>NC_045547.1:14449881-14811131 GCF_009769535.1 Thamnophis elegans | reverse complement strand
TTTCAGGGTAAAATTTTTTAATGGAATTGAATGCTTTGGGAATTGACAAAAGGGGATGGATAGTATCTATTGAGATGCTGTAATAGTAGATCACTACATTGGGCTGGAGGTTAGGCACAGAGAAGTAGATTAGTTCTCCATTTTTTGTTTTGCATAATAAATTAACAACATGTAAATATTGAAAGAAAACATTCAGCATTTGAGTCCGTGGTTTGTACCTTAACTGGAATACTCAAACAAGCTGGGAAAATAATTTTACCTATAATTGTAAATAAAAAACCTGTCTGCAACTAATTTTAAGACTTCTTCTAAAAAACAAAAGCTTTAAAGTTGGAAAGAAGCAGATCATTTATAATAGTCGCCATTCCTTTACTTCGTAGAGTTTATTTTAGTCCACGCTCAACAATATAACCAACAAAATTATCTGCCTACTTAGTATGAGATTCATGGAGATGCTGAAGAAATCAGGAATGTTTTACCTTTGGGCATTTTTTTCAAGATGTCGAACACAGCACTTTTTTCAATTAATTCTTTGGCCTTGAAGAAATGCATAGCCGGTGGAAATAACCCAGTTTCCATAGCTGTCGCCATTTCTGCTTCTTTCAGTTTCATGAGCTTGCTGTTGAATTCCTCTTCCTCTGGTCGTAGGGTAAGGTTTCCACCTGTACGCCGGATTTTCTCCATCTCAAGTAGCATCTCCCGATCAGGCAATTGGAGGGTTACACAAAAGGAAACACAACTGAAAAAAAGGATCAGCCAACCTCCGAAACTCTGCACAACCACTTTCATTGCTACGGGGGCACACCTAAAAAACATGGACACAAATGCAAACAATTTTTTTAAAAATCTAAATTTTCTTAAGTATAGGAAACAACTGGAAAAGTCCGAGAGACCTGTTTTCAAAAACAGGTTCTCGGCTTGACACCGAAGGAACTTATGTTTTAGAGATTCAAATCTTAATTTAAGGGTTTGAGAAGTTCTCCAAGAGATTTTCCAGCCCACAATAATAATTTGCACAATAATAGTTTGACCAGGGGTGAAATTCAGAAGGTTCTGACAGGTTCTGGAGAACCGATAGAGGAAATTTTGAGTAGTTCGGAGAACCGGCAAATGCCACCTCTGGCTGGCCCCAGAGTGGGAGGGAGTGGGATTTTGCAGTATCCTTCCCCTGCTGCAGCCACCAAACCATGCGCACAGAACTGGTAGTAAAAAAAATGAATTTCACCACTGAGTTTACCCCTTTCTAACAAAGGGTCCTTAAAAGCTCACTTGGGGGACACCCCAGGGGTGGGTTGCTGCTGCCGGTTCGCTTCATGTGCGTTTTGCACGTGCACTACTCACACATGTGCATTCGATTGTAAATTGCTAAAAAATTGCTAAAAAATATTCCCCGGCGACTGGGGAAACCAGTTCGGGTGCATAGCAAACCTGGGTCGCTGCCGGTTCTGCGATCTAGGCCTAAATACCACTACCAGTGTGCCTGAACCAGTGCGAACCGGTAGCAACCCATCTCTCTCACACACACACACACACACACACACACACACACAGAGAGAGTTTACTTACTGATGATTTTTCCTTCCTTGGGCTTGGCAAAAGCTCTTTCACAAGCAAAAAGCCAGTGTTTCTCAATAACATATAGGTAGCCTGGCTGTGTGTGGAAACTAATCCTCCAACATAGGATGAAGTAGATCTACTAGAGTTTGCAATGCCTTTGTTGTTCCAGTCAGACCATAGATTTCCTCATCCCTCTTTAAATAAAGGAGGAAGCCATGAAAATGGTAATGAATTACAGAAAAGTACAATTGTCATGCTCACCTAAGCAAAAATTAGTATTATTCACGATGAGAAGTATGCATGCACGGAACTGGACTACATAAGAATTTATTGATCACCACCTCTCTGCCTCTCAGCTACGTTAGCATTAGTGCTTTAGGGCCTTGGACCCAATTCAGAACAAGGCGTCTTGATGCAATGGACATCTAGCAGTTCAGTTTTATAAAGGATAGTGGAAGTAAAAATTAGCTTTTTGAATGGACTGTGTTGAATAGGCTGCTTACAGATAGTCCTCGACTTACAACCACAACAGAGCCCAAATTTTCTGTTGCTAAGTCAGAAATTTGTGAAGTGAATTTTGTCCCATTTTACAACTTTTTTTGCCACGTTTTGTTAAGTGAATCATTGCAGTTGTTAAGTTAGTAACACGGTTGTTAAGTGAATCTGGCTTCCCCATTGACTTTGCTTGTCAGAAGGTCGCAAAAGGTGACCACATGACCCGGGACATCACAACTGTCACATGAAGCAGTTGTCAAGCATCCGAATGTAAATCACGTGACCAGGGGGATGCTGTATTGGTTGTAAGCATGAAAAATGGACATAAATCGCTTTTTTCAGTGCTGTTGTAACTTCAAATGGTCACTAAATTAATGTTGCAAGTTAAGGACTACCTATATTCAGATGCATATTACTACGGACGCAGTGACTCAGCTGAACTTGTCGATCAGAAAGGTCGGCAGTTCAGCAGTTCAAATCCCTAGCGTCACATAATGGAGTGAGCTCCCGTGACTTGTCCCAGCTTCTGCCAACCTAGCAATTCGAAAGCAGGTAAAAATGCAAGTAGAAAAAGAGGAACCACCTTTAGTGGAAAGGTAATAGTGCTCCGTGCACCTTTGTCATTTAGTCATGCTGGCCACATGACCAGGGAGATTTCTTTGGACAGCGCTGGCTCTTGGGCTTTGAAATGGAGATGAGCACCACCCCCTAGAGTTGGGAACAACTAGCACATATGTGCAAGGGGAACCTTTACCTTATTGATTTATTATTTTTAAGAACGTAGGAAAGGCTGATGTAAGCCCTTAACGGGCGAAATAGTAAGTTGAGTAGAGTAGAGGACAATCACATTTCTTACATTAGCAGAGCGAACATAGGCATCAGACAACAGGAAGCTGTGATGCCTATACAATTATTGCCCAATCATCTCAATCACAAAAAAAGTAGTAGAAGAAAAAAGATATTTCTAATGGAACTCAACAAATTTGCAGATGACACCAAGTTGGGGTGGGGGAGGACTACAATTTTGGAAGGTAGACTCAAGATTCAAAAGGATCTTGATAAGACTTGAGCATTAGGCCCTATCTAACAAGATGTAGTTCAGTGGTGAGGAAAGGAAGATCCTGCACTTAGGCTGGAAGAAACAAACGTACAGTACAGAATAGTCAGTACCCGACTCAACAGTAGTAGTAGTTAATTGTGTGAGAGAGAGCTACAGTACGTGTCCTACTGGATCACTACTTAAGCATGAGCCAGCAATGTGCTACAGCTGCCAAAAAAAGCCCATGCATTTCTAGGTTACATCAGTAAAGGGATAGCATCAAGATCACGAGAAGTGATAATGCTACTTTATACTGCACTAGTGAATCCACACCTGAAATACTGCGTACAGCTCTGGTCACCAGGATGCCGAGACCCTTGAAAGTGTGCAGAGATGATGATCAAGGCTGTGGAATAGAATGGGAATGGGAATGGGAAGGGAAGAGAGTAGAGTAGAGTAGAGTAGAGTAGAGTAGAGTAGAACAGAACAGAACAGAACAGAACAGAACAGAACAAGACATTGGAGGTCTTCTAGTCCAGCCCCCTGCTCAAGCAGAAGAACCTATACAATTTCAGATAAGTGGCTGTCTAGTTTCTTCTTAAAAACCTCCAATGATGGAGTGACCATGATTTCTGAAGGCAAGCTATTCCAATTGTCCTCACTGTTAGGACGTTTCTCCTTCATTCCAGGTTGCTTCTCTCTTTGGTTAGTTCCCAACCATTGTTTCTTATCTTGCCTTCTGGTGCTTTGTAAAATAATTTAATGCCCTCTTCTTTGTGGCAGCCCCTCAAATGCTGGAATATTGTTATCATGTCACCCCTCATTCTTTTCTTTAGACTAGCCGAACCCAGTTCCTGCAGCCATTCTTCATATGTTTTAGTCTCCAGGCCTTTGATCATCTTAGTTGCTCTTATCTGAACCTTTTACAAGATCTCAATGTCTGTATTGTATAATGTATAATTGTGTAATGGGCATTTGAGGGAGCTAGGTATGTCTAGCCTATTGAAGAGAAGGATTAGGGTGGACACAATACCTGTCTTCCAGTACAGACAGAGGAGAGTAGGGCTGACTTATTTTCCAAAGCACCAGAGGGCAGGACAAGATGAAATGGGTGGAAGTTGTTAAAAAGTGATCCAACCCAGGAGGAGACATAACCGAGGAATCCAAATAGACCAGAAGGATGCCATGAAACTCAAGGAGATCAAAGCCATGGCAGGAAGGATAGCAAATAGGACTAGATAAGCCTATTTCCTTTTTTTATTCTGCATTCCTCCTCCTCCTCCTCCTCCTCCTCCTCCTCCTCCTCCTCCTCCTCCTCCTCCTCCTCCTCCTCCTCCTCTACTGATACAGGCATCTTAACTTCTCCAAAAGGAGCTAACAATGAGCAGAAAAGCTTCCCCTTTGAAGCTGGGAAAGCCAGCCCTAGTTTTCTGCCCAGTTGCCATAGACAAGACCTCTGAAGATTCTTGTTCTGTAGGACAACTGAAATCATTTTTGCCTCCTTCCACTCTGACCCTGTTCTGTTGATCTTAACAATTGCTACCTGCTGGCATGCAACACAAGAGGGCCAGGGGGTTGAGCACAAAGGCCTCTTTCAGATGAGGGGTTTACCCTAAAGCAGCCAGGATTGGAGAAAGCAGAGTGAACAGTTCCCCCCCCCCAACCCAACCACTTTGCATTTCAATCAAAGCCAACAATCATTTTGCAATCCCCATTCTCTGCTGTTCTCTGCATTGTGGGACTTATATCCTACCTGCCCACCACTGCCCACCAGTAGCACATGAAAGGAAAAGGATACTCACGGAAGGAGAAACAGGATAAATCTTTTTCTCTTCACAGTAGTAATTTATGAGCACTTGGGGTGAAAGAATACGGATACAGATTAAGTGCCAACATACCTCACTTAATCTATAAACAGAGCATCTACAGGTAGTCCTCGACTTACGACCACCATTGAGCCCAACATTGGTTCTTAAGTGAGACATTTGTTAAGTGAGTTTTGCCCCATTTCATGACCTTCCTAACCACTGCAGTTGACAAGTTAGTAACCTGGTTGTTAAGTGAATCTGTCTTCCCGCATGGACTATGCTTGTCAGAAGGTCTCGAAATGTGGTCACATGATCTTGGGACCCAGCAACAGTCATATGTATGGACCAGTTGCCAAGTATATGAGATTTGATCACATGATCATGGGGATGCTGCAAAGGTCGTAACTGTGAAAAACCATCACAGTTGCCATTGTAACTTTGAACAGTCACTAAATGAATTGTTGTATATCAAGGACTACCTGTGCACACTAAAGCATGGTTTCTCAACCTTGGGAACTTTAGGAAAATATATGTGGATGTCAACTCCCCGAATTCCCCTGGCTGGCTGGTGAATTCTGGAAGTTAAAGTCCACAAATCTGGCTGAAGAATTTTTGGAGCTGAAGTTCACACATCTTCAAGTTGCCAAAGTTGAGAAACACGTCACCGGAGTAATGTTTCCTAACCAGTGCCTCTGAGATGTGTAGGAATGCAACTCCAATCACCCACAGCCAAAATGCCCCTGTTGTCTGGGAATTATGGGGGTTGTAACATACCATGATATCATCAATTTGGAATCCTGTACTAATGGAATAATTATTCTTTTCCTTTTCCTGATAAACTTGGAACTTTACAACAAACCATGGTTGTCTTGGCCTGAAGACATGATTATAATCTCACTTTGTAGTTTAAACAAGCTTTCCGATGGGAACTAATTCCACTCACCAGATCATTTCCCTTGATTTTTTTTTTAGCAATTTCTCCAGTCCTTTCACCAGGACAGTAAAACATTTTTCAGACCAGGAGATGTTAGACTGCAGATCAAGAAAAAAAAAGGCAAATACTAATCAAAGTCTTTAGGTAGTCATTAAATGCTGTTCCCAGTGAAATAACTTCACATGGTCCAATTGCCCGTTTATCTGATAAACAGACAACTTTATTATTTGCCTTTTTGAAACTGAATGGCAAATCAAGTACAATTTCTTATCCCCATCTTATATTTATCCCTTTATACCAGTCTTATGGTCGTAACCATAGGATGATCGTGCTAACTTCATGAATTAATACTACTTACCAGATACCTTTGGGTTAAATCTGCTTCTCTGATCACCAGTTCAAGGCCATAAGCGAAGTATGAAAATATGAATCCCTACAGTAAACACACAAAGAAAATTAAACAAACACATACAAACCCCAAAGCAGAAACCAAAAATGTAAAAGTGCCATTTAGGAAGTGAAAAAATGGTAATTTAAATTAGAATCATATCTCAAATCTTCTGGGAGACCTATCTTTTTAGAATAAGTTCTAAAGCAAACCAACATTATCTATTTAAATAAACAAAAGTTTGCTAATCCACCTTGTATCTCTTTAAAAGGTTACAGCAATCTGCCCTTGGCCTTTCATTAACTATACTGCTGGGTAGGATTATGCATGGTGAACAAGGAAACAGCTTTCTATTTGTATTTCACAACATATTCTTGAGTGCTGTTAAAAATCTCTTGCCTTTTGTTGCGACTCATTAATTTGGACATAGGTGAATGTTCTATTTGCCTAAAAAGAAAAACAAACCAAAGTATCTGCAATTGACACAATATTGGGAACAATAAGCCTTTTGAATAAATTTGTCAAATTTACATAGCAATCCTGCTTTATATATAACATGTTAGCCGGCTATAAAAGTCTGATAAGCAGGATGTGGCCAACACTTTTCAAATTAAAAGTAGACATGGGAATAAGAGAGGGTAGATGGGATTGGGGACACAAAGTGGAAGAAAAAACAAGTTTTTCCCAGTATCACCAGTATCAATAGTAACACAATACATCATAGTTAACCATATCTTGCTCAGCTTAGCCAACTTTCCAAGTTAATACGTTATACTACAAAGTGACTACACAGGCTTGGTTCACACAATATGCAAGGCTAAGGTAAAGGTAAAGGTAAAGGTTCCCCTCACACATATGTGCGAGGGGACTCAAGGGGGGGTGCTCATCTCTGTTTCGTAGCTGAAGAGCCAGCACTGTCCGAAGACGTCTCCGTGGTCATGTGGCTGGCATGACGAAACACTGAAGGCACACACAATGCTGTTACCTTCCCACCAAAGGTGGTCCCTATTTTTCTACTTGCATTTTACATGCTTTTGAATTGCTAGGTTGGCAGAAGCTGGTACAAGTAACGGGAGCTCACTCCGTTACAAGGCGCTAGGGATTTGAACGATCCAACTGCCGACCTGTCTGATCTCAGCATCTTAGCCACTGCGTCCTTTTTCTTTTTGAGTTGAGTGATATTTAAACTCTGGAAGTTAGGGACATTCTAAACAATTATATGCATGTACTGAAAAAAATCATTTGTTATTCAATTATTTACATTTAGAAAATGGGGGCAGTGGTTGCAGGAAACTACTTTTATTATAGCAATCTCATTGCATAGAAAGACAGTTGACTGGACTCCACACAGAAAACAAGGTAACTGATTGCTTGATTGATGAATTGATAAAAATGCTATGACCACAAAGGAACCTAACCCCGAATTCTCTCTAGGGGCAAAGATTCAGTATTTGCTGATTTAGTATTTACAGAAACTTTATGGAACATATTACCTGCCGTGAATGAGAATTTACTGCATGCTCTTTGGCTGGTCACTCAGAGAGCTGGAACTTGAATTCATCTGTAGAGCTGCAATTGCTGTTTTAGGGAATCTTTATTTTATTTATTTGAATTTATTAGTAGCCCAACTCCATTGTATTTTGCAATACACTCTTTTGCCTATCACACAATGAGGAATATGGAGAAGAATAAATGTCTTCCATTGAAATTAGGTGAGTAAGTTAAGGATCACACTAGCACTTGATCTTCAAATTTGATCTTAAGCTTAAGTCAATTGAGCAAATTCCATGTTTTAGTACTTTGCTTTTCTGTGGCAATCTAGTATCAAAGAGATCAATTATAGTAGATGCATATAGTTAAAGTGCAACATCACACAACTACAGTGACTTGTGACAGCAGTTGCAACAGTTCCAGTTGTAGTTGTTAGGCAAAGCTCATTTGGTCACCCCTTCCCTGGTCACTTGATTGCCACTTGCAACCTTCTGCTGGGTCTCCCACTAACTGCTTGTCAGGAGCCATGGGAGTCGAGGCAACCGTCATAATTGTGAACCAGTATCCAAGTTCTTGAATCCCAATCATGTGACTGCAGGAACACTGCGATGGCCACAGCAAGGAAGTTGCATAGTTCAGCACTGTTGTAATTTTGAATGGTTGCTGAACGAGTAATCACTGAAAAAGGATTACCGTACCTGTACTCATTGCAACATCAGCTAGTCAAAGTGAAAAGTTGATTAGCTTGGAATGATAGAAGTGGCACCATTCTCCCAAATCTAAACCAAGGGGTGCATTTTTAAGCATGACCAACTCATTTGACCAAGGTACTTGAATGAACAGAAAACAAAATTTGATTTAGAGAATCTCAAAGATCATTGCTAACCAAAAAATGATGTGATCTGCCTGTTTGCACAAGCAGGGTCTTGTGTTCCTCCTGCAAACAACTATCATGGGGCATGCCTGTGCATTTGGACCACACATAGAATATGGGCACACCGTGTTCATCACGCAAGGTTATAAATTAACTGCCTATTGAGCTTAATCTCTTACAATCCCCCAAATTATAAATAGGCTGAACAGCTGACTCAACATAACATCTCAAAGCACAGACACACACACAACCACCCTACCAATCTAAACAGGATTACAATTACCAAAGCGTGTGTGAATGTCAAGTGTTGGATCTTTACCTCCTCCAGCAAAGCAAGAATATATTTATTCTTGCAAAAGACACCTCAGATATTTGATGAGCCCTACCAGAGGCAAAAGGCTCCCCCCCCCACACACAAACACACCCTGGGTTTTTTGAGGATTATTCCCCAAGTGAAGACTGCGTTCTCTGTTTGCCTGGCTGTACTATGGTTACAAGCCTGAAAGGTACTGCCTGAGAAAGCTTCTGGATCTCCTTCCTCCTGCGGCCAGCTGCTTTTTTCAGTCTGTTGGGCCACCCTTAACAGCAGAGCAGCTACTGTAAACAACTTCCACCTGCTCCCACTTCCAAACCCGTCTCCTCTACAGATCAGCTGCATTTCTCCAAATGTGCTCCCCACTGCTCTTTTTCTCCTGCTGCAGTTTCCTTATTTCTAACTGCAAGAATCTGTGAGAATCTGGTCCAGGAGTAAGCAATTCGTTTCTGTTCAAGGTGATGGTGCAGGGTCTTTCTATTGGCAGGGTATTAACCTGGTTATCCACAGAGGGTTATTGACTGAATCCGGAGTAAATGTTCACATGAGACATTGAACTATGCACATGGGCTACAACATGATAATTTATTCAGCTTCAAATTAGCCAACTCCTTGTTAGCAAACACAGCCCTGGTTTGCAAACAATAACTCACTTTGGATCTGGTGGTATTTCATGCCTTTGACCTCCAATTCAAAAGTTCAGAACCAAAGATGGATGAAATGGGAGAAACTTTGAAATTCTGACTAGCTATTGTTGGAAGAAATGTCCTTCTGGGTTCAGTTCCAAGTGGGGGAAAAGACACTGGAAACATGGAGGCTGCTTGGAAAGATGGTTTAATGGTAGGCGGGTTCACATGGCTTGAGTTCCTGAATAGAAAAGGGGAGGGGGGTCACATGCTTCCAGATGTTGAGTAAAGAAGAAAAGAGAGCGAGATGCTGAAAGTTCCTGGATTTATACTCTCTGTTTGGCCCCACATCTCTGTTTCCTGTTCCTGTGTAAGAAATGTATTCTGATTGGTTGTCAGACTCCCATGGGACCATGCAGGGGCACCTCTCTAGGCTGTGTTTTGAGTCCAGGTTTAGTTGAGTTCCCAGATGCCATGTGGTGAGTTTCTGTAGAAGGCTAATCCTATCTTTGTTATGTAGAGTAAACTAGCTCAGGGCGCCTAATGGCCTATTGAGAAAGGTGGGGGCTATTAAGAGTGAGTCTCCTGCCTAAAAACATGTTTCTCCATTTCTGATCTAGAGAAATATAATATTCTGTCTTTTCAATATTTCCCAGGATATTTCATTTTTCTACAAGA
Organism: Thamnophis elegans; assembly: GCF_009769535.1. Lineage (NCBI taxonomy): Eukaryota > Metazoa > Chordata > Lepidosauria > Squamata > Natricidae > Thamnophis > Thamnophis elegans. The sequence goes on along the minus strand of NC_045547.1, from coordinate 14,800,928 downwards.
GGGGCGGGTGCTAACTTCCTACACCATTGAATAGGGGAATTCCAGGCTTAGTTTGCGATACTGGGTGTACCTAGATACACCCATGTTACACCTATCCTCCGTGAGCTGCGCTGGCTCCCTATTGGTCTCCGAACACACTTCAAGATGCTGGTTATTACCTTTAAAGCCCTACATGGCCTAGGACCTGGATATCTCCGTGACCGCCTCCTGCAACATACCTCCCAGCGCCCAATAAGATCGCACAGGGTGGGCCTTCTCCGGGTGATTGACCTTCAGCCCCACCAAGATCGAGTGTATGTTGTTATCCTTTTTTAATTCGTTCTGTCTTATATTTTAATATTTTTAATATCTTCTCTTTTAAACTGTTTTTTATGTAAGCCGCCCGGAATCCTCTGGGATTGGGCGGCATACAAATCTATTAAAATTGCAAATTGCAAATTGCAAATTGCAAATTTTTTTATCTGAAAGGGCCATCATGACTTTAATGAAAATTGGAAATTTATATAAATTACAGCATCTCACTAAATATGGTGAATAGATCTTGAAACCACAATTAAAGAGTTAAATGCAGCAGAGATAAAATGATGCAACATGCATGCTTTTAGCTTCAAAGCCAAAGATGGTTAGATCAATGCCTGCCTGTAATTGGAGGGAACCAGGTTTACAATCCTCTCCCTGGTCACTGGAACTCCCAGTCTACACCACAAGGTTGTTATGGAGATGAACATCAAAGTACATTGGGGACGGATATAATATTTGTAACAAACAGGAGTCCACGTGTAGCCTAGGATCAGTAGCTTTTGAATTAGTTTTAAAGATACAAAGAATACATTGTGCTGGATAATTGTGCTGGTAGCCTTCAAAAATATATCCATTGGACAATAATTGGCTGCCTATAGAAAAGTTCCCAAATTAAATTATAGGAAAAAATAATTACCAAAATTAACATAAAATAATTCCTTCGGTGTTTTAAAAAACAGACTAAATCTATGAAATAAATCAACTGGATTCTTCACAAGCATCTATAAAAAGAGGAAGTAGTTTTAAGTAAAGTTACCTTATTCAAGGCAACTATAAAAGTATTAAAGCACTGGATAACTTTTCCTTTTAACATAGTGTTCCATAAACAGAGACCCCAGGGAGGCAAAAACACAATTGCATCACACAGCCATGATATAATCACACCAATGCCCTAAAGCTTGTTTCCGTGCCAAGCTTGTGTGTGTGTTTTTTAATGTGTTTAGTTTTATGACTTTTATTGTGCTTTTTATCTTATTTTTTAATTGGGTGTTATAATTGGCTGTATAAATGTTTTAAATAAATAAATGACATGCTCCTCCCGTCCTTATTTATGCTTCCAGATTTGTAGACAGTGATCAGTAGAGCTTTCTTTTTATCATGTTTATTTTATTGATTATTATATGCCATCAATTGCTGTTTGACTGTTAGCAACCATAAAGATCCGTGATGGTGAACTTATGGCACCCGTGCCAGAGGTGGCATGCAGAGTCCTCTCTGTGGGCACATGCGCCATCGGCAGCTGCTCTTCTGGTGTCAGGCGTGCCTCCATCAATAGCCAAGAAAGAGAACTCCCAACTCCATTGTTCGTGGAATTTAAGATACTTCTACTGGTTATAAAAAGATAGCAGAGAAGAAAAGCAAGATCTGAGCCCAAAAGGAGCGAACATGTATATATCAAACAATTACCCAGCACTCTCCCCCCAATTACCCCACCCCAATGTCCAATCTGCAACTCCCTAAGGTGTCATGTAGGGGTGCATCTTCAAAAAGCCTCATCAAGTTGGTATGCGAGACGGTTGGCCTTGACCAAGTCCAAACACAGGCCATCAGCATGCGCAGAAGATGGTGAGAACAAAACTCCTGTCTATATAACTCCTCCAGTACCATAAGATTCCTTTCCCAAATACCATAGCCCCCATCCTCCCCGTTTCTATGGCAGCCGATAGCAATCAAGCGAAGCAGAAGCTGACATCTGGTTTCCGGAGAATGCATATGTGCTGGCTAGTTGGTCTTCATGTGCACGAAGACCAGCTGGCTGGTGCGCAGGTGCCCATAGAGAGGGCTCTGCGTGCCATCTCTAGCACGCGTGCCATAGATTCGCCATCATGGGTATAGGTCAGTGGTGGGTTTCAAAATTTTTTAGAACCTCTTCTGTAGGTGTGGCCTGCTTTGTGGGAGTGGCTTGCTGGCCATGTAATTGGGTGGGAGTGGCTTGTAGGCCATGTGACCAGGTGGGAGTGGCTTGCCGGACATGTGACTGGGTGGACGTGGCCAACTTGTAAAATGTGGTGAAACTCACTTAACTCACTTTGCTTGCTTAGCAACCAAAATGTTGGGTCAGAAACTCTGGCATTTGAAGTCTTAAATCTATCAAGTTAGAAGAGCCTTGCACCCCTTAACCCTTTAGAAAAAAAAACAGGGGTGTTCAAACTTGACAGCTTTAAGACTTGTGGACTTCAACTCCCAGAATTCCTCCTCCAGTCATGATGGCTCAGGAACTCTGGCATTGAAGTGTGCAAGTCTTAAAGCTGTCAAGTTACAAGACTCTTGCACCCCTAGCCCTTTAGAAAAAAAAACCCCAGGGGTATCTAAACTTCACAGCTTTAAGACTTGTGAACTTCAACTTCTAGAATTCCTCTTCTCGCTCTTCATGCAGACGGGCGGGTGGAGGGAGCTGGAACCAGTTCTAAACGGCACTGTGGATTTGTGGAACCTCTTCTATAGAAGAGGTTAGAACTGGCAGGAACCCACCCCTGGTATAGGTGGTACCTGGCACAATAGTAGTAACTGTGAGAGGGATCTTGAAGTCCTAATGGACAATGACTTAAATAGGAGCCAGCAGTGTGCTGCAGCTGCCAAAAAAAGCCAACACAGTTTTAGCAGTGGTGAAATTCATTTTTTTTACTACCGGTTCTGTGGGCGTGGCAGGGAAAGGATACTGCAAAATCTCCATTCCCTCCCCACTCTGGGGCCAGCCAGAGGTGATATTTGCCGGTTCTCTGAACTACTCAAAATTTCCACTACCGGTTCTCTGGAACTTGTCCGAACCTGCTAAATTTCACCCCTGAGTTTTAGGCTGCATTGAGTTTCCAGCACTCTGGCATGTATGCATGCACACATGTTCCAGTTTGGGCACTCGGTGCCAAAACGGTTCGCCATCACTAATATAGAGTAGATAAAGATTTTCTCCACGAGCATCACTTCCTAGCCTGGTCCTTTAGATCTTCCAATGATGAAGCCATTGCCACTGTAACTCAGTCCATCTACCTTGCTGATGGTTGTCTCCTTCTTCTCTTTTCCTTCTACCTTTCCCAGAATTAGAACTTTCCCCAGAGAACTTGGACCCGAAGTAGGATTGGCTGGTCATTTGTGCCATGAGTGAGAACTCAGGGTTGATTTATTCAACGATCCATTGGTTTGTTTTCTTAGCAGTCCAAGAATTCCCAGGGGTCTGCTCCAACACCAAGGTTCAAAAGAATCAATACTCATTCTATTCTGGTTTATTTGTGTAAAATACATTTAATATGAACAGCTTCCTATTTGCTGTTTTTAAAGGGTTAAAAATGATAATATTCTGTGTTCTGAGGGGTTGCACTGTTGTGTCATCAAATGAGTATTAGTGATGGAGAAGGTAAGACCACTAGAAAGAGTTTTGAATGCTTAATAGCTGGACAAACTGCCAGTCTGATCAGCAGATTAATTATCCTTGATCCCAATGTGTTCAGGAATCCTACAGCAAATAATTAGACTTCAGTTCATGAAAATAATCTCTGAGAGAAGCTAATAAAGCAGAATGAGAGCAGGTTCAACCTAAAAATCCATGTTCTCTGGGTAAAATAGCATTTTACACTACAAACATTTACTAGTTTTCCATATGAACGGGATAAAATAACAGGAATTATACTTTGGGTGGAACTGAGAAGACACACGTAATCCTCGATTTACAACAGTTCATTTAGTGACCATTCAAAGTTATGGCACTGAAAAAAGTTTTTCACACTTATGATCCTAGCAGCATCTCCATGGTCATGTGATCAAAATTCCGATGCTTGACAACTGACTCACATTTATGACGGTTGCAGTGTCCAGAGTCATGCAATCATCTTTTATGACCTTTTATCAGCAACGTCAATGGGGAAGCCAGATTCACTTAACAACCGTGTTACTAATGGCAACAATTCACTTAACGGTGTCAAGCAAGGTTGTAAAATGGTGCAAAACTCGCTTAACAAATGCCTCACTTAGCAACAGAAATGTTGGGGTCAATTGTGGTTGCAAGTCGAGAACTATTTGTATATTGGCGTTGCCTGACAATTCCCAAGAAAGCTTGAAAAAATAAAGCTAATGATGGAAACGCACAGCACAGGACTGCCCTTTCTTCCTAGGGCCCCTTTTTCCCCAACTGAATTTTTTATTTTTATGTGTCGGGCAGATCTTTCAAGTAATTCTGAGTAGGAGTTTCATGGAAGCAAATGGCTTTTGCACTCGGTAACATCTTTGAAATGGCACATTCATCGTCTCATCTGCACAAGGCTAAAAGGGATTAGCCCACATAAACTTGACACTTCCCTGTCAGTCAGCCAAATGATGACCTTGCATGGATGTGGGCTTTTGGTCTCCAAAGGGAGCAATTAATGTGATGCACCAGCCTCTCCGAATGTGACAAGACGGCTTGTTCCCAGGGGCTGAGAGCAGTGAAACATTCAATTGCTTTTAGTTGCTCTAATAGGAATTAAATTTTCAAAGTCATTTCCAAACCGAAGTAACTGTGAGGTCTTTTGGTGCTCTCTCAGCCTGATGGTTTTCTTGCAGATGTTTCATTACCAAAGTAGGTAATATCATCAGTGCTAGAAAGGAGTAGTGTCTGTTCTTGTTTTATATACTAGTGACTTTTCTAGTCAGGTTGATGGGATTAGATTGATTAGATTACTAAATTTGCTGTTTGTTTACATTGGTAGTTCCTTGATTGGAACATTGTTTACTTCTGGATTGTTGGTCTAGTATTAATCTCATATGGGTGTTGGTGCGAGTGGGAAGATATTTTAGTCTGTTTCCTTTTTGACTTTTTGAGGGTCTCTTTTGAGTAGTACGTAAGTATTATTTATCTCTATGTGCTTGACTGCCAGGCTTCTTCTAGGAATTCTTTGGTGGTTTTTATGGACTTGGCTTGATCTAAGATGCTCAGTTTCCCAATTAAAATGGTCAAATCTAACCATGCGTTGTGAAATTAAGAGGTTTTTATCATATCTTCTGACAGCTAGTTGTTATTAATGGGTGCCAAACCCAAATAAACAGAAGATGACTTGGTTTCAGAGGATGAAATGACTGACCCATTTCTAAGAAGAAACAAAGCCACCTGTATTGTTACTAACTAGGGTTTGTTAAAACTGGACTGCAAACTGAACAATCACCAGATGGTGGCAAAGACTTAGGAAGGGTTTTTTTTGGTATGTGTTACCATTTGTGGTCATCCAGAGTTGTACATCAAAAAAATGTTGCATTAAAGACCACGCAGTCAAGCTGATTTTCCTATTGGGCTTGGTCAGGCTTTTATTTATTCTTATTTGGCCCATTATTGATAAACAATAGCTGTTATATTGGACGTTTGTGAAGCTTATTCTCAAGTAAGTGGGCTCAACATTACAGTCTTTACTCATTTTAATCCTTTACCTAGGAAAAAAAAGAGAGAGAAATCCAGCATTTTTCAGTCTTCCCTTTGTTTGAATTACAACAGATACAAGGGGATACCAGATAATTATTTGAGAATATTCTGCCTGTGAATCCACACTGAGGAAGTCACCTCAAAAGAGGCTGAATGGGCATTTCTTTCCTGCCCTTGGGGAATTGGTAAGAAGAAATCCTTTCCAAGCTGTCACCTTCTCCCATCCTTCAAATCATGTGCCTTACCATTCAGACAAATTGGCCTGCAGGGATTATGGTGATGGGCAGAGGTGGGGTAGGTGGAGGTATAAGAGAAGAGCCCTAAAATCCATCCTTGTTGTAGCATTTAGGCCCAGGAAAAGAAAAACTAAATTCACATTAATATGAGCTGGTTTTGTGCTTAGAAGTGCCATTTGGAATTCATTCACGAAGCCCCCGCCCCCATCTAGAAACACAATTTCTAATTTGGTATGGGGACAGATTTTCCTTTGGGTTGGATCCAAAGGCCTGTGGGCAACATCACAATAATGATGGGCTATATGTAATAAGCTCTCTCTAATTGTTTTGTAAGGAAATGTGGCATACAGAGTTTGGCACGGCAGTTGAGGTGCTGGCCTAGAAAGCAGGAAACTATGAGTTCTAAACCCATTTTAGACATGAAAGCTGCCTGGGTAACCTTGGGCTAGTGTCACCTCACAGGGTTGTTGTTGTGGAGAAAAAGATGAGCAGGAAAAATTATTATGTATATTTGCTGTCTTGAGTTACTTATTTATATACAGTATATATAAAAGCCAAATACCACTCACTCAACATGAAATCTCCAGAAGCGTAAAGCCTACAAACTTTGGCACGTATACTCCTCTTGGCTTCTAGGGGGTCGCTAAGAAAGAATTTTTCAAAATGACCATTAGATCATTAGTATTTCTTATACAGTAATTAACACTCTCTGATGCTAAGGAGTTCTACTCCCCCTCCCCACCTAAAAGAACTCTGTTCCAACTGTCACTTGCTTTATATTATCATGCTCTGATGCTTAGGAGTTAGACATTCTACTCCACCTCCCTATCTGAAAAGAACTTTGTTGCAACTGCCAGTTGCCTCACATTCCGTTACCTCAGTTCAATCTGGTAGATGTTCCACTCCTTCACTCAGGAGTGGCCTGGGGCTCGTTATAAGTACTAAACGTCGGTACCTCACCAAAATGTCTATGCCTTCCACCTATGAAACTGCTTCTGGACTCAAGGCGGCAGAAGCGATAGTCCCTTATTTGTTTCAATCACCGACCACAGCTGAGTCAACAGAGTGAACCAGAGTGAATTGGATTTCTCCTGCATTGCCCGATCACAATTGGTTTCATTGCGAAGCACAGGTATCCAGCAGTACGTAATAAAGGCAGGATCAAAATAATAGGAATATAGGCATAGGAAGACTGAGGGTTGTTCTTTAGACCAGGGAAAATTGATGTCAATGGTCCTGCTCAGCCAAGAAATGGCCAGTTGCAATGGCCTACCTTAGTGTATTATACAGTTCCGTGGCAAGATTTGCCACAAGAGTCACCTTGTAATGGCATAAGGGAAGGACCTTAAGTGACAGCCAAAGAAAAGGATCAGATCAGGGACAGAATAGTTTGCAGCTGAATAGTGGGTGGGGCATGTAATGGTACGTGAGAAAGCTCTTGAATAACAGAATTGGAAGGAACCTCAGAGGTCTTGTAGTCCCTGCTCAAGAACGAGACTCTATACCATGTCAGACAAAAGGCTGTCCAATTTCTTCTTAAAAATTTCCCAGTGATGGAGCATCCACAACTTCTGGAGGCAAGCTGTTTTACTAGTCAATTGTTCTCATTGTCAGGAAATTTCTCCTTAGTTCTAAGTTGAGTCTCTCACTGATAAGTTTCCATCCTTGCTTCTTGTCCTGCCTTCCTTCAGGTGCTTTGGAAAATAGGTTGACCACCTCTTCTTTGGCAGCCCCTCAAATATTGGAACACTGCTATAATATCACCCCTGGTCCTTCTTTTCACTAGATTAGGCACACCCAATTTCTGCAACTGTTCTTCATGTTTATTTTAGCCTCCAGCCCCCTAATCATCTTTGCAGCTCTTCTCTGCACCTTTTCTAGAGTCCCAACATCTTTTTTATATTGTGGTGGCCAAAACTGGAAAGTTGTGGTAAAGAAATACGCCTAGGGCAGGAGTGTCAAAGTTGCGATGACACATTGTTGTCATGTGATGTAATTTTGCCCCCATTTGCTAGTGTGCTGCACGACGCATCTAACCCGTAGACCACAAGTTTTACATCCCTGGCCTAGAGAATCTCTCTCTCTATAAAATCAAAATACCACTCATGTATCATCATGAAATCTCCAGAACCATAAAGGCTACAAACTTGAAATTTGGCATGTTTGTTCCTCTTGGCTTCTAGGTGCTCACTAAGAAAGGATTTTTTGAAATGATCATCAGATCATTAGTATTTCTTAGATTATTATTAACACGCTCTGATGCTAAGGAGTTAGATGTTCTACTCCCCCACCCCACCTGAAAAGAATTCTGTCCAACTGCCACTTGGGTGTGGCCTGGGTGTGATACAACCAGCCTGCGGGTTGGGAATTTAGACATTCTACTCCCCCTCCCCACCTGAAAAATGCTCTGATGCTAAGGAGTTAGATTGAGGGAGAAAAGGGGATAAGATAGGAGAGGCCTCTGTGGGGCCAGCCTGAGGGAGAGAAGGGGAGAGGAGAGGCTGATCGTAACTACTCATTAATTTTCATGCTGTGTGTCGATTTATCAAGCCTGATCGCATAGTTTCGTAGTGGAGCATGGGTACCCAGCTAGTAGTCAGATAAGACAGCATTGCCAAAACTAGATAATAGGTACAGAAAGAGGTTCAGAGGGGCCTTCTCAGAGTGTAAAAGACACTGCACAACTTGTACTTTGAGACTTGCAGGATTCTAAAAATGTAGTTGATAATTAAGTAGAGTTAGTTCATCTGGTTGTGTTTTCTATCTGGTTGTGAGCCCTGCAAGGCTCACATATTCTCAATACATCTCAACAGAAGAATCTCGGGGAAAGTGTTCCCTAGTGCTAGGCAGGTGTTAATCAGATATGAAAGAGGGAATAGCAGGAGCCAATCCTCTCTCAAAACTCTTCCTCCCTCCAGTTAGTGGTTATTCCCTAAGCCCAGCTGATGAAAGATCCAGTTGTGGTTACACAGGAGCGGCCCTTCTTCCCCAGAGCTTTACTCAGCCAGTTGGATATCAGTGGAGCAGAGGAAAATAGCCTGTCACGTGTGAAGTTGCCACCCAAATGATTTTCTGAATTGATTAGCTCCTCTCTTCTCCCTGCCCCCATGGTGAATCTCGAGATGGACCAACAAGGATCAGTAGATCTTCATGCAGGGAGGAGGGACTCTGTGGCTTCCCCCTTTTAGAAAAAGAGACAAAAGAGAAAAAGGCTGGAGGTGGGGGAGACCCAAGAGAGGCACTAAATAACTGCTAGAAAGCAGCACAGATTGTAAGAGAGACCACCTTGGGGCAGCAGCTGGTTTTGTCCCTCTGGCTTAAAGGAGAGGCTAGGCCAGCATGCTGGGAAATCCTGCAGACAGAAGAGTTAATTAATAAGGGATGGACAAGCAGGCGGAGAAAAGGGAGGCTTAAATCCTCAACTTTTCTGGGGCCAGGCTTCAGAATAAAAGATATGCTAAGCAGGAGCCTGTTACAGAAGCTAGTTATGGTCAGCAATTATTGTACCCATGTAGGCGGAATGCAGAAGGCCCTCTGGGAATAACAGCGCTAGCAGCTATGCCAGCAATGTATTCCAAGACTGAGGCTGGCAAGGCCAACTTTCAGCATCTTATCTCTCTTAAGGCCATAAAGTAAATGCTAGAAAGCCCGATGGCACAGATTTCCTTCCAGATCATAGACAGGGCATGATGGTGCAGCCTGGGCATTGACCACCTTCACAACATAGGTAAAGGTAAAAGTTCCCCTTGCATATGTGTGCTAGTCATTCCCTACTCTAGGCAGTGGGTGCTCATCTCCGTTTCAAAGCTGAAGAGCCAGCGCTGTCCTAAGACATCTCCATGGTCATGTGGCTGGCATGGCTAAATACCAAAAGCACTTAGTCTTAGTCACAACATAGACCAGGTGTCCCCAAACCTGGCAATTTTAAGACTTTTGGACTCTGCTGTGCTGGCTGGAGAATTCCGGGAGTTGACGTCCACAAGTCTTAAAGTTGCCAAGTTTGAAGACCTCTGACAGAGACAGTGGTATAAATGCCGCGAAAGCAACTCCTTTGGAGACCACAGATGAAGGAGGCCAAGCCAGGCCTTCAGATCTTTGCTAAAGGTAAAAGAAATCTGCTTCTGGTAGGCTGCAACAGCATTTGTCATCCTAGCAATTTTAAAATAGTGGACATCAACTTCTAGAATTACCCAGCTAGTAGGCTGGTTGGGGAATTCTGAGAGTTGAAGTCTACCCATTGTAAAGTTGCTGAGGATGACAACATTGGGCTTCAAACAGAAGTCGAATTCAGCAGATTCTGACCAGTTCTGCAGAACTGGTAACAGAAATTTTGAGTAGTTCGGAGAACCAGTAAATACCACCTTGACTGGCCCTGCCCCCATTTACTCTCTACCTCCCGAGTCCCAGCTGATTGGGAGGGAATGGGGATTTTGCAGTATCCTTCCCCTGCCACGCCCACCAAGCCACGCCCACAGAACCAGTAGTAAAAAAAATTGGAATCCCACCACTGGCTACAAAGCACCTATAAGAGAAATTGAATTTGACTAAGACAACCTGATAGGGAGAGGTACACAACAACGAGAGGAACTATACTATCAATCATGCTTCAACTCCAAGAGAGCCCTTGTGATCACCACACCCAATTTGTTCTATGGTTCCTGAATGGATTCGGATGTGCAAGTCTTAGATATTTGAATAGATTGCTGGTACAGGTTGTCCTTGGCTTAACAACTATTGGGAATTACAATGGTGCTGAAAAAAGTCATTGATAACCGGTCCTCATCTTATGACTGATACAGCATTCCTACCATCATTTGATCATAATTTGGGCATTTGGCAACCAGCATATGTTTACAGTGGTTGTGGTGCCCTGGAGTCATGTGATTGCTATTTGCAACTTTCCCAACTGGCTTTTGACAAGCAAAATTGATGAGGAAAACTGGATTTAATGATCGTATGATTCGTTTAACAACTGTGGCAAAAAGATTATAAAATTTGGTGCACCTCACTTAATGACTGCTTTGCATAGCAATAGAGGTTCCGGACCCAATTGTGATCGTAAATTGAGGACTATCTGAACTGTAGAGAGATTGAAGAAATCCAGATGACCATTAGATAGGAGAAAGCAGTTCACTTTTCTGTATCTCTTTGATGCCATCTAATCACCTGGATTCCTTCAATCTCTATATGGCATCCATGATTAATTCAATTAAACAGCAGAAAATGCTTTTCAATACTGTGAATTGTAATCATTCCACACATATTTTCTACCTATTTTAGTCATTTGACGAGGCAGGTAGACCTTTGGGACACAGGCTTAAATAGCTGTGAATGGGTTTATCCTTTTCATAGACTCAGCATGAGAGATGTTCATTTGAATCCCCCTTTTTATTTTTCATGCAGCAGGCAAGCGCAGTCATGTTTATCTGAGTTTGGTAATTAAGGGTAATGAGAATGATTTGTTGTATTTGTGAATGGCATTGTTGTGGCTGCCTCTTCTGGTTGTGTAGTATGTGAATGAATGTCTGGGTGAGGAAGGCCATAAGTTGGAGAAAGAGTAGAGCAGCCAACAGTTAAAAGGAGGTAAATCTACATTGCAATGCCAAAAAGAGACTTCGCTGAGTGTACAAACTATCATACGTTATTAATTTCAAGGGCTAGTAAGATAATATTTAGATTCATCCAACACAGATTAGGACCCTACATGGAAAAAGAAATGCCAGATGTTCAAATTGGCTTTAGAAAAGGATAAGGAATCGAGACATTGTTGCTGATCCATGCGGGATAGCTGAGAAAGCCCAAGAAAATAAAAAAGTCAGAATGTGCTTTATTGATTACTAGCTGATAACCCGGCATTGCCCGGGTATTTATTTATAGGGAGGGAAGTGTTGGGACCAAACGTAACTTGTAATGTTGGATTTTCCCCCTTACCAGAGGGAGCCCCCTTGTGGAGTACTGTGAAGCTGTTACTATGGCAACTCCACTGTGCTATAAAGTAGAAGCCATTTTACGGCAGTACAATAGAAGCCATTTTAAGGCACAACATGCTGTAACTTAACAGAACACCCCTCCCCCAAGGGATGTTAGGGGTGTCTTACCCCACTGTATTTTTCCCCAGAGAGTAAGTCAAGTTTGGTTGAAATTGCTCGAGGCTTTTCAGAGTTATACTGGAACACACACACACACACACACACAGAGAGACAGACAGACAGACAGACAGGCATTTGATTGCACTGATCCCATCATGATGTGAAATGTGGTTAGAAAAATGGGAATCCTAGAACATTGGTGTCAAACTCAATTGTATCACATAATTTCTCATGACTTTTTTGCTTTTACAGAACCGGGGTGGGCATGGCCTGCATGTGAAGCATCTGACCTGCAGGCCAGCAGTTTGACACCCCTGTCTAGAATATCTGATGGTCTTTATGCAAAACCTACAGTATATACAATAGTATCCATAGTATAGGTAGAACATGGTGAAACAGATTGGGTCCAAGTTGGCTATGTAGTGACTTTGGTCTTAAGAGAAAACTCCTGAGATTATCATGGTTAGCCTAGGAAACAAATACCATAGTTGGATTATAAAATAAATAAGAGTAAATGTGGAATTTGGTTTTTCATCAGGGAGGGAAAGCTCCATTTTTATATACTGTCATATCTAACTGGACTTCGTACTTTCTTAGTCCTCACAGACCCATCATAGCTTCTTAGAAATGTAATGTGGACTTATGTGTGTTTGCTATTTCAGATTTGATTTCAAAACAATTCAGAGCACAGGGAGGCACCAAGATAGAACCTGTCTGCTACTTTTCTTAAGATTGTGAAGCTGCTTTCTTTTATGTTCTTAGGAAAAGAGGTGGCTGCTTTAAAGACCCTCAGATAGGTGGTACCGGGTGCTTCACATTGTCCCACAGCATATTTTAGGAATCAAATCAGAGATAGTCCTACCTTTAGGTATGTGTACATTTTCTGAAGCGTTTGTTCCAGCCATGACATTTAAATTTGCCTGGCATGACATTTTATGTGGCCCTGACAAAGAGCTTTGATGAGAAGAATGAAGAATTTAAAGGCTGGACCAGAATGGTGACCGATTTATGCATCTGATTCTTTATTATTCATTTAAAAAAGGCCACCTGTGTTTGAAGAAAACGAAGAATCCCCCCCCTACCAATGAAAAAGATACAGCTGTACTGTCTAGTTCAGGAGCCCTCAAACTTTTTAAACAGGGGGCCATTTCACGGTCCCTCAGAATGTTGGGGAACAGGACTGGCTGGGTGGGGGTGGTTAAGTGGTCATGTGAATGGGCAGGCATGGCTAGATGGTCATGTGACTGGGCGGGCGTGGCTAGGTGCTCATGTGGCCAGGTGGGCATGGCCAATTTAGCAGTCCATTAAACAATACACACAAATTAAACTTTATTTTTTTATGCTCCTGGGGGTGGAAAGCTGGCTAGTGAAGGGATGGAGTGTGTGTGCGTCTCTATCTCCCTCCCTCTCTCTGGAGGCTGGGAAGCCAAAAACGGGCCCATTTTTGGCCTCCTCGGGATCCAGAACTACTCTGCCACCAAAAACAGGCCCGTTTTTGGCATCCTGATGCCTCCACACGTCCCATTATTGGCCTCCTCGGCCTACAGAACTACTCTGCTGCCTCAAAATGGGCCCATCTTTTGCTTCCTGAGGCCTCCGTATGTCCCATTTTTGGCCTCCTTGGCCTCCAGAAGTTGGGTGGGGGCTGGTGGGTAAGTGGAGCAATGTGGGTAAAGCAGCCTTGTGGTCCCTCGTGGGCCAGATTAATGGCTTCGGTGGGCCATATCCAGACCCCAGGCTGTAGTTTGAGGACCCTTGGTCTAGGTCAAATTCAGTCCAGATGTTTCAGGTTCAGAAGAAGCGTGACCCGTCAAATGCGCGCTCGACAAAAGCGCGCCGACAAAACTGTGCCCACAAAACTGCGATTAGGGTTAAGGTAAGGGTTAGGGTAAGGGTTAGGGTTATTACATTGTTTTCGCGTTGTTTGTTGATGGCGCGCTTTTGTCGGCGCGCATTTGTCGGCGCCCTTCTGTGGGCGCGATTTCGACCTCGCGGTTTTCTTGCTGTGGTTTTGTCGGTGCGCTTTTGTCGAGCGCGCATTTGTTGGTGAACCCAGAAGAAGGTGCAACAGAATGTTTAATGCATGCCATAAAGGCCATAATCTTTCTGCATCCTCAGGCAGCATCAAACGTCTGCCACAGGTGATGATGCCTTTAAATTTATATCTCAATTTATATAGAATGCAACACATAGAAATGGAAAATACTTCACTGTTCCAGTTGTACGTATGATGGAAGTTTCAGCTTAGGCTTTTTCTCCAAAATCTCTTTTCTGAGAGTTTAGGCAGGAGGTCTCAACGTTTTTTTTATAAGTATAATTGGTTCTTCAACTTGGGATAGCAGGCTTTCTGCCTACCACACAAGATGAAAGGGAGAAGGCATCCAGCTGTATTTCGTATCTGGCAGTGTTCTGTTTCAGAAGTGGACGTGAAGATAACAAATTGTGTTAAATTGTGGAATTCTCTGCACCTAATTTACGTAGACGTTTACTTCACGAGCGCGTAAATTTCATTCCATGCTTTAATTTTAACGTAACTATTTCTACTGTACAGATGTTCTTTCCATATATAGTAAAGTATACAATTGATTTTTAAATTGATAGTATTTTGTATTGGTTGTCATACAATACTAGCTGATAACCCGGCGCAGCCCGGATATGTATTTATCCCAATCCTGTATTAGAGGGAGCCTCCTTGTGGAGTACTGTGAAGCCGTTACCATGGCAATTCCACTGTGCTGTACAGTAGAAGCCATTTTAAGGCACAAAAGGCTGTATTTTAACAGACAATTTAATCCAAAATGCACACTATCACTCTCAACAGTATTGTGACTTGACACTATAGATATAATTCAGTCGTTTTCATTTCAGTGGCCCAGGTGTTCTGGAGTTATGCTGGAACACACACACACAGACACACATACCCCGAGGGGTGTTAGGAGTGTCTTACCCCCACAGTATTTGTTTCCAAAGAGAAGTAATCTGTGTACCAATTTTGGTTGAAATTACTCGAGGTGTGTATGCTGGAACATACACACACACAGAGCCAGATAGATAGATAGATAGATAGATAGATAGATAGATAGATAGATAGATAGATAGATAGATAGATAGATAGATAGATAGATAGATAGATAGATAGATGATAGATAGATAGATAGATGATAGATAGATGATAGAGACAGAGATGAGAGATAGAGAGATTCACAGAGGAGTGAGAAATAATTTTATACAAACATATTGTTCTTGCTAGAGGTTTCAAATATCTTTCTTCGTGTGTGTGTGTGTGTGTGTGTGCGTGCGCACACCGGTTATGACCGGTACGCCCAGGACGTACCGGTGCCTGCTGGGAGCAGGTACCGTTCTGGTACGTGTTCCGGAGAGCTCACCCGCCCACACTCCTTACCGATATTTGAAATTTTCGGGGCTTCACGTACAGCGCCTGCGCAACGCTCCGCTGAGCAGCTGGAGCATTGCGGAGGCATTGCAGAGCATCGCAGGCGGTAAGTACACATGCGCACGCTCCACGCATTCATGTGGTAGGCGCCCGGCCCCAATGCACCGTACCGGTTGCAATGGGATCCGGAACCCACCACTGCTTCAAGTCCATTCTGCCGCCTGGCAATTGCCTTGGCAAAGTCCCTATAGTTTTCTTGGCAACATTTTCAGTTTTCAGAAGGGCTTTGCCACAGTCTTCTTTGTGGGACTAAGAGAAAGTGACTGGTTCAAAATCTCTCAGCTGGAGAGGCTTTTACAGTAATGGTCTCCTGCTACATAGCCTGGTGCTTCTAACCACTACACAAAACTGGCTCTTTAAAAAAAAAACACCCTACAAATGTATATATTTAGTGAGCCTAAGTAGAATCTAAAGAATATTTAACCTACCCCAAATACTCTTTATCATTTTTACTACTCTCCATTGTTTTAGCCTCTCCCAAGCTTTCCTTGCTGCTTTTCCTAAACCAACTTGTAATCGGTTATTCTAAGAAATAATATTGACAACTTGAGGAAGTTGTCTTTAGAAATAAGTGAATGGTAGGGCATCACAGGGCATAGAGAAACACAAGAAGGAGAGAAGTCCAAACTAGAGACAGGAGCCAGAGAAAATATTGAAAATGGATAGAATGACATGGAGAGAAAATTTGATTTGAGGATCTGAAAAGAAACGGGGGGGGGGGGGGCTGAACACCCTTTCCCCCTTTCTATCATACTTTCAATTTTTGAATGAAAGAAAGATGCATATACTTGGTTGAATTGATACATGGGTGGATGTACCAAGGGAAAATATGGAAGAAAATTGTGCAGGTGTAAGCAGTATATAACTAACTGTAGTTCTGTAACTATAAATACCAAAAAAGAATGTATGAAAGGCTTGGAAATTAGTTCCTTCTGATGTTTTATAAGTTCCATCCTGTGTCACCCCACTGTCTCCCTTTAGGCAAAATTTGTTTTTTCAGAGGAGGGATAATCACATGTTGCTTTTTCATGTAACAAGCCAGTATCATCTTCAAAGGGCCAGTCTACAAAGCAGAAAGAAGTACATGGGCCATAATTTAGTAGCTATTATTTTTTTTAATTACAAGGGCAATTGTTTAGACACTTCAACTTACATCCTCATGCCTTATTCCATCTGGTAACTATAACAGAAACCATACCTTCTTGTATTGAAAGGCTAATACCAAAGAGCATGGATTTTTATATAAACTTTCTCCCTTCAGATTCAAAACATCTGTTGTCACCAACTCCAAGGAGAGATGATCTATGGCAGATCAACATCATTGCTTTATAATTATCAGATATCAGAATTTCATCTACCTTCCCCAGTCTGATACTATAGATAGAGATGGTGTATAGTTCCCATGATGCCTAACAGTAAGGCTGGGGATTTTAGGTTGGGGGATGCAATCTCTACAGAAAAATGTATGCTGTTCCCCTGAAAATAAGACCAGGTCTTATTTTCTTTTGGGTCCCAAAGTAAGCCTCCCGTGGCTGGTCGCCCCTCCAGCCCACCACCACTTGGCTTTCCCGCAACCTGTATGGCGCATCTGCCTCCACACCCCTCTGCTTCTGCCTGCTTCTTGCACAGATACTCAACTCACCTGCAAATACTCACTGCCTATGCTGGCCACGCCCATCCCCTTCACTAGGGCTTATTTTGGGGTAGGACTTATATTAGTCACATGTAAAAACAGGCTGGGGCTTATTTTTGCGGTAGTTCATATTTTCGGGGAAACACAGTATGTATGTATTAAATTTATATCCCCCTCCCATTATCTCACTATCTAAATAGAAACAGAAATAGAAAGCAGAAGCAAAAAAGGACACACCCAGTCAAACTACTTAAAAGCTTCAATCCTATGCAACTGTTTATTTATTTCAGTAGAATGACAGTCTAGTGCTTTATGGGAATATTAGAAAGTCAGATGCATTCTTAAATTTTGGTAACACGGAATGAGTTTTTCATAAATCCCCATCACAAACTAACAACATCAATACCAGTATAAATTCTTTGGTTGGGGAACAAGGCCATCATGTTCTGTAGTCCCAGCTCTACAAGGAAGTTGATTCCAGGAAGAACCTGTAGATGATTAAACAGATTAGTCACTATTCTTCCCTATGGAACTAGAGTTAAATCCCTTTTCACCATGAATCAGACAAACACAGTCAGTCCCAAATCCCCCTATGCTTCTCACTCTTAATTTATAGTTTTACCACTGCTTACATGAACTATTTTTCACCCTGGAGATCAATTTGTAGTAGATACAGTGGGACACATTTCCTATCTGATATTTGCTACTCAACACAAAACCTCAATGACAGAAGCTCTTATGTTTAATAGTCTATTTTCCCGAGAGATAATACACTTGCAACTTTAGAATTGCTTGTAGTACAAAGCAGTTATGAAATTGCACTTCAATGGTTCCTCGCTAATGCATTTGTTAAGGTTTAACTTTATCCTTATACTGGAATAAGAGCCATCCATATAAAAAGTTATGTGCACTCTGCTGCAGAAAAAAAATGGGCTATTCATTTTAATGAAAGATAAAAGAGTGGATGCAGTTAGGATAAAAATAATCTGTAAAAATCTGCCTCCCTGGTCTTTAATTGTGAGTGTAATTCTCTAGAAAGTGTGGGCAATTTTGAACCTTCTACTTTAAACCATGTGGAGTAACATAGAGAATGCATAGGAAATAAGGCTGGGGAAGAAACTAAAATATTTGGATGGATGTGAAGACGGGGAGACTCTGCCAAGGAACCATATTCCTTGTCTGGCAAAGGAAGGGAGATGGGGGAAGTGACTGAAGTCTGAATTCTAAATGCACGAGAAGTAAACTTCCTAAAGAAGGTCTTTTAAGTGGGAAGTTAAAATGATGACAAAAACAAAATATCTCCTGAGCTACTTTAGGTTGGAACTATCTATGGTAATCATAGAGATTATCATTACAGCAGGCTGTAGGGTTCAAGTAAATAAAGAAATCCTAGAATTAATTTCAACTTTTATATACGAAAAGCTGAGTGCCAAAGAATTGAGGCCTTTGAACTATGGTGCTGGAGAGGACTCCTGCGAGTCCCTTGGACTGCAAGGCAATCCAATTGGTCAATCCTAGAGATCAATCCTGACTGCTCTTTAGAAGGCCAGATCCTGAAAATGAAACTCAAATACTTTGGCCACCTAATGAGAAGGAAGGACTCCCTGGAGAAGAGCCTAATGCTGGGAAACAAACAATCGGATTCTTTTATATGTATGCTTTTAAAAGGAGGATGTATGTAAAATTATTAATATGAAAGATGTTTATTGGAATGTAATTATCAATACCAGCAATATTGAAAGAAGCGTGCTCAGACGCTGAAATACACCATTCAAACTAACTGGAGAGAGTGGAAAGGAGAAAGGTAGAGGTAAGGAGGATGAGAGGGGATGGGAGAGAGGGAAATAGAAGGTAGAGAAGGAGTAGGAGAGAGAGGAAGGGGAAGTAAAGAAGAGAGGGATGGCAGAAGGAAGAAAGGAGGTAGGGAGGAGGAGAGAGGGAGAGGATGACGGTGAAATAGGGTATAACATGGTGTATGGAAAGCAGAAGAGCAAATGATAATTATTGTGGGTTGATGGTAAGAGGAACTGATATAATATTGGAGAATATAAAATAAACTTTGCTTAGATGTAAGGGTATACTTGTGTTTATATGTACGAAAATAAAATAAAATAAACTTTTTCAAAAAAGAAATAAATAAATAAAATTAAAATTAGTGAGAAGGGAGGTCTCTGAATTTCTTTTTTTCTTCCATTCTGTTTTCTTCTTTCTTCCATTCAAGGTTCTTTCCCGAGCCTGCTTTTCTTAGGCAGTAGTTTTCCCCCTGTATTGTAACGGACAGTGTATATATACTTCACTTACTATAGCCACAGCTGGCTTAATTCAGAACAGGAAAATGCAAATACTCAAGAGAGCAACTGCCTTCCAGACTATGGTTGAATGCCAGTCACTGTTTCCTGAAATAGGGACATGATCACTTCAGCCTGTCATTTTGTGTGCATGTGACCAACAAATCACTTGTCTCAGGCTGGATTGTTCTGGGATAAAACACACACACATACACACAAACACATGCCATGTACATAATCAGTGAGGAACAGTGGCAGAATAATAGCTGCAAATAAATAAAATTGTTTATCCACATCACCAGACCAGCACAAATATATCTTATCATAATAGGAACATCATATGGCAATGCAATGGTCCAGCTAATTTAGCATCCCTTTGCGGCCAGCTGCCAGGATCACACGATTATTTTTAAAAAGTGCTTGACATACTCGGATGGACAATTACCGAATAATCTGCATGAAAATGGAAGTTGCTTTCTAATCCTTGCCATCAGTAAATTGTTATTCTGTGCTTTAAAAGAGGGGAAATTTTATTTCCCGTTTATTTCCCTCGAACAAAAAGGATTCTCATCCCATCTAATGTAGCCACAGATGGTCTCAATAGCCATAAAAATGTCTGCTTTTTTTTCAAACCTACTAAACTCTTGGCCTTGGGAATATCTTAGGATAATGAATTCCACATGGTAATTATGTATTGTGTGATTTTCTTTTTTATATATATATTTGCTGTCTTTCAGTACCATTGGATTACCCTTTCATCTTACATTTTGAAAAGGGCCAGTAGTAACTTCTTTCCTACTAGAGCATGATATCATTTATTTGAAATATTATGACCATGTTCATATTCACCACCTCATTCCATCTCTCAGAAGGATCTACCCTATTATTATTCTGACATTTGCAAGGCTGAATAGATAATATAACATGCATTCTTCTGACAAGCTAAATCTCTGTTAGGTATAATCTCACCTGTTATATATGTTGACATTCACTAGACTCAAAAGCAGAGAAAGTAAATTTGGAAGGAGATAAAAGGCATGCAAATTTAAGCATTTATTTTGTTTCAGACGATGCATATGCGCCCAATATTATTTGAAACCAATGGTATCTGCATCTCACCTCAGTTATCCAGTTTGCTAACACCAGAGTAAACACCTGTTTACTTTTTAATTATCACTGATGCTATAAGGCCGTGATGACGAACCTATGGCACATGTGCCCGAAGTGGCACACGGAGTCATGTTGCTTGGCATGCGCAGCATGGCCAGTTCCTCTTTTGGGTTCCTGGTGCGCATGTGCGCATGGCGATCAGCTGGCCATCGGCAGTGCTGGAAACTGGAAGAGCTGGTCTTCTGTTTTTCGGTGTGGACATGCACGTCGACCAGCTGATCATCGCATGTGAATGCGCGTCAGTAAGCAAAAGACTAGCTGGGCAGCACGCATGCGCGCCTTTGGAAACCGGAAGTTTATTTCCCAGTGCACGCATGCGCCATGCGCAGCTTCTCTTCTGAGTTGCAGCCCAAATGAGTGCGCGCACACATGCGCTCCCTTTTCAGTACTCAGTGCCGAAAAGTTTTGCCATCACTGCTATAAGGCAATGATTTGAAGAAATAGATGTATGAAACAAGTTTCAATGGTGGTACAAAGAGCTACATTGTACTGAAATAAAAAAATACTTCCAGAAGAAAGGCTTATTTAATTAAAAAGAAATTTATAGATGAAATGCATATTGAAAACTTTTTCATGGAACTTAGTCAAACTAACTTCATTTTTGCCGGGATATAAAATTATAAAGCTTTCAAATACCTTATTAGAAAAACATTTCAAAGTAAAGCAGGATTACAATCCTGCCAATGGAAGAATAGAAAGCCTCAGACTTACATTTTTTTAGTGGGCAATATGTAATTGGCCATTCTCCATGTTGGTAGGGGAATTCTGGGAGTTCACACCTCTTAAAGTTGCTGAGGTTGAGAAACACTGCTCTAGAATGTGAGAACAGATCTTAGAAAGTGACATCCTTCCAAGTACTAGAAAATGCAACTATATTTTACTCCTTTCTCTTCTCGATATGCCCAATCCCTTCCATCTCCCTTTGTGAAATTAAATTTATAATACTTTGATTCTTTTACCCTATAGCTCTACTTTGAAATTGTAGTAATGTGTCTCAATCTTTGTTTAGAGTATGGCTGGGAGATAAGCACTTGGAAAGTGCTTGAGACATAAATATGATGATACAGTTTTAAAGTCAGTATTCAGATAAAATCAGATTTTTTTTTAACTACTACTGATGGAAAGTCAATCAGAAAACACACATGGACAATTGGTTTATATTTGGTAACTACAGCCCAGTTACAGTATTACTGGTAGTTCTTGACCTACAACCGTTTAGTGACTGTTTGAAGTTACAACAGCATTGATAATCTTACCATTTTTCACAATTGCAACTGCTGTTATCACATGATCAAAATTCAGCCACTGGGCAACTGTCATGTATTTATGATGGTTGCACTGGCCCAGAGTCATGTGTGATCACCTTTTGCAATTTTATGACGTGCAAAGTCAATGGGGAAGCCAGATTCCCTGAACAACCATGTTACTAATTTAGCCACAGTGATTCACTTACTAACAGTGGCAAGAAAGGTTGTAAAATGGGGCAAACCGCACTCCATAACTCTTTTGCTTAGCAAATGAAATTTTAGGCTCAATTATAAGTCAAGGACAACTGGCATACAGAAATACTCCTAATGGAAGAATGAGTTGTAAAGATGGCGGAGTTTGCAGAAATGGCCTAAAGGTATTTTTGTAAAAAACTGGAACTTCTATATGGATTTTTTGCTGAAATTGAATAAAATGAATTGGGGATTTATTCATCAAAAAGGGGGTGGGGTTATTGGAAGAAAGGAACCAGGATATTGGGAAGGTGGAAATGGAAATTACCATAATTGTAACTGCTGCAAAGAAGCTTTAGATTTTTTTCTCTTGATTTTTGTTGTCTCTCGTTTTTCTTTTATTCTTTAAAATCCTTATTTTTTTCTGTTCGTTCGCTGTTTCCATAATCCTTTAACGAAGGGATGCAGTGGCTCAGTGACTAAGACACTGAGCTTGTCAATCAGAAAGATCGGTAGTTCAACGGTTCGAATTCCTAGCGCCGCATAATGGAGTGAGCGCCCGTTATTTGTCCTAGCTTCTGCCAACCTAGCAGTTCAAAAGCATGTAAAAATGCAAGTAGAAAAATAGGAACCCCTTTTGGTGGGAAGGTAACAGTGTTCCGTGCGCCTTCAGTGTTTAGTCATGCCGACCACATGACCATGGAGACGTCTTCAGACAGTGCTGGCTTTTCGGCTTTGAAATGGAGATGAGCACTGCTCCCTACAGTCAGGAACAACTAGCACATATGTTCGAGGGGAACCTTTACCTGTAATCTTTTAATGAAATATTAAAAATTTAAATAAAAATTATATACAAAAACCAAAGAGATGGGGAAGATAACCAAGGAAGAATATAGTGGATTGTATTTTTATTTTGGAAACTAGATTTTTAATGATTTGGCTACATGGGAGGGAGAGGCTGCAATCATATCACACTGTTCATTTTTGCACAATGTGCATTTGATCTGATGTATTTGCCTCTATTAAATTTCATTTTGTTACATCCAGCCCATTTCTCAAAGCTGTAATTTCATTTGAATGCAGCTTAAAAATCACCTTTGGGCATTTTTGCAGCCAAACCATACTACAAAGAGAATATGAGTACAGGTAGTCCTTGACTTACAACAGTTCATTTAGTGACTATTCAAAGTTACAACAGCACTGAAAAAAATGACTTATGGTCATTTTTCACACTTACGACCTTTCCAGCATCACCATGATCATGTGATCAAAATTGGCAAATGGTTCATACTTATGACCATTGCTGTGTCTCAAGCTTCTGATAAGCAGTCAATGGGAAAGCCAGATTCACTTAACAACCGCAGTTAAGTGAATCAACTGCAGTGATTCACTTAATTGTGGCAACAAAGATCGTATAATGGGGCAAAACCCACTTAACAAATGTCTCACTTAATAACAGAAATTTTGAACTCAGTTGTGGTCGTAAGTTGAGGATTATCTGTAGTTGGCTATTCTAAAATCTAAAAAGGCAACTACTGTTACTTAGTCAGGTCTGCTCCACATTATAGCTATGAATTTTATTTCAGTTTCCTAACTGAATACCTCTGCACTTGTCTTTTGTTTTTATTTGCAATCTATTTTTGACCCATTAACATCATATTCAATATTCTATCAACTTTTGTCTCATCTACCAAACATGTGACTACTCCTGTCACCTCTGCATCTACAGTATTAACATAAATACGGAAGAAGTAAGGTCTCAGCTTTGTAACATCCCATGGGATATCTCCCCAATTTGGTGAAGAATTCTCGAGGAACATCCTTCACCTATAATTTTTATGCCCATTAAGAAATTATTTAATGGTCATATCATTCAGGTCATGGGTTATGGACAGGCTTGCTAATCAGAATGTCACGGGGCATTCCATCAGATGCTTTGCTGAAGTACAGATGCATTTTGTCTACAACTTGTTCATAGTCTGATACGGAAAGGAGAAAAGGTTAAGTCTGGCAAAACTTGTGCTTGACAACTTCAGATGTCTGGTAATCACTTCATTGTTCTCCAAGTGCATACTGATTAATTACTTTACTGCTCTGGAATCTTCTAGGAATCAATATTGGATTGGTCTGTAGTCCAAAGGGACAGTTTCCCCCTGGGAAGGATGTTTGTTGTCCTCTAATGTTGTACTTTGCCCACTTCCCACAATTTGTCAAAGATAATGGAGACTACTATCAACACTGCAAAGTTGAGGTTTTTTTTTTTTTAAAGTATAATTTGTCAAGCAACCCAAGATGAAGAATCTGTACAGTAACACTGTTTTCATCAAGTTGAGCTTGGCTCCTAGTAACTTACAGAGACATATCTATTCAGTTTTTTCTCACATAAAGACAAGTACTTACTGCTTTCTTCTAGATTGTGTGTGTGTTTAATTTTTCGTCTAAATTAACCTCATAGATTTACTTCAGAAAACATGTACTCTTTTTTCTAGTTCAAAGTCTTCTCAGCAGTGTCAAATATTGATCTTGCTGGATATAGATGAATATTGATTTTTCAAAAGACTAACCGAATCTTACACTGGTTATCTGGAGAACTAAGGCAGAAATCGAAACCCTGGAGCATTATTTTCAATCAATTAATTAAAAAAAAACACCTAAACATATTTAAAATTCAGATCTACACTACAGTAAATGGGGAAAAAAATCCAAACACTTCTTTTTCAAAGAATCAAACTTTGGTGCATTGAAGCTAATATAAACTAGCGAGTTGTTTTAGAGTTTCTGGAGTAAAGTGATTACTCCAATAGTAGCAAACAAGCTTTACAGGAAATTCAGATATCTGAATATGGGTAAAAGTGTATGTTTAACATAATGATGAAACTTCAATTCCCACATTTGCAGAGTTGATCACTAGATCACAACACAGCAATAAAAAACGCTGAAATTCATTTCAATCTACAAATGGGTTTCAACTCTCACTTGATAATTTAATACTTTTATTTATTTATTTAGACATCTTCTTACGGTACAAAAGGAAACACTATCCAAGCGATCCCAGCTGGGCGATTAGAATCCGCAAAAGGGGGGGGGGGGAGAGATCCCTACAGTGGAAAAAGAAAAGGATCAGAAATTTTAAAAACATCTACCTTTTATCCACTTTCCCCGACCGTAGTTGTATAAAACGCAGTTGGCTAAGCAGCGCCCATTATTGCAAACGGAGCGAGAGGATGAGCGCAGAATGTAGTTCAAACAAGGTAAAAGGAGAAAACAATTCAAAGGAGGAAAATAAAGACGTTGCAAATGTCAGGGTAATTTAATAATAATAATAACAAAAAGCCTGGCGGAAGCAGCGAGGAAGACTTCGATCTTCGTGCAATTTGGCAAGTTTCATTACTAAGCAGTCGAGAATCCTGGAATCAAGTTGCTTTTTTATATCCAGGCAAGAACCAGCGGGCTTCAGCAACGCCGTTCACACGATTGCTCCGTATCTCAACAAGCGCGCTGATTTGAAAGTGAACCCCAAGTGAATTTTCTGCGCAGACCCTTTTCACCCATAATTGCAAAGTCGGGGCCACCACGTGCTGTCCGGGAGCACGAAGTCAGGCAGTCCCTTCGTTCCCTTTGGTCGACAAGAGGCCCCGCCCTTCCTGCTTGGGCAGCCATAGAAATCCCGCCTCGCGCCAGCCCCGCCTCCCTCGAGCCCGGCCATTGGCAGCCCCGGGAAAAAAAGGCGGGGCCAGGCTGTTGTTATGATAAAGAGCGGCCCCGCCTCCGCCTCGTGGGCGAAGAGCTTCGCCGAGCCGGCTCCTTGTTTTCTCTGGCGCTCAAGCAACTCTTTAAAAACGGCTCTGGGCGAAAGCCTCATTTACATCCCAGGCCCCGCCTTTTTCCTTCCAGGGCGCTCGTACGGCCGCTTAAAAAAAAGTTAGCTTCCCAAGCTCCGCCTCCTCCGCTCTACTCGAAGACGTCGGGACTCCGGTCCCCTTCTCGCCCCCCCCTTCACTCCCCAGGATTAAGGGCTTGATCTAACTGGTCCTCCTCAAGAGTCGAAGATCCCTGTTCCTCACGGCGCCCCGCCCTTCGGATCCCAACCCCGCCCCTTTCCTCCTCCGCCCGCGCCCCTCCCCCCGTGAGCCCCATCTGTTTCTCCGGCGTCGAATGCTTAGCGGAGCGCGCGCTTGTTTTTTAAACCGTTGCTTGGACCGGGCAACAGTTGCGGCCGCGGCGAACTGAGGCGAAAAGAGTGGGGGGAGGGAGTGGAGGGGGAAAGAGATGAGTCTTTGCGGCGGCAGCCCCCGCCGAGAGCAGCGCCGCCTTCGCCTGCACTAGAGGACCCCCCCCCCCAAGCGAACAGGGAGGAGGAGCGGAGGGTGAGGAGGCGCCAACCCGGAGGAACCCCATGCCGAGAAGCGGGCGCGGAGCGGGCAGCCGTGGCCGCTGAGGGGGGAAAAGAGGGCACTTCGGTCGCAGGAAGGGAGAAGAGCATCTCGCTCCGGGCCGGCGGCGCGAGATGTGTCCGGAGGAGGACGGAGGCTGCGGCGACGGAGCGGGAGGGGTCTCGACTGCTGCGGCGGCGGCAGCGACGACTGTTACTTCAGCCGCGATCGGAGGAGCGGAGGGCTCGACGGCGGCGGCCAGTGCCGCCGGGTCGGCCGCGGAGACGAGCGCCCTGAGCGAGCTCCGCTCCTGGTGGGAAGTGCCGGCCATAGCTCACTTCTGCTCGCTCTTCAGGACCGCTTTCCGCCTGCCGGACTTCGAGATTGAGGTGAGTTCGGGCTCCGAGGGGGGAGAGGAAGGGAAAGGGAGCGCGGCCGTGCTCGGTAGGAACGGCCGGCCCTCAGAGCCACCCGCCGGCCTCTGTCCCGAAGGAGAAGCGGGAGGCTAGGACAATACTTTCTGTGGGGGTGAGGAGGAGGGGGGGGGGCTTCTGAAGCGCCTGGCCGTCTGTCCCCAAACACCGCACGGTGGGGAAGGGGAGGGTCAGTATCGCGGACATTTCCACCCCTCCCCCATCGCGGGGCGGGGGTGGACAGACGGGCAGGCAGGGCTGCTTCTCCAAAAAGTTGTGGTCTTCCTTATCTTCGGGGTGTTTTGGGGACGCCTTTTAAAAAAGTGGTGTCGCCCGAGGCGGTCGGAGATTGTGGCGGCGTCGATGTGCGAACAATGACAAGAGAGTTAGCCGAAAGCCCAACCGAGGGGGGAGGGGGAGGGGAAGGATGCCTTGCTCCCGAGTAAACGTGCGCAAACCCTCCCCTGGGAAACGCTATAAAGCGGGCGAGTCGGATGGAGAAAGGGAAGCCTCGGCTCGCATATACGGAACAGCGCCAAACAATAGTTTTCCTTCTGTTTTGTATTTACTGTATCGCTTAATCCCCCCCCCCCTTTAAAGCTTATTTCTTGGTGGGGGAGGTTTGATCCCACCGGTTGTCGTCCCCACCACCACCAATGAAGTGTCACAGTTGGCGAGCAGGATCCTTTCTTTATAACCCCAAGGGGGATCCTTATTTGTTCGGAGCCAGGATGTGTGGGAGCGATGTGGAGACTTCGGCGGCCCTTTGAAAAGCAAAGTAATGCTTCTCTGTGTGTGCTATCTTGATTATCTCTTCTTTTTATCAGTTCACTGAGCAAGCTGCTCCGATTCTAAAGTCTTCCATTTTGCTGTTCTGGCTCTTTTTTAAAGTTTTGCCACCAGGTACCAGTATTGAAAAGGAGGTTTCCATTTCAAAGATAGGAAGTTTCCATCTTATCTCTCTGGTGGCCTGAGATCAGTCCAAGGGGTTTGAAAAGAGTTTGCTTTGCTTCCATTATTCCTGCAGGGAAAAGATGGGTAAAGAGGGAGGGGAGTTTTGGTTCTCCATGCAAGCTAGGGTGGTGCTTGTAAGCTCCCTCCAGGTTTTGTGACAATCAAGTTGTAGGCTTTGTGGCAATTGAGCAGGCGTTGTGTTTCTCCTCCTTTTCTCTTTTAAGGTTCTCTGGGGTTTAGACTTCCATTTTCATAGGAAAGCAGCGCATTGACATTCATTCAGCTGAAGTTGGGAAATCTGCTTAGCAGCTAGTAAAATGGATAAACACAATTATTGTAATAGTGAATTACTGTAAGTTTTACATTGGATAAGTTACTCTTATTTTTTTTCAAAAAAAAAAAACCTCTCGAATTTTGTCTGTTTATCCAACATTACTATCCTGGGATTTAGAAAGGGTGTTTTTCCAGCATTGCTCAGTTGCTTGTCCAGTATACAGTCTTAAAAATACAATACGGTGCACTTAATTTGACTCGCGGAAAGTATATGAGCTTGAGGCAGTGGTTTTATTTGATTTGTTGCATAATTTTACCAATACTGAAAGTAATTAGGTCAAATGGAAGAATATGACCAGGATATGTCTATGCAGACCTCCCAGAGCCCTTGTGTCATTTTCCAAGATCTTAAGTAGCTTAGGCCAATGTGATTAAACCTGAGTTTACCATCTGTTTATAACAGATGCAATAACTTTAGTACTCATTTTCTTTTCAACTTTTAAAATGTGTATGATAAGATCCTGTTAGGCTCTCTTCATAGCCTACGAAACTCAGTGAAATGTAAACATATTTATATAATTGCTATTTTAAAATAGCTATTAATTAAACTAGTGTTATAATATATGTACTCTGTGGATAGCATTTGGAATAAGGATAAGAATTGCTTCCCTAAAGGTTGTTTAAAATGGTATCATTATTAGAGACTCAGATCTGTGATCTATAGAAAAATTGTTAACTCACTGGTAAGGAAAGTAACATAGAAAGTTGAGGTTGGGTTACCTTGTTTCTGTACATAAAGAATACATTCAGGTTTATTTTTGTAACTTGCCCTTGTGTGTTATCAGACATAGGCTATTTATAAAAGCTAGAATACATTTTGATGTTTAGTTATAGGGGCACATGCGTTTATATGTTCCTGCTGAAATGTGTTTGAGCAGCACATGTTGTATGCACGAATATTAAGCTAATTTACAAAATTTAGCGCAGGGAATAAAATATAGTGTTTGAATTGTATTAGCACGGTATTTTTATGCCTAATTTTAAAATCAGTCAAATCTATCTTGCTTTGTAACCTCTATGTAAGTGTGATTGACATAGTCAGCAGTAAGGCATGGTTAATGATTGTGAGTATAATGTCTTGCTGTGTTTTTGAATGTAGATACAAGGATGTATGTTCAGGTTTAATTTTATTGTCGCCTTAAATATTAGTTTTGGCTCGAGTTCATCTTTGGTGAGTTAAGTATTGCTGTGACATGTTTGTGATTTTCAAAGATAGTCTGAATCTTCTTTCCCAAGATACTCAGTACAGCAGGATGTGAGAACTCTTACAACTCTTTTAACAGGATGTGAATGTAGAGGGAGGAGAGAATCCCTTATGCAGTGCTAAATTTCTGAAAGGGTAAATTATCTTCCAGTGATAGTACTCCTTAGCAAAAAGAGCTCCTCCTTCATCTATTGATGTGGAGTCTTAAAAGAAATTTCCCTGTCCAAGCATATGAAGCAGGGGGAAAGATCTTGAATTTACAATGATAAAAGGCAATTGTACTAGCCTTTCACCTTTGGAGGCTGAAGTGGCATCTGGTTTGTTTCACAAATAAGTCAGTTTGGACTCTAGTTCCTCAACTTCCATACTAAGTGGGAACATTTAAAATGGTCTGGAGGGATTATGCATTTCGGAGGGAGATGAAGGAAGATCTGTGATGCACCTCTCCTTTCTTAGTTTATTCCCTTTTAATAAAAACATACCTACAGATCTATATTTACTTATGTTGAATATAATGTTTTTAAAATAAGAGCTCTGTGAAATAAAAGCTGTTATTAATGAAACTGAGAGAAAGTAATGAGTAGACATTTTATGCTGGATTTCTATATTGAAATATATTTGCGGGGTAATATAAGAGAATGATGATTTGAAAAGGGAGTACTAGGAGAATTCAGCTATGAATTCTTCCGGGAAAATATATAGATGGTACAAGCATACAAATACTTGGAAAGTAGTGGAGTTAAGGACTGAATTATTGTTGGAAGATTGTCAGACTAAAGCTTCACATCACCACTTGAACATTTAATATCTTTATTATCCATCATGATTTATATGTTGAAGATGCAAAGACTTGCACTTTTATTGTTAAGGATCAGTATTGTGAAAAACTACATATGTTTTTACAATATTGTTATTTGCTTCAAGAACTTCAGATGTGGATAATGTTATTTCATTATACAACTCTCATATTTCATGGTTACAAGTTCTAGAAAATAAACATTTTTGTATTGGAACAATTTGAATATATACCTTATCAGTAAAATAAATGCAATACAGGTAATCTTCAACTTATAACCATTCATTTAGTGACTGTTCAAAGTTACAACAGCACTAAAAAGTGACTTATGTCTAGTTTTCACACTTACAATCTTGCAGCATCCCCACGGTCACATGATCAAAATTCAGATGCTTGGGAACTGGTTCATATTTATGATTTGTTGCAATGTTCACTTTTTGTGACCTCCTGACAAGCAAAGCCAGTGGGAAAGCCAGTTTCACTTAACAACTGCAATGCTTTGCTTAACAATTGTGACAACGATTGTAAAATGGAACAAAATTCACTTAATAGCAATAGCAGTTAGACTTATATACCGCTTCATAGGGCTTTCAGCCCTCTCTAAGCGGTTTACAGAGTCAGCATATCGCCCCCAACAATCCGGGTCCTCATTTCACCCACCTCGGAAGGATGGAAGGCTGAGTCAACCTTGAGCCGGTGAGATTTGAACCGCTGAACTGCAGATAACAGTCAGCTGAAGTGGCCTGCAGTACTGCACCCTAACCACTGCACCACCTCGGCTCTTAGTAAGACTTAACTGTCTTACTTTGCAACAGAAATGTTGGGCTCGATTGTTATAAGTTGAGGACTACCTGTATAAGATTTTTTTTTTCATTGTTACATGTTTTCAAGAGTTTTAATCAACTTTGATGGTTTTTTACTTTTTGTAAATTTGCATTCAGTATTATCAGAAGAAACATTGAATGATTTAATTATAGATTAAGATATGTTATTTTCATATACATTTTGATTAATGATCAGTTGCGCACCTTTATTCTTGAAATGGAAGACCCATCATTTTTATGCACAATTTTTTCTCAACAAATATCTATGATTCATGGTTTTCCTATATGTGATTTGTATATTGATTTTTAAGAGATTTTAATCATGTTATTCCATAGCTTAAGAACGTGGAATGTTATGAAGATACATGGGAAGTTTAACAATAAAAACAACCAATGTGGACAATTATAACCTAGCCATGCACATTCTTATTAGTTGAAAATTTGGGGTTGTTTTAGATTATGGGCATTGCTAAATACTACTAAGAGGTTTGTAGTATTTGTGTAGGCTTAAAGTGCTTCCAGATTTGTTTGTCCAGCCTAGGAGTGTTATCTTTAGTATTGTACCTTTTGAACTCAGGGCTTAGAAATTGAGTTAAGGTAGTGCTTGGACATTTCCAAAGTGTTTTGCCCATGTATGTATGCTGTTTTCCCCTCACATAATCAGCATGAATGTTATACTAGTTTTCCAGAGCAATACTTGATAAGTTATGTAGCATAATGATGGTAATCTCACAATCTTCTTTTGCTATTATTTTCTTTAGTTTTTTAGTATTGTGAAACAAAGATAGCATGGGCTGCAGTTGGATCCCATTCCTCTTTCTCAGAAAAGTGGCTTATTTCTTTATTCTTATACCTCAGAACTGCTATCTTGGACTAGAGAGCAACCTTTAAACTACACCAAAAAATGGAACCATAGGAAAAAGACCCCACAATAGAATAGTATAGAATTCGTTATTGGCCAAATGTGATTGGACACACAAGGAATTTGTCTTCCGTCAAATTCACATTAATCCACAACTTTTTGTCAGAAGAAAGCATTTTAAAGATGGACAAATTTTAATCCTTAAATTTTAAAGATGGGCAATTGCCTTGAAAAACGATGATCAATTGCAACATTTATTTAGATTTATGACGAGAGAGCTAAGCAAATATATTTTTATGTCTTGTTTCCATGTGTCAGAGTGGAAGATTCTGGAGCAGCAGCAATATGGAGGTGGTTTACATTCACCCTTTTCTGGCTTTACCAGTCGAGTGTACAGTCCTAAGATTCCCTGTTTGTCTTTTTTCCAAGCACCAACCATACTTGACCTTGCTTAGCTTCCAAGCCCAGACAAGGTTAGCCAGCTGTTGCCTTTGCTGAATGAAGGATTGAGCCAACCTATCTTTTGATGTTCTACATTTAAACATCTGATCTGTCCTGCCAAGTATTATATAATGAGCTTGACTCTTCCGGAATTAACCTGAAGCTTTACAATCATTGCTTGCTAGGAATGCTAGAAGTTACAGCCTGGGCTTAATTGTAGTTTTCCAATTTAGAAAAAAAAATAGATAATATAAAGAAAACAGGATAAACAAAAAGCAAGTTAGTTTGTGTAGGTGATGCAAAACAGTTAGGTAGAAGGTACAGTGAAAATGTTGCAAGCATCACCTACCATAATATACAAGTGTTGCACTATTTTTTTCCCCAGAAAATATTAGCTTGAAAAGAATAATTCACAGATAGTGAATTTCACATCAGCTATTGGTAGCACATGCATATAAGAATTTAGATGTCTTTGAACTCTTTTGCCAATTTTCAAGAACATTTAATTTATTTCTAATTCTAAATGTCAGTATGTAATGAAAGTATATCTCTCACATTTCTTTGCAGGCATAAGACACAAAGACTTTTTTAAAAATATCTGGTTCTGAATTTATAAGCTTTACCCCAGTTGGGATTATTAATAGTAGTCTCTATACTGATGTCCTTCGTTGTCCTTTTTAGAGAAGAAACTTGACATTGATTTTCATCTGTGCTGTCCAGAGTTTTGTCTTTTTCATTCTCAGTCCACAACATTATGCTTACTAGACTAGTAGATGGTGATCCTTCCAGATGTGTACTTCATTCACCAGCTGGATATCTCAGAATGTGTGAAGCAGATGTCCTTTTTTCTTTTCCTGGACTGCTCTTTAAAGACAGGCTGAAGAAGGGGAATGGATTTACGAAGCTGGTTGGCTTAAATAAAGCAGTGCATCCATCAGACAAGGCTCTGGGTATTGTTATGGGAAGAAAATGTTGAACAGCCAAGCCCCCATGCTGGCTTTAGCAGAGGCAGCTGCCTCACGCGACTCAGGATCCCTTTTTTCAAGACATCGCAGCTGTGGGCTTGGAGGGGAGGAGGTGGTTCAGCTCTGACCAGGTCAAAAGTTCAGTGGGACATGAGAGAGATGCATGTGCAAAAAGAATATTACACATTAAAAAATATTAGATGTTTCAGAACATTGCTAGAAGAAACCCAGGCATTGAATACTTCAGAATTTCAAGGATATTTAAGATATAGTAACATCCTAATCAAGTTGAGAAAATAGGAATGATGTATGGGATTGTCAGAAACAGGGTGGTTTTCTTTTTTAGAAAATATTTTTTAATGGCCAATCATTTTAGTGATTGATTGCCTGTATTATTGTACCTAATTTTAAAGGCTATGCCTTCCTAATTTGCAAAAAAAAATTATATGCACCTGAGTTTTTATTTGCCTCCTGCCATCTTTTGTACTTTTTATTGCTGTACTGGCCTATTTAGTTTTTCTTGGCTTGTATAGTATTAGAACAACTCTTTATCATCTTAATATGGCAATATCAAAAGTATTAGTATTTTGAAATACTCCGTAAAAGCATGAAGTGTTATTCTCAGTTGCTAGTTACCCCTCTATAAAGAAAGAAAGTCTAAACTAAAAGTCATAAAATGAAAGTGTGCTAGTTGTGTTTCCTGAAGAGTCAAAGTATGCTGGATAGGAATGGTATGATCTGCTTATTATGACAACAGATACTACAATAGTATCATGCATATTTTACTATGATATGCTAATTATTGGGTTTTTTATAACTACGTAGGCTGCCTCAAGTCATTCTGGAGTAAGTCTGCCGTCTAAATTCTAATAAATAAATCTAACACCTGTAATTTGAAAGTACAGAATTGCTGCTAATAGGAAAACAACACACATTTGGTGCTTTTTTTTGTATAAGTTATGGTGACTTATGAGTTTAGAATCAGAATGTCCTGCACAACTGATTGACTTCTAATATTATCTGATTTGCTCCTTTATTGTAAGGCACATTTGTGTGTGTTTATCTTTTGCAGAGAGTGGCTTTTCATCCTACGTTAACTGAATTCCAGTTAGAGATCACTAACCTATAGCACCATGATGGTCAACCTATGGCACATGTGCCAGAGGTGGCACACAGAGTCCTCTCTACAGGCACGCCAGCTGTCATCCAGGCCTAGCTGCAATGCACATGCGCGCACGCCTCCCACTGGCCAATTAGTCTTCAAGTCTCTGCCATGCATGCATGGGGAGGAACATGCATGCATGGGCAGAGCGCATGGGCAGGGGGCTCACACATTGTATTTTGGGGCCACTCAGGGGAGGCATGCACAGAGGGTCTCCCACACCCAGTTTTGGGCCTGGAAAGCCTCCTGCACTAACCTGTAAGCCAAAAATGGGCAAGCGTGGAGCGGCACATGAGGGGGGGGGTCATGCAGGGGGGGGTCACGTGCACATTGCATTATGGGTGTGGGCACACATATGCACTGTCAGGTGCACAGCACATGCTTTCGGCACATGACAACAAAAGGTTTAGCCATCACTGTTATAGCATATTACAAAATAAGCAAGTGTATTACCTACTGATTCTACCATAATTTGTAAATATCACATGAGATAATACAGAATTCACACTTGGAATTGTTGTAGGGCCTAATTTCCGGACCCATAGTTCTTAATAGGCTTTTTGCTGGTAAATTCCCCCAATGATTTTTTTTTTTTTTTTGGTTCCATTGTGTATGTGGGAGATAGGATATACTGTAAATTTAAGAATGCTTGGATAATGTTCTTCAGACATAAACCCTTATTAAGTAGATGGAACAATTGTTATTGTGTTAGTTTAGACTGGTACTCTAAGAAATAGCAAAGAACCCTCATTGTCTCTCTCCCCCAATTCTTTTTGTAACCACTAAGCCTTGGTTAAACACTACAGCTGAAACTTTTTACCATAGGTTCCTTCTATTTTGTGGAGAAATATACAGGCTAAAGAAACCAGCACAGTTCAGAAATCCAAAATGCCTGTCCCAAAGACAACTATCAACAACACATGCCCATGTGCATCAGATCTTCTTATTTTGGATCAGTCTCATCTAGGTTTTCCATTCAAACAATATGTGTAGCCTTTCATCACAAAAGAATTCCCTTGGATTATGTGGAATTACACACTAGGCAATAGTTGGAAGCACAGAAATATGCAACAATTGACAAACTTACGATCATAGTTGGTAGGCTTTTATTAAATACTCCATAATATATTTTACTTTTCTAACTATCCTGGGAAAAGTATGTTTTGAGCATGCCCAGAAGATCTTACAAATCTTCAAAGCAATCAGCCCAAGCATCAGTTGGCTGTGGCTACTTTACTTCTTGAAGCAGAACCACAGAGGTTTTTCATTTGTGAATGGAACATCTTGTATGGTTTCCATGAGTATAATTGCCTATTGCAGCCTTTCTCAAGCTGTGTACCTCCCTTGGGGACGTTCAGGCAAAGTCCAGGGAGGTGTGAAGAAACTTTTATATAGTTATATTATTACAATAAAACCATTTTTCACAAAGTTTCATTGGATGATTATAGGTAAATCCTAAATTTACAACCACAATTGAGGCCAAAATTTGGGTAGCTAAGTGAGAGTTTTTAAGTGAATTCTATCCCATTTTATGACCCTCCTTGCCATAGTTGTTAAGTGAATCATTGCAGTTGTTAAGTTAGTAACATGGTTATTAAGTGACTCTGGCTTTCCCATTGGCTTTGCTTGTCAGAAGGTTGCAAATGGTGATCACCTGGCCCCAGCCTGCAACTGTCACAAATA
Organism: Thamnophis elegans; assembly: GCF_009769535.1. Taxonomy (NCBI): domain Eukaryota; kingdom Metazoa; phylum Chordata; class Lepidosauria; order Squamata; family Natricidae; genus Thamnophis; species Thamnophis elegans. Next base: position 14,764,926 of record NC_045547.1, on the reverse strand, counting down.
TGAACCAATTGCTGAGCATCTGAATTTTGATCATGTGATCATGGGGATGCTGCAACAATTGTAAATGTGAAAAATGGTCATAAGTCATTTTTTTAGCGCTCTTGTCACTTTGGACAGTCATTAAATGAATGGCTGTCAATTGAGGATTACCTGTATTCCATTTGTGAGGCATTAAAGACCCTGTACCTTTGATAGTTTAGAACACTTGGAAAAATGTTTAATGAAGATTGGAGGGTTTTTCTCCATCTGCAAAACTCCCATGTCTTAAAAAATAAGATTCCTTAAAACATTCACAGCACCCCAGATCATTGGGAAGGGAATTAGGAATGGGAAATTCATACTGTACAATACAGATTGTGTACCCGCCTTTACTAAAGTATTAGCTATCATGGATGTTGTCAATTTGTTTTAAAGGATAGAGTATTGCTTTATTATTTGATACTGTAGCAGTTGTGGCGGTTCCACCACAAAACCGCGGTAGACTAAAGCGTGCTCGGCGAAAGCGCGTACGTGACGTCATCACAGCGCGACGAAAACAGCATGCTGTGAGCGGCAAACTTAAAATTAACGCATAAATCTTAACCTAACCCCCCCAAACCTAACCCTAAACCTAACCCTAAGCCTAACCCTTAACCTAACGCTAAACCTAACGCTAACCCTTAACCTAACCCTAACCCTAACGCTTAACGTAACCCTAACCCTAACCCTTAACCTAACCCTAACCCTAAACCTAACCCTTACCTTTACGCGAATCGGCTTGCTTTAATTTTATTTTAATTTAATTTTAATTTATTTTTAATTTTATTTGTTGCGCTGCTGATGACGTCACGTACGCGCTTTGATCGGGCGCGCTTTAGTGGACCGCGGTTTTGACGGGTCACAGTTGTGGCTTCTATAGAAAACATAAGGGCTGCAATTATTTAATGAAGTTCCCATCAAAATTATATCATTGTGTTTTGGGTATGGGGAAATAATAGCTGTTATGAACTGCAAAGAACACCGAGTATTGTTTCTAAGATTTCATTCATTGTAGAGAATTTTTCAGCTACTCTTCATTTTCAGCCAAAATAGATAACTTTTGATTCAACTTTAATTTTGATATCGGGCAACTAGCTAAAGCTGTATGGTCTACCTGGTTATAAGCACATCTGAACTTTGATACTAATTTGTTGGTAATGATGTACAGAGTGCATGTACAGGACATTCCATTTTAAGGTAAAATGGACTGTTGTGCACAATCTACAGTACAATCGGATTGCAAGAGAAAGTCACCTGGTTCATGGCCTGTTATAAAAATAGTAAGAGGTCTTAGATAAATGGAGACCAAAATGTTGTGGAAAAGGAATACTTTTTCCCTTAAAAGGCTGTAGACTGTAGTCTCAGATTAAGTACCGTAAGACACACCGGAGTATAAGACGCACCAAGGTTTTGAAGAGGGGGGGGGAGTTTTTGCACTCTGCAAACCTCCCAAAAACGGCCCGTTTCTCGTGAAAATGGGCCCGATTTTGGCAAAAAAAAGGGGGGGGCATTAGGAAACTTATAGAGTGCTCCTGAGGGGGGGGGGAATTTGAGCAAAAAACAGGCCATTTTTTGCTCATTTGTGTCCTCCTCAGCTCCCAGGAGCTCTGTCAAAGCTTCCTACAAGCTATGCACGGCCATTTTGGTGAAGGGGCGGGGTTTCGGAAGGCAAACAAATTCTGTATTCAGTGTATAAATGCTCCCAGATTTTCAGCTTCTTTTTTGAGGGAAAAAGGTGCGTCTTATACTCCAAAAAATACGGTAGATCTTTTCAGCTGATTCATCTGTATCAAGAAACTCACAATAAATAGTACATTCACAAACTTGATTTCCCTATATCCTTCTTTTCCCTTCTCTTGTGAATAATCTATAAACTGGTTAATATTTGTAAAAGAAGAATCAATTGTAATAAAAATAATCTGAGAAATCTATATTGCTGTATACTTTTCCCAAAACTTTGACTAGTAATTTTTTGTGTGCTTTTCTTCCCAAACTTTGTTTTTTACATTTTAAATAAAAAATATCCATATTCCCTTTTTTCTTCTTAGCTAGTCACACTTATGGGGTTAGGATAAAATTAAATGTGATTTTATTAATAATATTTAAATACAATTACTAGTATTATGCCAGATTCTTTCACAGTGAAATTTATAATGTTCCAAACTTTCACAGAAGCATGTACTGTAGCACCCAAGTATTAATTTATGCTTGAGTATTTGTTTTCTTTGAGGAGTAGAAGTGTTTATTTTAAGACTTGTAAATTTCAGTTTATTTGAATCAGTATATAGTATTAGTGGATAAATAAAGTGTTACTATATGATAGAATTGCACTATGATTTATATGGATTTGACTCTTTTCCCATTACTAAACACTTTCAACATAGTTATACTTTAAATTTCTATAAAAAGATACTGAGTTAATAGTGTTGGTAGAAAAGTCAAATGGAGGTGAAAAATTCAGAAACTGTATTGTTAGCCCAGTTTTAAATAGGGAATGGTATAGGTATAATTTATGGAATTCTTATTTGGGATTCTGTATTTTATACATAGAATACAATAATTAGGAAAGATCTTTGTAAATGAAGCTCTGTGAACTTACTTGGGAATAAACACCACTAAATAGAATACAATTTACTTCTAAATATGAGTTCCTGGAAATATGCTGCTTAAATAGCATAATTAATATGCCACATTTTTCCAGACAGGATTTATAGTAGCAAATTCCCCAAATAATATTTAGGAGAAAATGTGCAATAATCAATCTTTAATGTTATATTAAAGATTTCCCCCTCTTTCAGTCTTACCATTGATTTGCCTTTATAGTTTATAGGTTTGTCTCCTTTCAAATTTGCATATTCCTATACCAGCAAAAATTCACCACCTTAGCAAATGTTTGTTGCTTAAGTCTATCAAATATATTGATTTTTCAACAGGGGTGTAATACATTTTACAAGACTTTGATCAGAGGCCCTGCTGGCCAATTTGTACGTCTCCCACTTGAGTCTGATTTAAAGAGGAGCCAATTGGAATTAATTATCTCTAATCTACCAGGGAGAGAACAAATCTAATGTCCAGTCCTGGATAGACTGAGTCTAAAGCTGGGAGGAGCCACCAGTGCATGATGACATTACAGATTGTAGACCCAGTCCAATTGGATACTGAATGGAGTAAAACTCAGCCTGGCTGCTATCTCCACCAACATGGGAGAATGCATTCTCTCTCATTGAGTAATGCTACATTGAGAATTGTGTGAAGGCAGTATTAGTTCCACTTGTAATTTTATTAACTCAATTAACAAATGATATTCCATTAGATATAATAAGAATGAAAAGATTATGATAGATTTTCATTGAAGTTTAGTTTGGATAATAAAAGTTAAACTTCAGTGCTGAAATACGTTGAGTTAATGAAACCAGCACTGAATATCCAATTTAATTTTTGACAATTAGAAGCCACATTGAAAATTGTGAATTTGCATTACTTTTGGAAATGCACAATTTTTTGCAAAGTTGTATGTGTACCAAACAACTGCCTCAAACAAAAGCTCAGAAAAGGTCTAATTCAGTACAAAATAATATATTGGGTTAAGGCAGTGAAGCTTTGTTTGCTGAGCAAGCCTAATTCTTAAGGGTTCTGTTCTCCCTAACGTGGCAATTGTATATTGATGGCACTCCACGCTTGGCATCTGTTCAGTGCCTGTTTGGTAGGACATGGGGGAGGGGAAAGCTACTATGGTGTCTAAAGATGTTTTCATAAATCTTTGGAGAGGAAATTATTACAAATTACTATGGTAAGAGATACATTTAAACTTAGGTTATGAAGATACAGGTAAAAAAAACACTAATATATTATTTTTATATATATTTTTCCAGCTGCATAGTATGATTGCATCTATGTTCCCTGTGAGAACAATGCAACTAGCTTTCTTCCTTACAGTAATGAATCCAGCTAAACACACAAGCTCATTCCTCCAGAGTGTATCCTTTTCAGTAGACATGTTCTTTTTAAAATGGGTGCCCATTCCCGGGGTCTCTATTGTCTTGACAACAATGGTACTAGAGGCAGCTGATTTGGTTGACAGAAAATGTGTTAATTTAACAGATCCATTCACTGTAGCAAGTTTCTCTAATGTCGTCAATTTATTTTGGTTTACTGGAAAGCAGTATTACCAGAGTATGCTTGAAGAGATACCACTGTAATTAAAAGCTTTCTGGAAGTTTTTTAAAGCAAGATTGTGGCTGTTAATAAATAATTGTTAATCAAAACAATAGCCCCATAGAAATATTTAATTCTTCTTTTTAAAAAAAATCAAAAATAAAGTTGATTTAGTGAGACTTTGTATAATGCAATTTTTGAAACAGTTATGAATTTCATAGAAAATTAGAGTATCAGTGACCATTAAGCCCATGAGCCCAGTTCACCACTTGGACACTAGATGCATTAATTATAGTTTCCCCAATACAGGTAGACCTCGACCTACAATTGGTTGTGTAATGACCATTCATACATATGACAGATCTCCCCAGGGCTACTTACAACCTGGATTCAAAGTTCTGATGGCTCTCCTCCCCCGTCATGTGATTGCATTTTACAGCAGGTTTTGTTGTTGATGTTGGAAAACAATGTTTGCTTCAAGACAATGAATTCTCTTAACAACTGCGATGATTCAGTTAACAAGTGCTGTTAAAAGGTCATAAAATGTGATGTGGTGACCTGCTTAATGAACAGCATGACTTATGACTATAATTCTGGCCTCATTCTTGTATCAGACAATTCTCAGGCCAATGATCCATAAATTCAGTATTCTATTAAAACTAATAAAAATATCCATGACCTACTTATTATTGCAATTACATTACAATTATAAACATTCATTCTTATAACTCACACACAGTCTTATTCATGATCATAATCACTCTAACAGTTGGAAAATAACATTCTTAATACATTTCTAACACCATCAAATAACCTACAAGTAGTGATGACTGTAATTGTGATCCTACCCATGCTAGTCTGGAGCTTTTTTTTGTTGCTCCTTTTGTTGGTAAAAGGGAGAAGCTTTACCACTGTTGCATTTTCTTGTCAATTATAAGACTACTTTCTGTAGCTGTTGTCACCATTTTGGTCTTTATATTTAATTTTAGGACCATTTTTCCACTGTGTTCCTTGATTTTCATTACTAGAGCTTTGTAATCATTACTAGAGCTTCCAGATAGATTTTCAACTATCAGAGTAGAATCATGAGCATCATACAGATTACTACTTCCAGTTTTAAAATCAGACTCAATCCAACATCCCTCAATGTTCTATTCAGTGCATTGTATAAATAAAGAGAAAGTACTGTACAATTTTACTTTACACCTTTGCTGACCTGAAACCAATTTCTTTCATTATGTTTTGACTGGACTGTGGCTTCTTGTATACATTTTGAATGAAGACAATGAGATTTATTCTAAAATGGCGGCATCTTTCTTGTCTGTGGTTATTTCGACTCTCAAGAATGTTGGGGTTTGGGAGATGAAAGTACCATCTGGTTTAAGTGATTCTTTGGGAACTGTGAGAAGAAAGCAGAAATATATTACCAAACTATTATATGAGCATCAGTTTATATTGGACTTGGTAATATTTAGCAAGAGAAAAACTATCGTTAACGCTGTTCTGGAGAGTCTTCATTGCTTTGGTTGAAGGTGCCAGCAGCAGAAGTGTCGATGGGTTTGAGGGTGTGAGATCAGCTGTGCTCTATGATGTATTGGGCGACAGATGCAGTGGGGACAGCCACCTTTGAAACAGGGAAGTCTGTCTCCTGCGCTGAGTGTCTTCTGAGGTGGAGGTGATGTAATCAAAAGAGGAAACGACAAACGTGTGGGGCTAACAATTGGGCTAAAGACTAATCCATATAGAGTGTCACTACCATCTATTTTGTTTGCTAATGTGCTCCTTAGAGCCTAAAATGGTTTACATGAAAGCTAGAGATAATAACAAACCAGCAGGTGAGAAACTGCTGTGTCATCATTGCAATGGAAACTTGGTTAAAACATTCTGTTGATAGTCCTATTAGCTTAGATGGATTTTCGACTTTTCGGCTTATTTTCTTTTGAAAGCGGGTATCAGAATATTATTTTAATGTGTGCCAGTGTGTTCACAGAAAAAAAGACAATAAAGGCTATCTTATATTCTTATTTCCATTTTCCTGACATTCCACAAATTGAGCCCATCAACACAACTGAAGGCCTTTCTATAATTAGTGAGGCACATTTTTACCTCTTTTGGCTTTGGCTCTTCCTTTCTTGGTAATTTCCATTGTTTGTTCTGACATCTAGTTTGATTTGTTCTTTACTTTGGCATTGTTTTCACATCCATCTTCAACAGTTCCATTGATTTTTTTTCTCATAGTTCCCTGTTTTCCTATCAATGAGATTCACGGGATTGGCACTGGATAAGTTGTTTTGCTGTTTCATTTAGCATCCATATGAAGCTGCTGGATATGGTTGTTCATTATATTTCCATCTTGACCTCCCAGTGTTGCTGTGCATGTTCTGACTCAGTATTTAGAGGTTGTGGAATTTAGGATGGGAAAAAACAGGATTCAGCTTAAATCTAGCAAGACCGAACAGCTCTGTGTTCTATGGCCTCCAAATCTGTTCTGTGGACTTTTAATCTTTGGTTCTCATTTCCCAAACAAAACCACTATGTAATTTGGGAATCCTCCTGGACTGAGGACTTATGTTAGCTGAACAGGGCACAGCCATGTTCTCAAATTTGCAGCGTTATAAGCCTATTGCATTTGTTCCTCAACTGGCAGGCCCATAATCACTCATGTCTTAATCTTGAGTAGACTGCTTCAGTGCGCATGAGATTGCCCTTGAGGAGCATCTGCAAGCTACAACTGATTCAGAATACAGTGATACTGACAGTTATGAGTGATCTCCAAGCAGTGGATATTATACTCCATAAGCTGCAAGTTTGCTTTCAGATTCAATTCAAGATACTATTAGTTACCTATAAGAGGCGTCACCAACTTTCAGACCTCACGGACCACTAAATTCATAATTTTAAATCCCGCGGACCACTAATATGATCTGCCTAATGACCGGCTGGACGGGTGTGACTAGGTGGTCATGTGACTGAGTGGGCGTGACCAACTCAATGTCACTCCCATTAAGGGGTGCCTCACCAGCCTCTACTTGCCCCTCCCCTCCCAGCCACTCCTTCCCTCCCTGCCCAGGCTCCTTAGGGCCCCAACAGGAAGCACTTGTTGGAGCTAAGCAGCCACCATGAGAAAGAGTTGGCAAAACAGACTAGTTCAACCTTGTTGGCTTTTCATAAGACCTTGAAGACATGACAGTGTCATAGGGCATGGGAGTCACAGTATATGACAAGCTTGTTAGATTGTTTATTGATGTTGTATTCAATGTTGGTTTATAGTATTATGCTGATTACCGTATTTTTCGGAGTATAAGACACACCCTTTCCCCCCAAAAAAGAAGCTGAATACACTGAATACAGCATTTTTTGCCTCATGAAGCCCCGCCCCTTCACCTAAATGGCATAGCTTGTGGGAAGCTTTTAGAGAGCTCCCGGGGGCTGGGGAGAGCAGAAATGAGCAAAAAAACGGGCTGTTTTTTTGCTGAATTTTATCCAGCTACAGGAGCACTCTATAAGCTTCCTTAAATGCTATCCATGCCCATTTTTATGCAAAGAGTTCCTAGGCCCATTACCACCGGAGGCCCTATCTTCTGCCTCAGTCCCACACGCTTCTGCAGGTCATCGCAGACCCTCTTCAGCAGTGCAGTGGAGAAGCAAGTGGATCTTCAGGCTGGTCCCACCGACAGTAAGCACAGCAGGCCCAATCCTGCTGCAAAAGGTGATGGGATATGGTGCCCAGATAAAGGGAAACACCCCAGGGCTAGGAAGGCCTCTAAGGCTGATGAAAGGATGGCTGTGAGATGCCAGAAGGCCCTGGAAAAACAGTTCAAGAAGCCCCAGACTGCAGCATCAGCAACCAGTAGGCCCCACTCCCAGGGATGAAGGGATTGGTCCTTCCCTGCCCACCCCCCAGCGGGAGGGGTCCCCCTCTCTGCCAGTTGAGGAGGACTTCGGGTTTTCTCCCAATCCATCCAGGGCTTCTCTTGATCCCCAGGCCATTTATTGGCTGAGGATTCCCTTGATGAGATGGATTCATTGGCTGAGGAGGAACCTTTGGCCCCTTCTGAGGCAGGGCCTTCCCCCCCTCAGAGCCAGGAGCCCCAATTGTCTAAGGACATGCAGGATGTGGTAGCACGAGCGATCTCACAGGGCATTTCTGATGGCATCCAGCAGTTGGCCTCAAAATTGCCCATTGCCACTACCAACCCCAGCAAGAGTCATACTGTAAGATCCCAGGAACCTCCAGCTAGGGAGGCTTCCCTGACTCCCACTGGGATCAGTGAGGTGTCAGAGGGAGAGGAGGCAGAGCAGGATGCTCCGGACCTCTCTGATGACAAAAATCCCTCACCTGAACCAGCTGCGAGATCTGGTCTGTTCAAGCCCTCCATGTTCAGCGCTATCTTTACCAAAGCTCAGGCTGCTGGCCCCCAAATGTGTCTCCCAACTCCGGCAGATAAGCCCCCTTCTGATCAGAGTGCCAAGGAGACTGTAGGCCCACAAGATTATTTAAGGAGGTTCCTCCGCCCCTGGATCTGGTTCCAGCTCCATAGCTATTTCTGGACATCATACAGCGCCAATGGATCCAACCGGGCTCCATGGCCAACCCCAGTGGGACAGATAGGAAACTCTATACCATGGAGGGTCCCCTGGAGGAACTGTTAAAGCTCCCTCAAGTGGATGACCCCATTGTCTCTCTCAACTCTAATTCTGCTCTTCCAGCAGACCTGCTGGAAGGCTTAAAAGCAGAGGACAAGAGGGCAGAGTCAGCTTCCCACAAGACCCACCTGGCCACTGCATGGGCCATGAGGGTTTCCTCTTCTTCTTCATACTTCAGAAGAGCAGCTCTGTTCTGGCTCCACAAATTGCTGTTAGGCCTTCTAGCAGGGGATACCAGGGCGAGACAGGCTGTTAACAAGATAATAGCGGCTGTTGAGTACTCAGCTGACGCCTCACTCAGTGCCACAAAATTCTCCTCTAGAGCCCTTGCCTCTAGTGTAACCTGGTGCCACCTACTGTGGCTCTGCCACTGGCAGGCGGACGTGAAGGTGAAGTGGAAGCTCGCTTCCGCTCCCTTCAAAGGAGGAAAGTTATTTGGGGAGGCCTTGGATCCCTTTTTAATCGAGTCCAAGTATAAGCGTAAGATCCTGCCTGCGGTCACCAAGAAGCAGGTCCGTAAGGGTCAGGCTTTTCACAGGAACTCCTTTCAGAGCGCAGAGCCCTCCATCTCTTCTGGGGGATCCAGTTGACCTTATGCCCCATCCCAAGATCGTCCCCAGGATAAATCCACCTATAGGGACAAGAACAGGCAGCAGGGCAACCGTAGACCATTCCAAGGGGGGTACTCCAACCGCTCCTTTCGGAAGCCAAAGTGACCATCACCGGGACCCTCCCATAGATGGCCGACTCCAGCTTTATGCCACTCAGTGGGAGGAGACCACGACGGACACTTGGATTCTGAATACTGTCCGTCACGGGTTGACCCTGGAATTCCTATCCTTTCCCCTGAGGACCTTTGTCCGTTGCCCCACTCCCAGGTCCGCCCACAAGTTCCAGCTCATGAGGGCGGAGATAGATCATTTGCTAGAGATAGTGGCTATAGAGAAGGTTCCCAGGGGCCAGGAGGGCAGGGGGTTCTACTCCATCCTGTTTCTGGTCCCCAAACCATCGGGGGTGTGTGTGTAAGGGCAATACTGGACCTCAAGAAACTCAACGAGCTTCTGGCTTACAAGCACTTCAAGATGCAGTCCCTTCAGACCATTCTGGGTTGCGTCAGGCAGAAGTCTCCTGACTTCTATAGACCTGAAGGAGGCATATCTGCATGTTCCAATCCACCCGGCGCATCGCAAGTTCTTGAGATTCCAGTTTGCCAATCAACACTTTCAGTACAGAACCCTCCCCTTCGGCCTCTCATCGGCTCCACGAACCTTCAACAAACTACTAGCCGCCATCGCTGCGCATCACCGATCTCTCACAGTAAGACTGGAATGTTACCTGGACGACATCCTTATCCACTCGTGGTCCAGGAGGCAGGCCCAGAGGGATCTAGACATCACCATCCGAGTCCTGCAATACCATGGGTACTCGGTCAACCTCATCAAGAGCCACCTGACCCCAACCTGCAGAATTCAACATCTCGGCACGGTGATCGACTCCAGGGACTGCAAAGTCTTCCTCACTCAGGAGAGAGTAGATAGCATCAAGTCTCTGGTGAGAACCATCCATTCAACAGGGTCAGCGACAGTCGTCTTCTTCTCCCAGCTGCTGGGGAAACTGGTGTCATGCATCTCGGTGGTCCCGTGGGCACGACTGCATACGTGATAACTCCAATGGTTCCTTCTGCCGCTCCAGAGACGCAAGGCCAGCAACTCCAGGAGAGTGGTACGTCTTCCTCCAAGGGTACTCTGATCTCTCAGGTGGTAATAGTTTTTGGAATGAAATTGACAAATTATTTAGAAATTATTGTGTATTGTGGCTTGAAATGGGCTGTTAGGGTATGATGGCTTAAACTGTTTATATGGCTACATTGAAGAAGGACTGAAAAGTAGTAAGGCAGCAAAAAGGATATATGGAGCTAGTCCTTTGGCAGAGTACTTAAGAGACTCCGATGACTCTGATTTTGGAGCTCTGAGTTTCCAAATAGCTTTCTTTTCCTCCCTGCCCCCAACTTCTCTGTCATGCTGGATAGAAGTGTCCCATTTCTTGCAGCTGTGTCAAATTGTAATGGGTCATTTGGATCCAAAATCCCTGGTAAAAGGGTAGGGGGAGGAGGGAATGCTGAAACCTTGCTTCGGTGTGACAGCTGCCAGTTGGTATTTTCGCTCTGTTTGGAAGTAAGCCAAGGAAAATAATGATGTGCAAGGTGGTGGGTGTGAGAAGCTAGAAGGCTTTTTGACTTCATTCTGAGAGTTTTAATGGCTTTGTGTAACTCATTCCCTACATGGGTGGTAGTCATGCCCCATATATTTTAATAAGTCTCATTGCCTATCCTGGACTCAAGAATTAGGTTACATTGCAGAGACTTAAAACTCTTATTTGCAATTGTTAAATTGTATCAGAAGATACAAAAATACACAGGAAACTTGTGTGAGAAAAAGTTGTGAGGGATGTGATTTTAATGTCCACAGCAGAGGCAATACCTATTCACCGTGGTTGATTTTAAAAAGCTGAACAAGATTGTAAGTGTTTAATATATACATAGATGAGGAAATCTGAGGCTAGGTAAATAATTTTTCATTATAGCTTGAAAACTGTGCGCTCATGTTGCCAAAAGTCAATGGTGTTACCTTTCTATGGTTTAAAGTTTATCATGCTTTAAAATATTATGTTTCCAGTTCCAAATAATAGAATATTTTCTGTGGGGTCCTTGGTGCTGTCTGGATTATTTTCTTGCAGACATTTCATTGCCAAAGTAGGTAACATCAGTGCTAGTAAAGTTTGATTTCATTTTACATACTAGCACCTTGCCTTGTCAGTGTATTAATGGGAATGGTCCTGATGGTTCCTTGATTGGGCTGTGGTCCTGAAAGTAGTGATTCCATGGGTGTTCCCTTTGATTTTTTGGTATATTTGTCCATTGAACTGAAAATATGAGGTTAGGCAAAGGTTGCTAAAACTCATGATTCTGGATGTTTCAATCTTGGTGTATTTGGTTAAATTGGGCATGCAATTATAATTCACAGCTTCTTATATATTAAAATTTGCTACTAAAGTATGTTAGCAGTTCACAAAGCTTCCCATCCTCAAGATAATTCAGAGTTATAGTGGTCTCTAGTTGGGATTGTGCATCTGTGCTTAGCTTTTTTTAGACCTTAACACCTGACCCATGTCTAAGAAGTAATTTTTAAATTTTGTATACATGCAGGTGTGCACAACATCATGAATCATAAATTCATTCAATTTACATGGCTAACTGATGCAATCAATTAATAAAAATACCATGGCAAGGGAAATTCATTCAAACTTTTAAAACACAACTTTCTCACGTATTGCCTGAGGAAGAGCCAGGTCTCCAAAGCCTTTCAAAAGATAGGCAGGGGCAAGGCCAATCAGCTGCAATAACACAAAAGATGCCTCCTGGGTGTCATACCATGATGCTTAGAATAACAGAATTGGAAGGGACCTTGGAGGTCTTCTAGTCCAACCCGCTGCTTAGGCAGGAAACCCTACACCACTTCAGACAAATGGTTAGCTAATCTCTTCTTAAAAACCTCCAGTTCTGGAGCATTCACAACATCTGGAGGCAACTTGTTTCAACGATTGATTGTTCTAACTGTCAGGAAATTTCTCCTCAGTTCTAAGTTGCTTCTCTCTTTGATTGGCTTCTTAATAGCTGGGATCAGAATTAGATTTGCCAGATTTTACTGTACTAATGGAGACAAGTACAAGCAAACAGTGTGATTAAGTAGTCAGGCCCTGTTATGGGTGATCGCCAGCACATTGAATTACATTCAGGAGCTCACTGGCAGTGTTGAATAGGTGTAATGAGATGTACCCATTAACTACTTGCACGGCTTTATACTGGAACAGGTGTGGTTTCTGAGTGGTATTACAGGGTAGGCTCATATATGATTGGCTATTTCAGGTAAAAGGTAACAAAGGCACAAGCGGCCATGAAAAGGCTTCATTATCCAGAAATGGACTCAAGATGAATTTGTGCAATTTGTCTTTCTGGCTTCCTACCTGGTTGGTGAGGCAGTATAATCTCATCCAGAATCAGTGATGAAAACTCTCCAAATGCAGGACTCCAAACAGTCACAGATACTTGTTACTAGAGTAAAGCCTATGTTTTGGAATTTTTGCTGCTCTTTGAACTTTGGTTGTTTGCTTTCAGTTGTTTCATTAGCCAATGAAGTAACATCATCCGTACGAATGACCTTGGAGCTTATTACCTGTTTATATATAGCAGCTTTGGTTTGGTAAGTGCAAGTACAGGTCATAAGTCCAAGTCTGTGTAATTTTGACATTATTAAATGAATGGTCATAAGCCAAGGACTACATGTATTGTTTTCTCCCTCGTTGTTAATATTATCTGAATGCTGACTGCTGGAGTCAGCTAGATGGTATATGTTCTAGTCTTTTTGTTTCCCTCCAAGGTCTTTTATTATCTCTTTTGAATGTGATTTATCTCTAGAGATATTCTTTCTTTATGATCAGTTTCTTAGCGACCATTTGACGTATGACAGACTTACCCAGGACTACTTCTGATCTGGTTTTGAAGTTCCCATGGAACTATAGCCATTTGCAATATCCCATGGCCATGTGACTGTGATTTACGACATTTTTTTGCCAGAAATCAGTTTACTTCTGATTTCCAGCAGAAAATGTCCATCATGGATTCGTTTAAAGCAACCACAGATTTTTAAGACCACTGCATTTACTTAACAACCATCACAAAAAAAAATAACATTGAACACAGTCACATAGTGACCCATTTAACAATTGTCATGAGTTACAACCCTATGTTTGGGCTCAATTATGGTCATAAATCAAGGACTACCTATTTTGATGGCTGAATAAACTTCTGGGAATTCTTTAGCCTTTTGAGGTTTCGCTTGGTCAATTGGTTGGACTAATTGAAACTATTGTTTATATGTTGTCAGGTTAAGGAGTTTTTGCCATGTCTTCTGACTATTTAGGTTATTCTTCTACAGACTACAAGTATTGCGACAGAAGCTTAATTGAATTACTTGGCCAGTTGAGGGTTGAGATATATAAATGGGTATCATTAGCATACCAATGATACTTTATTTCATGCCAAAGAATAAACTTATCCAATGGCTTTATGTAGATGTCAAATAGGAGCAGGAAAAAGAGTGAGCCCTGAGGCACTTTCATAAAGCAAGAGCCTCAGGCCTAGATGCCCCATCCCACCCCGACAAACACAAGAACTGGCTCTGGAAAAAGGAGGTAAATTACTCTTCAACTCCCAGATACTCAGTATCCAATGCCTAGCTGGCTAATTTGCCAGAGTCCTTTGAGCCAATTTTGCCTCAGGATTTAGCAGCTTCTATAAACAGATCAGGTCCCCCTCTCTGTAGATAACACAGTATCCACCCACCCCAGTTTCATACCCATCTCAATCCCAGGCTCCAGATTGGGTCTGAGAAGGATCCCCTCCCTTGATTTCACCCAGAGGGAAATCAAATGTTCTCCACCTCAGTTGCATTGGTTTGTGGGGAAAACATCTCCTGCATTCCTGCCAATGTACATTCCTCATCCTCCTAGTTTCAACATCTTCTCTTGTTGAAGATATAACCAGCGTACAATATACTGCCAGTAGATTCTTCAAGAAGCTGATGGTCCTCTTTAATCAGCTGTGCACTCTACAGTTCACCTAGTAAAAAGGTAAAGGATCTCCTTGCACATATGTCCTAGTTGTTCCCGACTCTAGGAGGCGGTGCTCATCTCCATTCCAAAGCCGAAGAGCCATTGCTGTCCGAAGATGTCTCCGTGGTCATGTGGCCGGCATGACTAAATGCCGAAGCCGCACAGAATGCAGAACCTTCCCACCAAAGGTGGCCCCTATTTTTCTATTTGCATTTTTACATGCTTTCAAACTGCTAGGTTGGCAGAAGTAGCTTAATACTTCTTTAGTATGTAGTATCTTAATACTTATTTGCAAAATTGGCATTTTAAAGTTAGTTTCTGTTTCATAGAATTATCTAGTTCTCACAGCATTATTAAAATAGATGATAATTTTCTTTTATCTGAAACTATCTTGTATTGTAAACTGTGACATATATTTGTTTTTATTTCAGTGTTTACTAATTAAGCAAATAACTTGTAAATAACAATAACATGAATAATTTGTTCAAATTATAAGAAAGACCAGCAGAGAAGTAATGTGTATCAAAATGAGCATTACATTAGTTTGAAAAGAATACTAGTTCTAAATATCAGTTAAGCTTTAATCTTTTGTATAGCTAATAAATGAACAATTACTTTGAATTAATACAGTGGAAATAAACTACTTGCTGGAGTAGGATCACTTTTCCTATATCTAAAACTATAACAGGAAACGTCTGTCAATGGTATCTTTCTAAATAGAGAATTAGAAGTTTGGCTGGAAAAAAAGGTCTGTGGTGTAAATGATGACACTAAAGCAAAACATTCTTTCATACCTATGCATCCAGAATGACGACAAGGGAATGCATATGTTTTGTTCACTGGAGAATATCATTAACAAGTAGCAAGATCAGCATATAGATGAAAGATGGCCTGTTGAATATTTACTCCATACTCTGTCAATTCTCAGCAGTTGGCTGGAGACTATAGGATGATCCCGTGGAGCTCCAACAAAAGGATGAAGCAAACTCCCACCCCATGAGTTCTTCTCCCTAACAATACATGAAGCAACTTGATAAATGATTGCAATGTCAAGGAATGGTGGAGATGGAGATGTCTAACAAACATAAGAGGGGACTTGCCTTATTTGAATATTATGGCCAGTTAAGGGCCTGGGTGAATGCAAGATGCAAACACTGGCCTTTCATCTCTATCCTAGAATGAAAAGAGTGATGGTTTAAAAACAAAATGGCACAAATATACTATTTAGTGGGTTCTAGCCCCTTCTCTGGATTTCCTTTCCTAAAATTAATAGAAGGGATTCAGGAATATTTATCAGTTATATACTATTGTCAGTACATATGAGAAACTTATAAATTTGGGGGATATTACCTGAAACAATAAGAACACATTTCTTCTTATGAGTTTCAATATAGTCAGTAAAAATGGACTATAAATGGAGTCTGCTTTGTACTTACCAATGGACTGCCTATGACTAAAAATGGTGGACAGCATTGTGCTTCGAGTCAATGAAACATTGAAGCCATCCAATGCTTTCAGGAACTGCTGAAAACAGGCTGTATGTTAAAATTTGCAGCTTCAGTAATTCCATAAAGCATTGCATAGCTTCAGTGTTACGTCAGCTCGAAGAAGACTAAGTTGTCTATCATTTTTAATAGCAGGAAGCCCATTCATACCTTGGAATTGTCCTTAAGTCACATGTTCTTAACGTAACAGATGCCCTATGTAGTGTGTATTGTAGGAATCCTATTGTGGGGTGACCAGGCATGAGTGACTGAGAGCAAGGCCTGTCGGTCTTGGGACAGACACAGTTGGTGTAAGGCAAAGGCCTTCCTAACTACAGTTGCCACCTGCTGTCTGGAGTAATGCAGCTCCATGCAGAATAAGAGATGGAAGGCCTTCAGAACTAGGGTGCTCAATACCCAAAGCCAGTAGATCTTGCTATGGCTGAGCTGAACCTTTTGTTTACCATCCAGACAATGAGACAGGACCTCTAGGATCCTTGGGGTGAAAATAGAAAGCTGGGTATCATTAGCATACTGATGAGATCTCACCTAGCTGCCTCATGTAGATTGTAAACAGGAGAAGAGAGAACACCCAGCCCTGCAGCCCCATACAAAGCAGGAGCCACTGATTGAAAAGTAACCCAGAGGAAGGGGGAAAGTAGCACAAAACAGTGCCATCAGCCCCAAGCCTCTAGAGCTGGTCAGGAAGAGTACCAAGATAGATGGTGTTGAAAGAGGTCAAGAAGAGCAAGGATGGACACATCACTTCCATCCCTCTTTTCTCAGAGGTCACCTAGAGGTATAATCAGTGCTGCCTTGGTCCCATACTAGGGTCTGGATCTGACTGAAAGGGGTCAAGGTAAGCTGCTTCTTCCAAAGTTCCTGGAGCTGCTACACAACTACCATCTTTCTTTTCTCTCCTGGGATTCAGTTTTGGTGTTTCTGGGAAAGGTTAAAATGGGCCCAATCTCTCCTCAATTGGAAGTTTTGTTCCATTAAAAAGGACCCAAAATCAAACAAGGTAAAAAAGGTCAAGCCTGGAAGACAACACAAAGGGGGGGGACTCCAGCTCAACTGACAAAGTAACTCAGTGCCAGTCCCAGGACAATGGAACAAAACTCTACGTTTTAGAACTGCAAGACTAACCAAAAGAGTCTGCAAAAGAAGTGACCCAAAACAAGCCCCATTGCCTGCAGCAATCTAGGCTCAGAACTCCACAAACCAGCTTCGGAAAGAGAGAGGGCTGTGAGAGCTTGGGGTGTGGGGGGAGAAAAGCCCTTTTCGCAAGTCTGTAGAGGAGTGAAAAGGGTTTTCAAATGCAAATGGACAGAGATTGGCTACAAATGCTGAAGATCAGGGGAAAATAAGACTTGGTGTCTACTGGTGGTACAGAAATTTGATAAATAGCCAAGCTAGCCAAACATAGTAAAACACATATAGTGATACAAACACAGAAGTAGAGATTTATATATTAAATAACGTAGAAATAATTATATTTTTCTAGTAATAGAAAGACTTTAGATTAAGCTGAAAGCCAATTTGGTGTAATGGTTAAGGTGTCAGACTAGAAACTAGGAGACTGTGAGTCCTAGTCCCTTAGGTCCAAAGCTAGCTGGGTCACCTTGGGCTAGTCACTTTCTCTAAACCATAGAAAGGAGTGGCACACAGTGGCACACCACTTCTGAAAAACTTGCAAAGAAAATTGCAGACTTATCCAAGCAATCTCTGAGATTCAGACATGATTGAACAGCAGGGGGGGGGAAAAGAGAATAAGCATAAACTTATCATCATTAGAAGTAAGGAATAATTTAATTTTGTATAATAAAACAGCTTTTGTGGGAAACAAACAAGTTAATGAATGTGAGATGGGTGGCTATAAAATTTAATAAATAAACAATTTTCAGCCTTTGCATCTATAATTTGTATCAGATTTTTAAACAACTCCAATAATTGCAAGAGTAATTCAATTACCAATTATACATCCGTGAAGCTTGTTTGAAAAGCTAAGTCCTAATGGCCTGCCAAAGCAGTAACAATGAAGGGGTTTTATTTGGGGGGGGGCATGCTGTTTGAGAAGAGGAGGCTGATGCAGAAAAGGCTAACCTGTTAAAGTCCATGGCATCGACATCCCATAGGGCTCGGGACATCCCATAGGGCTCGGGATCCATAGCAACCCCTCCCACCCAATTAGATCTTACTAGACAGGCATATTCTGTCCAAAGAAACCAGTTTTGTAGATATACAGTGATATTGACATGAGCAAATGACATTAAAGCCTATTCAAGAATGGCCAGAAATGAAGAGACTAAAATGCAACTAAAATATTCCTTTTAGAAGTAAATACTTCCAAATACTTTATGGTCAGCTCCATAAAAAATAGTGAGTTGACTGTTAATTTTATAATCTTTTTATAGATCAGTTGGGTTGCCTCTGGCTTACTGAAAGCAGAGAAGTTTAAATATAAGTAGAAACTAGTTGATATTCCAGACATGGAATTCCTAAGGCAGATGATGGTGCTTCATCACTTTATTTTCCTCCTCTTAAGCTGTAGGAAGATAGCACCCACCCCTCTCCTAGAAAATGAAATATTCTAGGAAATATTAAAAAGGCAGAATGTTATATTTTCCTGAATGAGAAAAGAAGA
This sequence comes from Thamnophis elegans, assembly GCF_009769535.1. Classification (NCBI taxonomy): domain Eukaryota; kingdom Metazoa; phylum Chordata; class Lepidosauria; order Squamata; family Natricidae; genus Thamnophis; species Thamnophis elegans. The sequence goes on along the minus strand of NC_045547.1, from coordinate 14,746,308 downwards.
AACATGTTTTTAAAGACAAAGCAGCTTTCTGCAACTCCCCCCTTTCAGATCCAGGGTGATGGGATTAGGACATGGCCCTCAGGACATGATAGGATTAGCCTTCTACCCATCTCACCACATGGCACCTGGGAAGATTACGTCACCCAGCAAGGCTCAACCAAGCCTGGGACTCAGGACAGCCTACAGAGTTACCCCTGCATGGCCCCATGAGTGTCTGACAACCAATCAGAATACAAGCTCAAATTCAAAAGCCCAGAGAGGCACTCTCAGCATCTCTTCCCTTTTTTTTTCACCCAGCATCTTCAAGGTATGTGATCTTGCCCACTATTAAAAACATTTTTCCAAACAGCCACCATGTTTCCAGTGTCTTTCTCCCCACTTGGAACTGAACTCAGAAGGACATTTCTTCCAACAAAGCTTTCTATAATGGTTTGTATTTTTAAGGAAAGCTTAGCACTGCAGCAAATGTTTATTTCTCCCGCACCGCGCAGAGAACTACCATTCAGGTAAGACCAATGGTCTTTTTATAGCATTGTTGTCATATTCTTGCCATCAGTACATAATAGTTGGCAATTTCCTTGTTATCTTCAATGGCTTCATAGGGATCCTACACAGTTTAATATTTTAGCTAGGTGGTGTGATTGGGGCCTGAAAAAAGGATCAACAGTTCACAAGCCCTGAGAGGCCAGGAACGAAATAGTGCACATGGCAATGCAAAACTGCTCTTGCTCTTCCTGTCTGTTCACTTCACAGGGGGAAGTCTGGCCACCTAGGGGTATAGGGAAGAACAAGAAATGCTTGTCTCTCATTTCACTATAACTTCTCCTGCTGCTTTTCCCTTCTCTCCCCCCCAAAATCATGGGAACCAGTCAGGGAAAGCCATGAATTTCCTCCTTTTCAATAATTAACCTGAAAAACAAACCTTATAAACTTTGGAATGGTGAAACCTGCTTGAAATTCCATGAAAAATGTTATCTGTGGTCTAATAACATAGTTTGGTTTGATTGACTCTGGACAATTTTATAGCCCACATGCAAAGAATACCAGTTCTTTTTAGTTTACGGTGTAGAAAATCAATTAGTTAAAAACATTATTATTTCCATGAATTGCTTTATTACTAGGATTAAAGAAATGATGGTGCTGAAGTAGCTGAATCCAGTGTTTTTCTAATATTGTGTCAAAAATTTTGGTTTGAATTATTGTTAAGTGGGCCAGCTTAAAATTAGATAATCTTTCTTTAGACTTTAAAATCCCTAGACCGGAGGTCCGCAATTTTGTAAGAAAAGAATAAAGTACATGAAAACACAAGTTCATTTTTTCTTTTTTTAATAGAAAGTCAATAAGGGTTTCCAGTCTGCAGTAAATGTAGTAATTGTCCTTTCTCCAATCAAACAAGTCAATTTTGCCTTCTCTGCTAATTCTGTAATCTTTACCAGACATTACTCCATTGTGATATTTCAAAGGCTTTTATTTTTGTGGATAATTTTGTAGCAGTTAGCATGAGTAAAAACCAATCTTCCAGAATTCTTTTATTTGTCTATTTCAAAGTACATTTCTTTAACCTCTCAAAATTGTTTATTTTAAATTCTAAAGATTTAAATTGTTAAATAAAATGATTTAAGTACTATTTGTGTGCTTCGATATGCCTACCACCAAAGAGTATCTCCAGTTGTACTAAACTTTCTCCTCAACCATATGCAACTGCATATATGTTTGGGGATATAGTAAGGTGTTTTGGGATGATTTTGTTATGAAAGATAATTTATACCATATATTACCATAGAGGACTCTAGGTCTCTTCATTTTGTTTCTTTTCCTCCATTGGGACTTGGATCCCTCAGGTTGCCAAATGCCTTGAAACAAATGTTATTGGAAGGTGCCTGAGTTCCTAGTTTAATGGGTAGGTAACAGGGGAATTGTCTTGTGGGATGTTTATATGCAACATAGTGCCTGTGAAGGAAGCGTAGCAGAGAAGGTGGGAAGTTGGGAGCTGAGGGCACAAGGATGACCAGTGATGGGGAAAGGGAGATATGATGAGAATCGAAGCCAGACAGCATTTGACATCACTGGTCCCACTCTTTGAAAGCAATCCGATCTGGCCTTTGACTTCTACTCTCAGTGTCTGGCAACCAGATTCATGACCCTAGATTTTGACTGTTATTACTGAATGCCAGGTAGATAGAAAATCAAGCTGGTGTATACTCAAGTTGTCTTCATCCATGATCTTATCTAGAATGACAACACTAACCTGGCATGGCTTATTGAAACATGATTGGGATTGGATGGGGGACTTCTCATAAATGTGCCACTCTGAATTTGGCTTCTATACAGCCGAGAGCCATGGGGAGAGACAGAAGAGAAGACCCTTTTCATCATTGGGCTTTCAGGGGCTTGATTCCGCAGCAGTGGTGGGTTCTGGATCCCGTTGCAACTGGTATGCTGCAATGGGGCCTGGCATCCACCATATGTACGCGTGTAGCACACACATCCGTACTTACCACCTGGAACACTCCAGCTGCTTGATGGAGCGTCGACAGGCTCTGTACGCCCCGTGCGTGTGTGCGAAAGCACTGATCGGCTCAAATACAGGTAAGGAGGGTGGATGGGTGGGTCCTCCAGAGCACCAAGAGTACCTGGTGCTCCCAGCAGGCACCAGTACGCCCATACGGGGGAGAACCGGTTGTATCCCACCACTGCTCTGCAGATAACCAAACAGGAGGTGCTCTGATTGCAATTAGGCTTAAGGAAATAATTGGGATAGTTGCTGGTATACCACACTCATTGTTGCTCAGTGGCATCCCTACCCCAGCTGCCAGATTGCTGATTGGTCCTTGGTGATTTCTCTCTGCCCTCCATGGTTGCCCTGGACCTATCCCAAGACATCAGTAGCCTGACACATAGCAGAGCTGCTATGGCCAAATCACTTGCTGGTTACCTTTCAACTCACTCATGTTACACTTGTAGGGAGATAGGCCCTGTTCAATATTCCATTCCAATGATTAATGAATCCAGTAGGGTTCTAGAGAGAACCTGGAGCATTTCCTGAGGATAGTAATTTAACCAAGGCCATATCTGTTCTTGAAATGAACAGATGGCTGAAGTTTTGGATCATATCACTCCTATGTGCCTCTCCTTCTGCCCCAATTCTGGGATGCACTTTAATTTATCAATGGGCTCTGACAAATGAAGAGTCAGGAGAGATTCCTGGGGTGCCATTTGAGGAAGTGTGTCTTAACAGGCAAATTTCCCATTTTAGAGATTACTTTGTGGCAATAAGGAGTGGCAAAACATAAATATTTTTCCATCTTTAAATCTGCTGTTAGTCATTCAATGGGTTTGTTTCAGTTGGGGAGGACTTCTTGGAATATCTGTTGGACCGCTGTGAGGATTCAGGCTATCTGATGGATAAAGTCACTCAGATTCACTCCAACTTGGAATCTAGGTAGGGCAGGCTGAGGTACCTGGGATGTGAACTGAGATGACTTTGGGTTAGTGACTGTGGGGAATGGACATGGTTATTTGCACTGTCAAATTTTCCACCTATTTATTGGACTTCTCCTGGGTCATAAATAGCAGCCAGGGAGGTAACCCGCATTTGAGCTGAGGCTTTAATGTCAGTTTCTCTTGATAGCTCCTGCCTTGAAAGATGTGGTGCCCCTTCCACAAGAGGCCCTTGTTAAGAAATAATTGGTTTGCAATTGAGAATGCTGGAGGGCACAGATTATCCAGATCTGTTTCAGTTGGGCTGGGATTTAGTACTGAGCCAACCTTGGCTTGTTGAAGATTATGAAGGAGTTAGGATTGAGGTTGTGTATACATTCTTGTGCTCCTTGATCTCTCAGTGGTTGTTGATATTGATGACTGTGGTATCCTTTTGAGCCAGCTCCTTAAGTTCACAATTGAGGGGCATCATTTTATAGTAATTGTCCTCCTTACCCTGGACTGGTTTCTGTTGGGGCTGTTTGTAGGGGAGCGATCATTCCCCTTCAGGGTTCTACTCTCTTCCCCTCATTTTCAACATCTACAGTTTGGGATTAGATATCATCAGTATGCACCCAATTATAACTTTCAATCCTGAGCCAGCCAAGTGAGGATGAGTCTATAATGGTTCTACCCCAGTGTCTGGAGGTTGTAAGGATTTCAGTAGAGAGGAACCATCTTCAACTTAATCCTACCAAGGACTAAAAGTTGGAGCAAACTTCTATGGCACTGCACCTAAGGGAACATAGGTGTCTGTCATGGGTATCTGTCATTTGGGGATGGTGGCATAGGAATTCCTTTTACATGTCAGCAAATTTTAGTGTTTCATGCTTCAGTATGCCTTACCTTCCCCTGCCTCCCAGCAGGAAATCAGAACCAATCAGCTTGCAGGGAATGCACCTCCACTCAATGCACAGTTGGGATTCAGGAGTTGTTTGGGTCAGCCTGTCTTGTAGACCTCTGCAACCTCCGCTTACACATCAACCCTTTCACAATGTAGGTATGCAGCAACAGCTACAGGCAGTTGTGGTAACTCTAAATCAGCCTTAAGCGACTGGGTATTTGGACCACCCATGTGTGGGGATATTCTTCTTTGACCTTGATTGGGGTAGCACTTCTCCGTTCAAGGTGCACAATTTGGGAATCCTCCTGGACTTGAGCTCCTACTTGAAGAGCAGAAGCTTTATAAACTTCATCTGGTATTCCAGTTTCACCTTTCCTAAATCCGGGGACCCCTTCTGATAGTCAACCGTGTCCTAGTTACCTCAGTTTCTATACAGCTCCAGTTTCTTACAAGCATGTTTTTCCCAGCTATGATTAGCAGAATATGATTCCTATGAGAATCCTGCTTTTTCTGTCAGCTGCTGTGAGAGCATGGTGTTGGTCACTAAGCAACAGGGTTGGGGCCTATTTGGTTTTATTTTACTAGCATCCTGCGTAGCACGATGGCTCAGTGAAGCAAAGCAGTACTATAGAACCATCAGGAAAACAGGAAATAGTAAATCTCACTTGGAATTAAGAAGCCAGCATTAGCAATATAGTATCTAATTGGTCATAAAAGATACTTGCATCATTTTTATCAAAAGTGTAGCTGGTCATCTTCCTGATATAAGTTCTGATATTGAATTTTTTAAAATCATTTTTAATTGCTGTTTTAGCTGATGCCTAATAGATAGATCTTATATCTTTGCTAGGATATTTTTGAAGGTTACTGTGGATTTCATGGAAGGTCTGCAAAACATTCTTTAAGTCATTATTATTTATTAGAATAAAATAAAACTGCTCTTTAATATACAATAAGATAAAGATAACTTTGTTTATACCTTTTACATTCTTTAATATCAGTTTAGTGTCCCTGGAACATTAATTTGAATATATTTAGGTTCTGTTCTTAAACTTTCTTATTTTTAAACTTTCTTACTTTAAGATTTAATGTTTGGTTTTCAGCTACTAGCTTTCTCTCAGGCAGTTTGTCTGTGCCAAATATGAATGATGCACAGTACTATTAGAAATTAGGACAGCTTGGCATAATGAGTGAAATAATTATGCAATTCTTTGTACAAGGCTTCATAACAATTTGTCAACTATGTACAATATCATGTGTATAAAAGCCATTATTTTGTAAGGATGAAAAAGACAGTTGTATCCCAATCTTGGTGACTGAATTGTGATATAAAAGTCTATGGTAGAGTTTTATATTTTTGTTCAGAGCATTTTCTTTATAGAAGAATTAAATGAACAAAAGTTGCAAATGTTGGGGCTATATGGAAAGTAGCTGCAAAATGTTATGTCATATTTGATTTTTTTTTTCTTTTTCAATCCTGCAATCCCTTTTTATCAGGGTGGAGTCGATATGATTGAATTGAGCTGGAGTTCACAGCAGATCTATTCTCTTTGCATCCTGATAAACATTTATCACTGCCTAGGATTGAACTCTAAACTTTCTGAGTGGGAAGCACACTTCTAGACACCGTGCCCAAAATATTACTTGAATAAAAGAACAAAAATCAATGATAATACCTTAAAGTTCACACTGGCTGATAGTGGGTTTTACACAATACTATGCTGCTAAATTCACATTGCTGCCACCAATCTGCAGCAATTGGTGCACTAGGCATTGAGACTCACCTCTGCGATCCATTTGTTTACTAAATTCCAGACAATTCATTGACTGTCACAAGCTGATCCAAGCTGACTCTAGGACACCACTGGTTTTATACTTAAGTCTGAAGTAACTTGTGGTTTTATACAGGTAGTGCTTGAGTTAAGGTCCCAATTGAGCCTAGAATTTATATTGCTACGTGATAAATTTGTTGTGATCTTTCTTTTAATTTATTACATAATGCAATCTTCAGTGATTCTGTGTCTGTGTGTGTGTGTGTGTGTGTGTGTGTGTGTGTGTGTCTTATTAAAACAAATAGTTAAATAATTGATTATTTGGGAACACTAGAATATATTCATAACTCAAATGTATAACTACATTTTATTGCTTAGAGTGGATAATCTCACTGAATTATTCAAATTAGAAACTTTTATCTGGTTTGAATATGTGAGGAAGCTTAATATAGTCTATAGAAATAGGACTTCAGGAAAATAGCTTACAGGAATTTTTTAATGTGTTTGGGTTCAGATTAGAAAGGGTTTTTTTTGTGGTCATGAGATCCAGCAGCACAATGAAAATATTGCCACTTTGTTTTCTTCATTTGCATGCTAGGAAGTGTAATTTTCCAAACTATTATAGCTTTGATCCTGTTTACATGTTGCCAGTAGGCTTAAAAGCTTAAGAGAACTTCTACTAGAAACCCAGGAGGCATCTAAGTATAGAAATTGGAAAGATTCTGGGATCATCTGTTTTGTATTTATCTCTACAGTGGATATACCATACATTTAAAGTTTTATTTATTATTCAGAATATCATGGGATACTTCATTAAATATTCTCTTATATTATAGGAATGATATGGGTATAATAAATTATAGAATTTACCTGATATTTTCTGCTGGCTGGAGTCTGATCAATTCAAGGATAGTTCATTTCTTTGTGCTTTCCTCCATTTATCTGAATAAAAAACCTGTTAGCATAATAGGTCAGGGAGTTTCTTAGAGAGTGCACTTTTGATAGAGATTGTCCCTCAAGAGATGTGAGGATAATTAAAATCTCCCATCAGTATTACTTCATGCTTCTTTGAAAGAGCTGTAGTTTATTATTTTGGAAACTATATCTCACATCTCTTTAGTTGAGAAAGATAATAGAAAAAATATAAAGGAAAAAGTAGAACTTCTCACATCTTGTCTGTAGGCTAAAAGAAGTGTGTTGTCCTTGGGTACATTAATGATCAGTACACTTGGTGCAGTAGCTTTTCTAGATGAGGCACTATTTTAGCTGTTTCATGTTAATTGTTCAAGTTTTTTTTAAAAAAAAACTTAAATACAATTGTACTACTCTTCAAAAGAGACTAGCTAAGTCATTTCATTCTGCTTATCATTCATGATAACAAGCAACATTCTGTTATAAAAAAAGGTCTTGCATATCCTTGAGTGGGGGAAATTCTTGGTTTCTGCTTTCAGTTTATAACCTTCTCTTTGTCTCAAAGCAATTACCTCACACCTCAGCTAAGCCCCATTGTAACATTATGCCCTTGATCTAATGCAATCTAAATAGCCTCGCATGAGTAGTTTAAAAAAGGCTAGGGGAAGGAACCAAAGCTGTGAAGTCTGGAAATAGCCATGTCATTAAAAGTAAATCCAACAAGAAACAGTTTCCTTCCTTCTTCAGCTTCTATTTGGTTTCTAACATGTGTATATTGTAATGTGTAATAAATATACACATGTATGTTGTCTTGCGTGTTTTTTGAATGTTTTTTCTGATTTTCTATGAGGCCTAGATTCTTCAGCATCACTTATTTTTCAAGGAAAAGATGCCAAGAAACAGTTTTCTTGAAATGACTATAGATTTAAATGTCTGTATCAATTTCTATTCTTGGTGTTGAGATAACAATGGGTTGTTCTACTGGGAGCAGCAGAGGAATTTTCTGTTCAGGAAGCCATAAAGCACTTTTATTGAAAGTAGGTAATACAGTATTGATATTTTTTCGTATGAACTTCCTATAGATGAAAGTATACTCCCCGTAAAGCTAAAGTTATGGTTAAATTTATCTGAAAATCAGATAAATTTAGAAGGGAAATCTATTGCAATTTGAGCTTCCTGTGGATTTTTTGTTCCTACTTTAAGATATAACTTGGGATTCTAAATACAGGTACCAATTTCTGTTTCACTCCCCAACAACTGAGGAAATTGGGATATTGCAATTATGTTATTGGATTGTCAGCATGGAACATTTCAACTTTGTTTATTGCAAAGCTCTTGAAAATAATTGCTATTCAGTTTAACAGTGTTTGTTAAAACAACTTGTAATTTTGGAATCATTAATATTCATTTCTTTATTAATTATAATTCATGAGTTTTAATCATAGCTGATGTGTCTGAACTAAATTGTTAAATTAGATGTTGTTGTAATGGAATATCTTGACACCCTAAACCAGGGCTGTCAAACTCGTGTCATCATGGCAGTGTGACGTATCACAACTTTTTTCCCATTCGCTACACTGGTCGTGGGCATGGCCAGCACATGATGCATCCGGCCCACAGCCCACAGCCCACAGGTTTGACACCCCTGCCCTAAACTTTGTCAGTCCAAATTCCTTTTGTTATAATTCAAATATGGTAGCTTAAAAAATTGTGATTTGCAGTGATGTGACTCCTATTCATCCATTCATTCAAAAAAGAGAAGAGGCTTATTTGTAGTTTTCAGACAGGGATTATCCAAAAGTATCATGTATATATATTCAATTAAATTTCTATCCCATTGTTTTCCAAATGTATTTTCAAGCTTTTAGTACTGGAAAATATAGTAAACCTTTGACTTGAAGAATAACCAAGCACCTGTCATATTGTTAAAAGGCTCACATGGAAACTTTCTCATTGTACTTATAGTAGTTTCACCTAAACATCTGAATGCTATAAAGTAATAATAGTTAAAATGCATGACCAATGACAAAGGAAAGTTCGTTCTTCTGCAATAACTGACAGCCATAATTAAGCTAAAGAAAATCTAGAAATTTGTTCTTTCCATAGACTCACTGGTGGGTTCCTACCGGTTTGGACCAGTTTGGCGGAACTGGTAGTGGTTTGACAGCCTGGGTTACTGGAACCTGCAGTGACCCAGGCCTGCCATGCCCCTGAACTGGTTCTCCGGGTGGCGCCATAGGCACCGCCATCTTGTTTTTCAGTTCTGTGCATGTGCAGAACAGTTTTAATTGCACTGCGCATGCAGCATGCACACGAACGAGCTGGCAATAGTGCCTGCCAGAATCCACCTCTGCATACACTTGCATAGCTATATGGCTAGGAGCTTACATGAGGGGAGTGTTTTTAATCAATTAATTAACAAAAAAGTCATTGCAGGCTGGAAATGTCCTTTTTTTTTCACCAGTAAGAGAGAGGACATCCAATGAGTCAGTCCCTGGAAGATGGTGACAGCAGGAATCATCACCCTGTTATTCCAAAGCAGGAAGTAGGACCAGGATATGAAGATCCAGACCACTACACTATACTGCTGTTTCACTATACTAGTTTTTCCACATCAGTGCACTCAGCTTTCAACTTCTTTAATACTCAGCATGTCATGTACAAATTGACTGTTGTCATTCTGGGACATTTTTAGAAATATTTAAATGTTAATCTAATTCTAATTCTAATTCATCGTGTGTAGTCAATTTGATTAGGCATTCACTTTAATTTTCTTGTTCACTGAAGTACTTCCAGTAAATTCTCAGCTCTAAAACAGGGATAGGGATTGGTCCTGAACCACAGTTAGGAAATCAGTGTAGCCATAATTTAATTAGCAGTAAAACTGTAAATAGCTTCTCTACCCTACAACTTAGTATACACCTTCTTTTTATAGCTGAGTAATTATTGGGTTCATCCCAAATAAATGACAAAGTTAATACTCTTTTTTGAATTTTTAATTTATCACATGGTTAATAATTGTTTTTGCTTCTTTTACTGTATTTTCTATCTTCAACTTACTGGTAGCTATGTTGCAGGTCATTCTTTTCTTTGGACAGGTGGATCAACAGTATATGTTTTCCCAATAGCCATTGGAAATCTTCAAGTGAATTGTCATGAAGAAAAGGGGGAAAGGAGAGACATTAAACAGGGTTTTCCTTAATGAGCTGTGACGCCAGCTGGAGAAAGAAAAAATGCAACTTTTTTTCTCCTGGATACTGCTCTGTGAATAATATATAGAGGAGTGGAAGAGAAACTACATATGTCCACTTTGAACCTCATTCTACCACTTCAGTTCTTTATACATCCTGTGCTGATTTTCTGCCTCCTGTACTTTTCTGCTATTACCTTAAAGCATTTTGGCAAGGTTTAAATTTTTGAGCTCACAGCTTAGTGTTCAAGGAGAAGAGGGAAAAAACAAATGTGGTTGTGGTAGGCATTTCAAGGCTGAACCCTGAAGTAAATAAAATCTCTTCATTCATTGATTCATTCAAATCTAGGCTCTAAATTTCTCCTTGTATTTTTATCATTTGTTTAAATACTTATGGAAATTTTAATGTTACCCAAAATGACACCATCTTTTTGTTATTCCAATAGTTCTTTTTCTGATTTTCTATCCTTATAATACAATAAATCTGGCTCTGACTATGCAGTGTATAGGGTTCACATCTATATAAGTTCCTCAGAAGTGCTCCTTAATGTAACTTATCCAAACCCTTTGTGAAATCATTTCTAATTTAATTCTCCTCCACATCTCCTCCTTATCCAACTAAACATAGGACAGAGGGGAGATAGGCACAATGCCAGGTTAGCTAGGCTACTCATGAGGAGGCAACCTTGCCTCTCATGAAGGACTGCACCATGTTGCCTACCTAATCCCGCCCTGAGGGCTTGAGCTTTGCTGGAGCAATATGTCTAATTCTGTGCTGACCTGTTTGAATTGTGGACTGCTTTCCTGGACTTTATGCGCTTGTTGGACTCAATTACCCAGTGACTCTTCCCATACTGAGCTTGGAATCCAGACATGTGCAGTAGAGGTGCTTTGTGAGGACCTGTTTGGAAGGTTTGAATAACACCTATAGAACTCTTGCTGTGGGGAGGGGGGGAATGGCAGCACAATGTGCAGCATAAATAGGATAAATAAAATACATGTTTGCAGAGTTTGCTTTATTTTTCCAAAGGCCTTTGTTGTGTCTATTGTGAGAAAGAGTCCGGTGACAACATAGACATGCAGTGACTTACTACCTCCCTGCTGTTCAGGAAACATGTAAATTTGTTTTAGTGTCTTCCTTCCATTTAGAGTAAGCAGTGTCCATTTGAATGGGCTTCCTCTGCTCCTAGCCATCCTTCCTAAAAATGAAGAGGGCTTTCAAAATTTGTTTCTTGAAAACATTTAAAAAGATTTCTGGTCCCATTGCGACTGAATTACTCATGGATTAAAGAAACAAACAAACCACAAAAATGCATGGTAACATAATTCATAAGTTTTATATTAATATCTGTGTTCACAGTATCTTTCTTTTTTCCCTGAATCCCTCGGGAAGTTGAGAAAGAAGACTATTTCTGCCCATTATTTTATCTGACAAAGTGCATGAATAAACTGGAGCATCTCGAGGAGGTGATTACCTGAGGATTATGAGGCAGTTTTGTTGCACTAGAACAGGGGTGTCAAACTGGCGACCCACAGGCTGGATGTTTCACGTGCAGGCCACGCCTACCCCAGTCCGCAAATGGGAAAAACATCATGTGACATGGCGAGTTTGACACCTGTACTCTAGAATAAGAGTACCATCATGGTATATAATGGTTATGTGGTGGACTAGGAGCAGGGCAAGATGGGTTTTACTCTTTCCTTAGACAATGAGACCAGCTGGACCAATCACTTCCCCTCAACCCTAATCAGCATCAGGCTTTGCAAAAATCCAGCTGATTAACCTTTTTAGCTTTGCAATAAGAACTAGGCAATTGTGGTGCAAAAAGAACTGGGTCCTGGTAACCATGTGGAACAAATGCTAAAAAGAACAACTAGTCGGACTAGAGTAGAGGTGGAAAAGCAATTGTGCCTTTATAGCCAGATACTAAAAAGAGATAATATGTACTTATTTATAATATGAAGCGCCATAAATGGTGAAAGAAATTGGAAGGAGTGCAAATTAATGACTCCTTGAGGTGTATGTGCATATATAGGCTTTGGTTGGACATTTCTCTGCACCCTTAATATTTGTCTTTAGGTGGCATGCATTGCTGGTGAAACACCACTGAATATATGAAACTCTTTATCGATCCTAAAAGAAAAGTGTCTGTGTACCATCAAAAATGCAGCCTGTATAAATTATACAAATTTAATTGTTTTTAATTTGTTTTTATAATTACTTCTGGTTCTTCTTCATAGTCTCTGTGCATCACACATGGACGATGTGCCTCTGCAGAGCCCACACTGGAACTTTTTAGAGCTGTGAAGAACTGTCACCTCTAGCACACATTTGTTCCCACCTGACCCCTCAGTTTCATTTCAGCTAATTTCCATAAATTTCCTTTATTTAGCAGAAGAGTACCTGGTACCTCACTTCAGTTTTTCATTTTTATGAATTTTGTCTAGTGTAGAAGGGTTACATTTATTTTTTCTTCATGTGGTAGCAAGTGGCACTAGTCAATGGACATTTTGTTTTATTTGCTTTAGGGAGGCAGATATAAGAAATTGAAGAATATAGGGCTGAATTAATGGTCCTAGATTTATAAAACAAGTGCAAACTCATGATGGAATTTGTCACTAAATAAATAGATAAGCAAATGATTATTTATTGCTTTTGGTCAATAAGCTATCGGTGGCATAGCACTCATTTGAAACAGCTTTAATGCCAACAATGCATTCTCTTCTAAGGCCTATCTCCTAAGTGCCATCAGCTTTCAAAAAGTTGAATGATAAATCCAAACAACCTCCTCATTATGAAGTAAAGGTACAGGTGGATCTTATTTTCCATGACTTCACATATTTGTGCTTGATAAAATATGGACCACAATTAGTTATCTTTAGTAAATAGATTGGTGTGTCCACTGCTTTCCATGCATGATTATGATCCATTCACCATTTTGTATATATGCAGAAATCCACAGCTGGAGTTGTCCATTCTCATTTCACAGTGATCACCAAATTACCTTGGAGTCACCCTGTGTGAATTGGGCGGCATATAAATCTATTTAATAAAATAAATAAACAAAAGCAAGCTGATCTATAGCATTCTAATATTCCCTGATATTACTTCCTCAGTGGTGAAAATGAGCAAACACACACTGAGAGCCCTACTGGGGAAAGTGGTAAATATTTACACAAAGTTTTGTCCCCGAGGGACAATGCAGAGTGTCTGGATTGTGCAGTATCTATTCTATGTCATTGTGAATCCATACCCACTTCATAAAGAAAAGTAACATTAGTACCTTAGTTTGAAATGGATGGAAAAGACCCTCAGCACTTTAAATGGAAAATCAAGCCCAGAGTCATTAAGTAATCCCTGAAAAACACTGCCTCTATACAAGTTATTTGTAATGGAAGATGTTGGTTTACAAGTCATCAAAGTCTGGTTTCAAGTATTCAAAAATTATTACAACCTCTGTAGTATCACAGGGGCAGGAGAAATACCATTGGGCATGAGGAGGCACATATATCACTGAATCCTAACAGTTGATGAATCCAAAGAGTATAAGGTATAGCATTCCCCTTAGGGAATCTTAAAAGGGGCCTTTTCCATTGGAAGACCATTCCCTCTAAGATTAGGTTAGCCCCAGCCCTACTGTTTTTTTGGAAAGCCCTAAAGAAACGAATGCGTTCCCAGGCATGAGATCATTAGCTGGAGCTTGTGAAGTTGTTAAACTCCAGAGAGATTGGGTTTTTTTTTACTTCAGATGTTTTTTTATCCATTATTATGTTTTTAATAGTTGCTAACTACCCAGACCTGTCATGGTGATGGGTGGCCAAGAAACAAATAAACAGCAAGTTTTCAATGCTTATGAATAAGATTGTTCTGGAAGCAAATGCACATCATTTCCTCATCAGAAATGAGAAAGAAACATTTTGAATTTCAAGATAACCAAGGAAGCTTCACTTTTTGGTGTTCAGCAATACTACAGGAGATTGAATGATCAAGCCCATACTGAACATAGATTGCACATGCCCTGAAAAGAAAGAACAAAGGCCAGCTAACTCCAGCAGTGGAGTTAAGAAAATGTATGTTTCTTTATTCTGTATTCTTTATTTTGGCTAAAAGAAGATGAAAAGCTCAAAATATTAGGTGGCCAAGGCACACCATTCTATTCTGCTTTTTATTTTTATTTTTTTGTGGGGGGTTTTCAAGCATTTTTGAGGCTTCATACTTAATCCTTCAATTCCCACAGATTCAAGCTGTCAGTTATCCATATTTGTACAGTATACTGGAATGTAATCCCCATGAATAATTAAGTCCATATCATCTGGAAAAGATAGGACTTCTTGAAAGGGAAAGGATTTCTAGACTATGCTTGCCATGCTGTCTCTCAAGATGTTTGGAAAAATTAATATCCCACATCATTTCTTATTGTTTCCTTGAATGTTTTTTCTGGAAAGTATTAATCATGCCTTTTTTGTTAGGTTGGCATCAACAGCAGTATTATTTTTATTAGTTCCTCCAATTTTTAACCAATATCATCAAGGTCATTTACTTGATTCTCTGAGCAGATAGAGATATTTAGTAACATATAAAACTATAAAACTACACACAGAGGACTGTTCTTTGCAATAAATTTGTCACCCAAAGAATTAGGAGGAAAGTACAATTTTGTGTGTGCTTAATAATCATGAAAGTTGTTACGTTATGTTGCTGATCTGAGCTTTTGAGCTGTTTGTTTGCTCAAAGAGCTATCTCTTACAGTAGTCTTATAGTCGTCCTATTGTATTTGACTACTTTTTCTACTTTTTATCATCCAGTTTTCTCCCATTTTCTGATACTTCCCCACTCATCCAAAAATAATACTAAATTTGCATTTTCCTATTCAGCATGAAATTCCCTCACTCAGTCTCTGATAAGCCATACTTACTAGCAAATGTTTGCTCTTCTGGCAGATACATATTTCCTACTGACTTTTGATGCTGCTTTCCTTGTTACAATCATTTTGGCTTGTCTGGCCAATGAGATATATGCTGCTGTAGTTCAATCTTTTTTTCATACTTAACATAGAAACTGATGCTTAGTATCAGAATCAAATTTATTTCCTAAAATTGTTTCAGAATTTTATTCCTATCGTCTTTGCTACTGTCTACTCAACTCCATCTTAAATTATTGAAATACTTCATTTATCTACACATTTGAAATGCATAAAATTTGAGTTTTTAATATAGGCAGACTGTTCACTTTTATAATTTCATATGTCTTCTCTCTATTTTCTGGATCATTAGGAAATAGATCCCATATTTCTTACCTCAGTTTCCAAGAGGGGGAACTCCTTATATTCAGATCTATCCAATATTTCCAATATTTTTTCAGCAGCCTTTCTTGTCACTGTCAGGTGTGAAAGATCAAATCCACACATCCAATTAAAATGATTTATTGCTAAAAAGCCTATGCACAGGAATCTTCCCAACTAACAGCACCTGCTTGGAGTTAAGTAAGAGTCAACAGAATTCAAGGGGGATTGGACCTAGTCCACTTGTGGCTACATTGGGATTCTAAGGTGATCCATCTTTTAACTCCATTCTTGCACCTGCAACTCCTTCTCTTACATCAATTGTTTTCTTACTTGTTTCATATAAATCTATAACTTAGTCACAGTCATATTTTTTCACTCAACATGAAATTAAGAGTGAATTCTTATGTTAGCAGGAAAGTCCTCTAATCTCACATGATTGAAACTTGGTTCATACTACCGTTATGCTTTTAGATTTACATGGCTGTCCAATCAAACAATCATGACTCCACACAGCATACAGTCAAAAGTAAACAATATAATTCAAAGCAGCTACAAAAGTTATTGGGCAATTGAGAACTCATTGAGAATTCATATTATAGCCCTCCAGGCAGGAACTTCTGTCAACTTGGCCACAATGTTTGAGGGTCAAATGCCTGATGCACAAAGATCATGAAGAAGAAAAAAAACCAGGTTGCATAACTCTAACTGTAGTTTTTGAGTGGTCATCTGGCATTTACATAATTCACACGACTTCCCCTCTGCAGATACTTCTGCTAAGGAGCCTTTTTTCCTAAGAGCAGCTATGATGATCTTGAAAAACTGAGGGGACGGATGGAAACAATACCCAGGAGCATGTGTGCTAGAGAGTGAGCTTCTACTAAAATGGCCTGCACAGCTCTAGAAGATTCTGATGTGCACAGGTGCACCAACCATCTGTATGAATGCACAGATGACCACTTGAAGAACTACGGTTGCAGGTAAGCATTCTGACTTTTTGATCATGCTGAGAACATGATGACTTTTAAAAGCACTGAAAGCTGACATCTGGCATTGGGCAAGAAACTCTTCTGGCTTCTGAGATTTTAAATATTACCCATATATCACATGTATGTCCTAAAGCAAGAGTGTCAAACTTGCAGCCCGCAAGCTGGATGCGTCACGTGCTGGCCACACCCACCCCGGTTTAGCAAAGGGAGGGGAAAGTCATGATATGTCACATGATAACGTGACGCTGCGGGTTTGACACCCCCTGTCCTAAAATCTAGAACTTTGTATTTTAAAAATCAGATTTATAGAAAACTATATACCATATATATATCCCATATTTTTCAGGGAACATCTGCAATCAAACATCTTTCATTAAAAATTCTTTATAAATGACTGCAAACATAAACTAGAATCCATAAGCTAAGAAAAGAATGGGAATAAATCTGGTCATAAAGTAATACAGATAGTTTTAGAGTTTTTTTCTCAGTGTTTTTCAAGAATACATATTACATTTTGTTAGTGCAGCAGTCCTTTTTGACACCAGGGAACGGTTTCATGGAAGGCAATTTTTTCATGGACCGGTGATGGTGGTGGTGGTTTTTGTTTTGCTTGCTCATCCGCCTGCCATTCACCTCCAGCTATGCAGCCCAGTTTCTAACAGGCTGTGGCCCAGGGGTTGGAGGTATCCCTGCCTTAAAGGGATAGGAAGCGGAAGGTCATTTTGGAAAGGATATGTATGAACTGTTTTTTGTTCATCTATATGCTTATAGAGCATCCTTAAACAACAAAGTTTAAAATGGGAAATTGGAAAGGCAAAATGAAAACAATGAAAAAACATAATGCAAGTGAAACTTTATTGATTTCAAGATAAATAGGAAGAAAACTTTAAAAGGATACTTAATAGTAATAATTTACTATATTTATTTACTTTTTATCACACTTTTATTATTTTTTATAAATAACCCAAGCTGGTGAACATACTAATACTCCTTCATCCTGTTTTCCCACAACAACAAAAAACCTGTGAGATAGGTTAGGCTGAGATAGAGTGATTGGACAAAGTTGCTCAGCTGATTTTCATGCCTAAGGGGGGAGTAGAACTCATGGTCTCCAGGTTTCTAACCAAATGCCTCAACCTCTATAAAATTGGCTATTTTATAATAAAACAGTAATATCAACAATAGCACATTTACAAATTTAACCTCTTTCTAGTAAAGCAATATTGTGCAGGCACAGAAAACGGGGTGGAAAAAGCAAAATAGGGCAAGAGATAAGAGAAAAAAATATGCTAACCAAATGTATTAAAAACAGGAGTGTTAAACTCAAGGCCTGGGGGCTGGATCTGGCTCATGGGAGGTTTAGATCTTGCCCAGGAAGCTGCCCTGGAAATAGCGTAGGACTGCCCTGCGGTGCCTCTGCCAGCAAAAATGGAGCTCGGGAGAGCCGCACACAGCCTTGTGAGCTCTGTTTTTGGCTGTGACAGTTTCTTGCAACACTCTGCCAGCAAAAACAGACCTTGGGAGGGCCACATGCAGCTCCCAAACTTCTTTTTCACTTGCAGAGAGTTTCAGGAGGCCATTGCAGCCGAAAATAGAGCTCGCGAGCCTGTTTTCGCTAGGAGAGTGTTTGGGTCTCTACAGCCCCCCCCCAACATAAGTGACATCAAGCTGGCCATGCCCACCCTGGCCATGGCCCCATGCCCCCCCCCCAGGGTGAAACACAACCCTGATGCAGCCCTCAATGAAATCGAGTTTGACACCCCTGATTTAGAGCATTCACTATACTTTCCATTCCATTCTATCCTTATAAATCATTTTTTAAAATTTCTCTATGTCCATATTCATATATTCACGTATCGTTTTCTGTTCTTCACAGTTCTTGCCATTCTTTTTCACAAATCTCAACACCGTCAACCCAAAACCTTGGTCAATTCTTAATTCTCAAGCTATTACATTTGTTCTGCAAATGGTTTCTTTTTCATTTCTTTGAACATCTTGACATCTTTCTTTGACATTAATTACTCATTCTGTCCATATTAATTGATTACTAATTGGTTTTTTATTTTTTATTTTTTTATCATTCTCACTATCAAATGTTTTTCCTATCATACCAATTCTCATTTCTATATAACAAGGTACGCAGAACCATATTCTCTTAAAAGTTTTCCCAAACACTTCCTTATCCTTTGTAAACAATCTGCCAAAGTAGATTCACCCATTGAATAATCAGCATTTATACATAGCTTGCTTTTGCTTACTTCATTTTTGTTGGCATAAATGCAAAGATGATCTTCGATATATTTATTTTTAGATACATCTTTTCTGTCATATGATCAAATCATTCAGTTTCTCCAGCTACAATACAGCATACTCTGCTTGCAGAATTATGTTATTGCATGTTCTTAATCAACCCATAAGGCTACAATCATTCTTTATACATTTATCCATAAGTGTACAAGCAACCATAAGTATACAAGGGTATCTTATTTATTATCATGCATTTTTCTTCATGTTATACTACTTTTGTCACATTTTTTCCCATCAATTAAACAGTGCCATCTTTACAGATCCCAGAAGCATGTTTTCTCTATGCAACCCCCCCCTCCTTTGAGGTTTCCCCTGTAATTTGAAAGCCCTACCTTATTGGCATTTCAAAGAACCCTAAAGATATGGGCTCTTTTCACAGGCTTTTGGTGAGATAATGGACACAGCTTTTCTTCCTTTTCCTTATACCCAGCTGGGTTTATTTTGTCTGCCATCTTTGTTCCTTTGTAGTATTGGTACTTTTTTGAAATGTTTTTAACAATATGTAAACTGTCCAGTGTCACTAGGAATTTGAACAGTATATACATTTAATACATTATTATGTTATTCAGAACCACCTTCCTATACAATTTTCATATCCATTTTCATTAATTATGCTGGGAGATCAGTCTGTTTTCTAATACAGGGATATCAAAATCTCAAATGTATCTCTGGCCCACATATAAAATGTACTGATTGATGGACCACGTTTATTCACATACAACAATGCAACAAATGTTAATATGGTACTTATAAATAATTAATTAATTCAATAAAATAATTAATTAAAATGACATTATTGACGGTTAATGAAAGTATATTGCCTAATGCACAATAGTAATATATTCTGCACTGTGATGTTTGAGACCGCTTTTCTAATGCTTTGCATGTAATATTCAGATTTTCTTTCTTTGCAATCCTTCTGTTTGCATTCTCGTTTCAATTGCTTCTTTTCTTCCATTTCCATTTTTCCCTAGGTTCTTTTCTTGAAGTTGATACTGAGGATGGAAAAATGTTGTATAAAGTATAAAATCAATACAAATTATGATTCTTATGCTAATTATTGTAGTTGTATGTAATTGCCCAATCCTTTTTCACCAGCCAACAAGGAATTTAGAAATTTATTTAATCATTCTTTCTCTCATTAGGAACTTGAAGCAGCTCTTTACAATGATGATGTGGAATTCATCAGTGACCTGATTGCTAGTCTTCTTCAGGGCTGCTACCAGCGCAGTGATATTACGTGAGTAGTCTCATTCTATAGAGTTCTAAAATTAAAGAAATATCTCTCTTCTCTTCTCCCACCCCCCAAAAAATTATATGCTTCTGGAAAAAATAGATAAGCCTTTTGCAGACTTAATTTCTAAAGAAAAGTATAAAGAGAATTCTAGCATTTACCCCCTAGAGTGTGTTTACTTTACTTTACTGTCATTGGACATCGTACAACGAAATTAAATGCCATCTTTAGTGTACATTATAACTATAAAAATAAAAACACAAACACACATCCTTCAAATAATTGAAATTGAAAACCAGATATTGCATTAATATTGCATCAATATTGAGTATGTAGAACTACTGTTTTACTTTGATTCTGTCTGCTGCTTTTAGACAGGTCTGAAATATTTGGATGATTTCAACAAGCTTCTTTTAGCAATAGCAATAGTAATAGCACATATACTGCTTCATAGTGCTTTTACAGCCCTCTCTAAGCGGTTTACACAGTCAGCATATTGCTCCCAACAATCTAGATCCTCATTTTACCCACCTCAAAAGGATGGAAGGCTGAGTCAACCTTGAGGTGGTGAGATTTGAACTGCAGCTAGAGGCAACTGAAGTAGCCTGCAGTACTGCACTCTAACCACTGCACCACGTCAGCTCATAGTTCTGGTTGTCTAGAATTAAACAACCTGGTTGTCTAGAATTAAACAACCTGGTTGTCTAGAATTAAACAACCTGGTTGTCTAGAATTAAACAACCTGGTTGTCTAGAATTAAACAACCAGACAAACAAGTAAATATAAGGCTTCCCCCTGTTGCTGATCTTCCATTTGCAGTCTATGGAAAGGAGATGTTGTATAAGTTTGGCTGAGTCCTACAATGGAATCTGTTGCAACAATAATGCCAGATATAACAGTTATTGAAAAGAAGAAAGTCCCGTTCATTGATTTTGCCATCTCAGGTGATAGCTAGAATTGAGGAATAACAATTGGGAAAAAATATTGAAGTACTGGGACTTACAGATCGAAGTTGAATCCTTGTGGAAAAGAAATCATATCAATTGTGGTTGGAACCCTTGGAGAAATACTTAAACTGGAAATCCTGAATTTATTGGCCCTAATTTAAATGCACACAACACACACAACCTGCTAAGAACTATTTATAATCAGATGAATCCATTTTTTCCCTATCCATTTCATTTGTTGACCCTTCTATTCTTAGCTTTTGTATTAATCCAGGTATGAAAACTTACCCCTTGCTTTAACATTCTTTTGTCTCTGTTGAGATTAATTTAACAACATTGTACCGAACTTTGCTATATACTAAATGCCACTGTTTGCAGTTTTTTCTTTAATTATTCAACAATTCTATCAATTTTGGTCCATAATCATACTCATCAGATGAGTAAATTAATATTTCTAAAGATTTGAAAAGATGATTACTATGTGTATGATGAGTAGCACAAAGCCTACTCTAAGTCTCCTCAGATACCTGCTGTTGTTATATGGCTTTTCCCTGTTTAATGCTATGCAAATAGAAAAGCTTTATGCTTAATACTTAGGTCTAAGTCTGAAAGGAAATTGTTAATTCACTTCAAAGTAACAGGTATGTGTGATTTCTCTTGCTTGTACATTCTGTGCCATAGTAGTATAGCTCAATTAGAGACTTCTTAGCTGCTGTTTAACTGAGGATAAATAAGGAAGAAGGAAGATGAAAGAGATATTTTTCATCCTTTCAGTAAGTGCCAGAGTTCACTGAAAATCTAGGCAGTTTTCAAATATTTATGGGCTGATAGCTGACTTTTCTAAACTATTCTATCTGGATTTTTACTAGTTAAAGAATCAGCCTGATACGTGATACTGATTCCACTTTTTGTTTTGCTGACAATTGTGTTCCCGCATTAGTATCTGATGGGTGACAGAATAGTTTAGCTGAAGAGCATTGTAGAACAAAAAGGAGTAGTGAAAATGTTTATGAATCCAATATTCCGTTTGCCAAGATTACCTCTATCTAGGGAGTGAGCCATAAGTGAGTGAATGAGTGTATACATTGGAAATAGACAATATCTGTGACGAAATACAGGTAGTGCTCAATTTACAATGCCAACTGAGCCCAAAAATTCTGTTGCTAAGCAAGGCAGTTGTTAAATGGGTTTTGCCCTATTTTACGATCTTTTTGCCACAGTTGTTAAGTGACTCAGTGCAGTTGTTAAGTGCATCAGGTGGTTAAGTGAATCTGGCTTCTCCCATTGATTTTGCTTGTTGGAAGCCAGCTGGGAAAGTTACAAATGTTAATCACATGACCCTGGGACAATGCAACTGTCATAAATGCATGCTGGTTGCCAAGAGGCTGAATTTTGATCATGTGACCATAGGGATGCTACAAAGGTCACGTAAAAAATAGTCATAAATCACTATTTTTATTGTCATCATAGTTTAACAGTCATTAAATGAATGGTTGTAAGTCAAGGACTAGCAATAGCAGTTAGACTTATATACCGCTTCATAGAGCTTTCAGCCCTCTCTAAGCGGTTTACAGAGTCAGCATATTGCCCCCACAGTCTGGGTCCTCATTTCACCCACCTCGGAAGGATGGAAGGCTGAGTCAACCTTGAGCCATGAGATTAGAACCACTGAACTGCAGATAACAGTCAGCTGAAGTGGCCTGCAGTACTGCACCCTAACCACTGCGCCACCTCGGCTCTTGCTAGCAAGGACTATCTGTATACTGTATCTATAGGGAAAATGATTTTCTTATCGGAATCTATTATCTTGTTTAATTCATGGCTTCTCTAAAGGAAAATGTTTGATTATTACTGAGGCACAGAGTGGCATCTCAGAATCCTTTAAAAGTTAAAAATTGATGTTTTTTATGAAGACACCCTAAAGAACATGTGAACACATGTTCTTCTTTAGTTGTACCTACAATGGCATGTTAGGGAAATCTCTCTAAATTCCTCTTTATGAATAATTTCTGTATGAAATTCCTTTTGACATCAAAAATCAAAATCCTTTTTACATCTGTGAAGCTCATAAACTGAGCTTCCTAAACTAGCTAATGTTAGGCAGGTAGCTCTCAAGTTAATGGCAGTAATTGGAAGTGGAATTAATGTGGCTAAGCAATATAGTTGTAAAGTACAATGTCACATGATCACATTTCATAGCAGTGGTAATCCTGTCAGTCCCTGTTGCTGTTAACTGAATCCCACCAGTTATTAGGAATGGATCCAATTTCCATCCAGTCTCTACCTTCCATTTTTAGGGAAGAAGGTAGACAAAGTGGTTGTTCAGAGGGTCCTGGATGTAATGGATTATCTAGACCAGTGGTCCCCAAACCTTTGCACCTTAGTGGGTTGAGCTGCGTGTATATGTTTGTGTGCCAGTCTGACGCTTGCATGAGTTGAACTGTGTGTGTGTGCGTGTGCCAGCCCACCGCTCACATGGTTGCAAATAGGTCACAGATGGTTAATGGGCTGCAGTCCAAGGATTTGGTACCCCTGTTCTAGACCCCTTCCAGTCAGATTCCAGGCCTGCTTATCGGACAGAAATTGTTGTCTTCATTCATATTAGCTTGTTTCATTTTTCTTTTTCTCCCCCTCTGTAGACACCAGGTAAAATAACACTTTATATTTTTAGAGGTATTAGAACTGTTCTACAACAGTTTTCTTTTGAACTCTTCCACCCACACACCCCAACCATAAGATAAGAAAATAATTCCATTGTTGCTCTTTGAGGTCAGACCTGTGACAGTAACTCAGATTAGGTTGACCTTAATCAGAAGCAAGCTGTTTTTTTGACAATGCTTGATGGATTGCTGTAGGGAAGAAAGTATTAACCATTCCTTAGATTTTTTCCCCTTTTCCTGATTCAGTTGTTGCTTCTTCTTATCTACTAATGATATCTGACTTAGGTCACTTAAACTTCTTGTACTCTAATTCCTAAAAAATATTGCCAAGCCCATCAAAATAAAGCATTTTTTTTATTCTTTAATTCTTTGAATTAAGATTTTTTTTCTATTCCAGTAGAAACTTCTGAAATGATTTTTATATGAAATGTGTTTAAATGTTTGTTTTTAATAAAAAATAAAAGTAACTCACAATTATCCAGCTGTTGTCTTTCTTAGTCCTTCCTACCTCAGTTGATTAAACTTGCTCTTATAAAATTAAAAGATTATTTAAAAGTTAACAAAAGGATGTGCTTTTTCTCAGGAATTATTAAAATGGAGTTGGGAGTTCCATTTTTTAAAACACTATTGAGGATATTTGATTAATATAAACTCTCATTTCTTGCAATTGATTGTTGCAATATATTGTTATTTTTTTTCCTTTGCATTTTTGTTTGTTCATGTGGTTTTATAATATAATTTAAATTTAATGAATTAATTGGATTTTAAAACACATTTAACTAAAATAAAAATATCCATTGATTGTTGCTCCAGGTACAACTAAGAACAACACATAAATAGTTTGCAATTTGATCAACTCATTGGGGGGGGGGAGCAATAATGCTGTCCTAACATATGGAAGCAATGTTTTAATTAATTGGTTACATAAGGATTCCAAGTTAAAAATTGTCGTGTAATTAGATTACTTTTTACATCAATCACATTGATGACCCCTTAACTAATATAGTAGCTTTGGAAAGAGTGTATGTCATTTATCACTGAGGGTTTTGAAATTTGAGGAAATCACCTGGAGTGTCTTAATTGGTTTGCTGATGTCAGCAGTTTCAGAGGATGATAAATCACTGGATTTTATATGTGGAAAAATGTAATTGTTTACGGAAGCATGACTCTCGTTTTTTGTGAAAATGAAGTTTAGTAATAGGACTGCAGTGCTGTCTGTAAAATATAGATTATTTTATTTAGATGAAAGTGTAAATTTTTCAATTCTATAGCATCTTCTCTCTTATTATCTAGTTTTATTCTAATGAAAAAAATAACAGTTGAGGAAAATAGCTGAAAATGTGAACTTATGAATTCCTCCTGCCAGAAGTACCACATACCAAATATACTTTGTAATTCTTTAGCGGCTTTTGTTTGATTGACCCTGTTGTATGAATTTAAAGTTAATCATGTTTGTCCAAACATTGTTTCTGTTATTTAGATGCCTTTGGAAATTCAAGCCAGTACTAGAGGATTTAAAAGAGGAGAAAGGCAAACATTTTGACTGGTCACTATTGAATAAACATTAGAATAATAATATAATAGTTTATAATAGGAGTGTGACCCTGATTAATTAATTTTATATGGTGATGTTTCTGAGAATTGCAGAAATGATGAAAAAGTCTATTTGATTTAAAACTATATTTGAAAAATTATGGAGATGTCCTGCTCAATAATTACACCTATGCTGTAATGTAGTAAAAACTAAACAGGTCGAATTAATAACATAACTTAGTTCTAGGAGTC
The DNA here is from genome assembly GCF_009769535.1 of Thamnophis elegans. Lineage (NCBI taxonomy): Eukaryota > Metazoa > Chordata > Lepidosauria > Squamata > Natricidae > Thamnophis > Thamnophis elegans. The sequence goes on along the minus strand of NC_045547.1, from coordinate 14,720,906 downwards.
AAACTAAAGAAAATAACACATCTCTTTGTTTAAATCTGTCATCAGTCTGTTCAACAATTAAAAAGGGAAAAGGTAACCACTTCCTCTCAGATCTTGGTTTTGATAGCTAAAGCGAGCATAGATGAGAGATATCTTAGAAGTTACTCATTTTATCCTAAAAAATAAAATTAGAGAGAGGTATAGATTTAATGTATAGAAAAGCACAGTAGGTATTCTAAATTGTGCTAAAATACTTTTTAAAATTTATTATGTTCCCCAAAAGGCATATGTTTACAGGAAGGAGATAAGGATGGGTGGGTGGGTGTGGGTGTGAGGTGTGGGTTTGTGCAATCATATATTATAGTAAGTCAAAGTTCAACTGTTTTTTTTTTAGGTAGATTACCATTCAGTAAGGAGAATATTTATTTAACAGATAAGTCAATCTGTAATTTTAGCTCTTAAGTATCTAAGATGTCTCTTTAACCCAGTGTTTACACTCTTACAATATTTTAGCACATTCTCTTATTATAAACAATTAGTTTAAAAACCTTTCAACCTCATTTGCAAGCTCTGTTCTCTTGTTATGGAACAATATTCAAACATGTTGACTAAGTATAATAATTTTATCTTATTTTCCTTGAATTGCCTTCATTTTTTGGCTTATTTATTTTGCATCCTAAAGCCAAAATTCCTGTAAAGATATAATATTTAGAGGAATCAAATGGAAAGTTTTTTCTGAATTATTTAGTTTAATTCTTAAGATAATCAGTTTTAAATATTATATAAATTGATTAAGTATTTTCACTGTTTTTTTCTTTCTGGTTATTTTTTTATATAATTTATTCCATGATAATATTTTATAGACTATGTAATTCAGTCATTTATCATTGATAACTTCAATTTATCAAATGGTTTATATGAGCTTTAGATCCTTCTACTTCCTTAAAGATACACAAATTTTATGATGCTTTAGATAAAATATGCCTCAAAAAATTGTGAACATGCTGTTTAATTTTGCACAAGGAACTGGAATAACCTGGAAGTATTTTCCTTGCCTTTTCGTGCATCTGAAATGATGGATAGGTTAAATTCTGTATAGTAATTGTATGGCCATTTGTTATCTTTATTAGAACCCAGACATTTCATGGCTATCTTGAAGATATAATCAATTATCGCTGGGAATTGGAAGAAGGAAAACCCAACCCCTTGCGAGAATGTACTTTTCAGGAACTTCCCTTACGTACGCGTGTGGAAATACTACATCGTCTTTGTGATTACCGACTTGATGCTGATGATGTTTTTGACCTGCTTAAGGTAAGTTGGGTAATGACAGATGCTGGATGAAGAACATTTGAAAATGTAATATACATTTCCCACCATTAAGAGTCACATTGTATACAGTATAACAATGTTCCATGTTCCTTTGTGCTAATAACCTTATTTAAAATGTTAGAGATTATTTGGACAAAATAGAGAAGCTAATTGTAAAAAGTTTCTGGTGATTTAAATTTTAAGTTATGCTTTAAAATATTATAAGGGAGCGGTGGCTCACTGGCTAAGACCCTTACTATAAGGGATGCGGTGGCTCAGTGGCTAAGATGCTTACCGATTGAAAGGTCAGTGGTTCGAATCCCTAGTGCTGCATAATGGAGTGTGCTCCCGTTACTTGTCCCGGCTCCTGCCAACCTAGCAGTTCGGAAATACAAGTAGAAAAATAGGGACCATCTTTGGTGGGAAGGTAACAGCATTCTATGTGCTTTCAGCATTTAGTCATGATAGCCACATGACTACAGATATATCTTTGGACAGCGCTGGATCTTCGGCTTTGAAATGGGGATGAGCACTGCCCCCTAGAGTCAGAAATAACTAGCACATTCATGCGAGGGGAACCTTTACCTTTACCTTAAAATACTACAGTAATAGTTTTTAGTTTAGTACAGTACAGTACTTTCTGGTCTGTATTTAGCCAGCTCAGTAGTTTGTGTTGGGGTCCCAAGTATTGTTTTACTCAAAGGATTTATGTATCTCAATAACACCCATGGACCCTGATAACATTCTTTGGGGTTATCAGATAAGATCCATTGCAACAGTTTTGCATCTCCCATTGTATATAGTGATGAAGGTACCTGACATTGGGAATCTTTCTTTCTGTCTTCTCATAGCCTCTAATTATATTTTTTCTTGTGTATATTGGGTCATTCTTTCAAACTGAACTCCCAGGGTCAGGGAAGTGAAACAAATTTATAATCTGGTTTGAATTGAGGAGATTGAACTGTTACTGTCCTTGATAGTTTGTTACCCATTGAGATACGCCAATGACCTGAAGAACTCTCTTTAGTATAACGCAGTCATTGTTGCTAATGTTTATAAAGCTTGAAGTGAGCCTTTTAAAAAGATCTAAATGGTTTTTAGAGTTGTAATGGGAAGAACAGTCAAGGTAACTTTGTTCTTTGACTGTGCAATTAATTAATAACATTTGCATAAAGAGACATAGCTTTTGAAGATACTTAATAACTTTCTTTGGAAAAAATGTTTTCGTGAGTTAATACCAATTCTAATGCCCTAACATTATTGAGGCTAGTTCCAGAGGGGCATACGTATTGAGATATATGTGCTTATAAACTCACCTTTGCCTCAGAATGTAATTTTGGAAGATCATGAATGAGTGCTGTATTCATACGCTCTCTCAAACTTGAGCTTAAAACATCTTTTTTCTAATTTGCTGTAATATTGCAATAGCCAAACTGTTATTTGAATCCTATATTGGGAGATCAGATGAAATGACAAGGCACATGGCTTGATTAAAGTAGGAAGTATATAGTACCAAACCCTGTGCATGAAAATAGTGAGGGTGATGGGAATGAAGAAGCAAACAGGTGAACATAGCATTTGTTTGCTACCCAAATACTAATTTAGAGGATTATAGCCCTTGAGCTGGCTGAGGAATTCTGGGAGTTGAAGTTCACAAGTCTTAAAGTTGCCAAGGTTGGAGACCCTGATCTAGAGTAGTATGAACTACACGGGGATGTTTATGGATTAGTGTGGGGGTAGGGAGCTATAATGCTTGTCCTATATATTTCTATATTCTACAGATGCCAGTGATTTTATTAGCTAGATATTACATCCACAGGTGATAGTTCAGCAACAATTAAAATTTTGCCTCTAAAAATAATCTACATGAAAAACCGAATTGAACATTTTCAATGTCCTTGTACATTTTCAGTGGGAATCCAGTTTTGAGAATAGTATCTCAAAAGAAGTAACCACTTCTGCCTGACTGTTTCCTTAGGCATAATACCTCAGTGGAAATAATCCCTAAAACAGACTTCTGCTGGCAGCCATTATATCGGGAGAGACCCTTTCAAAGCTCTTGGAGGGATAAGTTAAGCAGGTGTGGCTTCTCTTGTTACTGCCAAACTGTGGTAGGAAAAGATGCACCTGCTTGCAGTGTGAAGCCTGGTATTGCTTTTGTGGAACTTTAGAATTCTGCCACTTGAAGAGAGAGCACCCACCTGCTGCTTTACTATTAAAGGTATAAGAAGCCACTTTTTGTTAGGTATTAGCCAGTTTAAATTAGTTTCTTTCTCATGAATAGTTTAGAGCACATAAATCTCATTGTCAGTTGAACAGTTGATCATTTTGGGGGGCAAGCAGAGATCTGAATCTTTATAACTCCTCCTCCAAAGGCCAGTGGTGAGGAGTAACGTGAATACAAGAAACTTCTAAGCTCTTAACATTTATGCGTATGTGTTTTCAAACACAGGGCTTGGATGCAGACAGCCTCCGAGTGGAACCCTTGGGTGAGGATAGTAATGGTGCCCTCTACTGGTATTTTTATGGCACACGAATGTACAAAGAGGAACCCGTGAAACCAAATGGAGACCTAATTACTGACAGGTACAGATTTGTTCTTGCCTGCAGGGAAACAAGGGGATCGGAATACCACTGGAAAAATATTTCAAAAGAAACTATTTTTTCAAAGGCAGCAACATACAAATATTTATGAAATTCCTGATCGTTAGAGTAGTACATTTTTCAAAATTCTTCACCATTTCGTCTTGTTTGTTTTCCCAACAACTTACGAATTAGTTCCATTTCAGTTCCAGGTTGGGAACTAAAGCTTGAAAAGTTATCATCCCAAGGCTGCTCACACTTGAATGAGTGAAGAATGAAGAAAACCATGGTAGAGCTTTCCTAATTTAAGCTCCACTGTAGTCACTAAAGTACTCTGGTTCTTTTAGGGTAGGGGTGTCAAACTGGGGGCCTGCGGGCTGGATGAGTCAAATGCAGACCACACCCACCCCAGCTCTGCGAATGGGGGAAACGTTGCGAAATGTCATGTGACGGCAACGAATTGACGTCCATGTTTTAGAGTAACTAATTTCAAACACCGTCTATTGTAGCACAAAAGAAAGTTGCTATTTGAGTGGGAGAGCACCTGTACTTCTTTCCAAGGAAGCAATTTTTTAAAAGTAACATGATGTCAGCTTGTGCTCAAATTAACTTTTCACCAAATCTGGCTATATACTTTCTCCTCTTTAGAGTTATTGTCTTTTAGCTTGGCTCACAGTTGCTACTTCATTGTCAATGATCACTTCTTGCTTTACAAGGCCATTATTATGTATTTAGCTACTTTGTGTATCATTTCAATATATTCCAGGGAATGCGGGATACACAAAAATATTCCAGACATTTCTGGAAAGGTAGTAAAAAAACGGGGGCGACCTCCAAAACGAAAAAAAATTGTGGAGAACATCTTAAGGTAAATGAATATTATAATTGGAATATTGCACATCTCAGTAATAAAAACAATGCTTGCTTCATCAAAGTACATTTATACTTATACAAAGCAGAACAAAATAAACTATACTTTTCAGCTCTTAAATATTAAATATTTGTGGCAAAGGTGGGGGGTAGGTGCAGAAAGTTAGTGGTAGGATAATAAAGGAATGAAATAAAGTATGACATTTTTGTAATGTAAGTAAGAGTAATGTATTCTCTTTCTTCCTCCTTAGTCCTTCCTTCCTCTCTTAGGCAACTATGGCAAGTAAGAATACTTTCCCATCGCATAGATTCCATAGGGATCTGCCATAGGGCCTCAGATTCTCCTATGTTGCCTCCTTGCGACAAGGGGCTATTCCTAGGAGGGATGAATAAATAATACTCGGAGTATATTTCAAGAATATATAATCCCAGCAGGATCATCCAAAACTGATGACACTGTTCCTATAGTCAAATATGCAAGTGACCTACAAGCTCTAGTAAAGAAAGTCAAGGAGTATAATGAAAAAGTGGATCTAAAATATAAAGAAAAGCAAATTTGATAAAAGGTTCAGCAATCAGCCTTAGAATTGACAATAAAGATACTGGAGTGGTAGATTACTTTTTTCTTGTACGATCATCTATTGACAGCAAAGGAATCAGCACTCAAGAAAATAGGCCACAGACTACTATTTGGTAGATTAGTCATAAATGTCTTTAAAAGGGTATTCAGATTCAAGGATATGTTTATACCTAGAAAAATCAGGGTTGTGTATGCAGTGGTTTTCCCTGTGACATTCCATGGAAGTGAACGTTGAAATTACAAAATAGAAAGTGTACTGATGCTTTTGCATTTTGGTGTAGAGAAAGCTACTGAAAATACAGTGATTAGCCAGGAAACAAATACATGGATTATTGAACAAATCAATCCAAATTTCTCACTCTGGGCAGAAAATCACTAGGTTCAAATTATCATAACTGGGACACATTATGCAGAAACATAGTCTCTGGAAAAATCTACAATAAGGAAAGGGAAAAGGAAAAAGGTGACCAGCAGCAATGTGGATAGATTCATAATCAATCAATCTTTTGTAAGAGTTGACCAGCTGAATTTCGGAGTAGCTTGGACCCTTTTTCAATTTCAGTTAGCCCAGAAAGCAGTGGCAAGGATGTTAATGGAACCTTGCCATAGCATTACATTACTCTTGTCCTACTATGCTTGCCTCAGGTTTTGTTTCTGAGCTTGAATTTATTTGAAAGAAAAGCACCTCTACATTTTCAAAATTTGTTCTAATCCATTATAACTACTGTTTTTTGAAGATTATGAAAGATGATGACTATTGAGTTCTATAGGATTAGAATCTAATTGTTTTATCTTCTACAGCTAAAATTTAATTACAAGCTGCTGTGGGCTTTTAGTATCAGTATAATTTGTTCCAGTCCCGGGTGTAGTCCTTTGTTGAAGATTGCTCTTCAATATTTTTTGCAATTTTTTTTCTTTCTGTTTTCAGAGAGAAAGAAGAAGCCAGTGCAGTTCATGAATCACAGTCCAGAAAGTGTGAGTAGAATGTGTGGATTACAGTTGAGTTCTAATGAATAAAAATTCAGTTTGGAAGAAGGGCCTTCTTTGTTTTCTTCATTTCCTTCCGTACAGTTAGAAAAGTGAAAAGTGTTTCTTGGATGTTTAGTAATAAAGTTCTTGCCACGTTTTTAAAAAAAGGAAATTGACAGTGAAAAGATGCAGGCTGTTTGCTTGCTCTGCTACTAAAAATATTCATTTGTTTAATTTTACAATACAGGTAGTCCTTGACTTATGAACACAATTGAGCCCATAATTTATGTTGCTAAATGAGACATTTGTTAAGTAAGTTTTGCCCCATTTTATGACCTTTCTGATCATATTAGGTGCCAGTTATTAACTGAATCACTGTAGTTGTTAAATTAATCTGGACACTTCAAAGGTCATAAATATTAGTCAGTTGCTGAGTGTCTAAATTTTGATTACATGACCATGGGGATGCTGCAGTGGTCATAAGTGTGAATAATCACTTTTTTTCCAGTGATGATGTAACTTTGAGCGATTGCTAAACGAACTGTTGTAATTCGAGGACTACCTGTACTGACTTTCTTTCAAGAGGCAAAATATATTTGAGCATGTTATTTTTGCCTTTTATGTTATTGAGAAAGAAGAATCCTTGTCCCTTTTAGCTGAATTCATCTTTGCTATTGGAGCTTCTGACTCTTGGAGGCAATAATCTGCCTCCCTTAACAGCTCATCAGCTGAGTTTCCCAGATTGTTTTCGTTATGTCCATGTAAAAGTTGCATATGATTAGTCCTATGAAAATTAATTCATGTATGTTCACCCTTGTATGGAACCATCAAATCAAAATTCTGAATTCAGTTCCATTTGTCATGAGAAATTCTATGGATGTTGCCAGTCTCAATTGTGATTGGTGAAGACCACCTGTATGCAAAAGTATAAAATGTATTTGCAAAATGCAACATTGAGAAATTTGAATTATAATTACATGAATAATATGATTAATTGTATAGTCAGATTAATAGAAAATTATCCCATTATGAAAGTTTCTCAAGGATTGGGCCATGGAACATGGTGGTTAATATGCCAGACAGAAGAGGAGTGGAGGCAGGTTACAGAAAGCTTCAGAGAGAGAACATCTTTAAGAGAAAGGCAGCTTTATAAACTCCTGAGTGAAGATTTCCTACCAGAGATTTGCAATATGATTACACAAAAGGTAAGCAATAATTTTTGAAATATGTGTTTGTGAAGCAGCTGGGAACCAGATTAGACAACCAATATAAAATTGTGCTAAATTATTCAAATGATATTAATTTTTCCAATTTGCAATGTGTGGTATTTTTTGCACAAATAGTTAAATGAAGGAAAATGTCCAGTGTATACATAATATTGGAGTGGTAGCCCGGTTAATGAAATGTATCTATAAACTTTTACTCTGCTATAATTAAATGACATTCACCTTACGTACTATATAACAAAGAAAAAATAACATATGGATAGATTATCATTTAATCTGTCCATAATCATGGACAGATTAAAATCAATTTCAGTCACAACAGTAATAGTCTAAAATACTCACTCAAAAACCATACAGTACAATAATAAAGGTAAGAATAATGAATCAGGAATAAGGAAAAATAAATATAAATCTAAGGAAAAAAGCTTTTGAAATAATTCAAATTTTAACGTTTCCTTGAAAACTAGCTGGGAATCAGCTAGCTTGATATCATTGTTGGGAAGATATTCCAAAGCATCAGTACTGCCAAAAGAAAGCATTAACTTCAGCCCCAAAACATTGAAATGTGCGACTATTAAGTAGCGTTTCCCTAGATGTTCTAATAGCTCAGGCTGATATTGGAGAAGGTCATCCTGTAGGGATTTTGGCACAAACTCTAAAGGGCTTTAGAGGTCAGAACCATCACCTTGTACAGATAGTACTCAATTTATGACTACAGTTGGGACCAGAATTTTGGTTGTGAAGCAGTGTGGTCATTAAGTGAGTCATCATGTGATTGGACCTGATTTTACCACCCTTTTAAGGCAATCTTTCGGTCATTAAGTAAATCACATGATCTTTAAGCAAATTTGGCTTTCTCCAGTTGACTTTACATTTTAAAAGCCGGCTGGGAAGGTGATAGATTGCAATTGTGACCACAGGATTCTGCAACCACTCATAAATGTGAGCCAGTTACCAAGCATTGAAATTGCAATTGCATGCCTACAGGGAATGGTGCGACAGTCATAATTTTGTTGACAAGTCTTAAAAGTCACTTTTTTCAGTGTTCTTGTAACTCCAAACTTTTGTTAAATGACTGTCAACTACTACCTATCAAAAAAGATTAATAGCTAGTACAGGGTTCACAAAATCTGCTATATGCACTTAGTAGAGAAAAAGATAGAGGATGGAGTGTTTTGAAGAGAAACAGAAAGTATAAGTAATTAATAAATAACATTTGGTTCATGGAGTATTTATATACTAGCTCTTTGAATTTCAGAACCATCAACATATACGCAAGTAATATGTCTTTAGACTTTTCTCCATAGCCTTAAAGTTGAAAGTCTCTAAAAGTGCATATGTTAAATGATATAAAGATACTTTAAGGATTAAACATTATATGACATACTGTAAATAATACTGTGCATTCTTAATGGATAATTGCATTATCCACACACACACCGCCCTCCAGACTCATTTTCTTAATATCAATTATTGGACAAAGGGAGCATGCTTTTTTGTTGTCATCAGATAAATATCTGCAAAATGTACATTTCTTGTTTTGAAACATTCTTTCTTAAAGAAGTAATAAATACAGTAGACAGGCAGCATGTGGCTAGACTGCAGGATATCTTGGTGTACATTAGTTGTGGAAGATATTTGCCAATCCTAGCACCATTTTTAAACCAGTGGAATTTTGGACTTTGCTCTTCATCTGTTTTCAGAAATCTTAGACCTGTCATTTCTGATAGACAAGGATTAAATTTTGAAGTTATTTCTATACAATAGAGTTCTACAATAAACCATATCAAGGACTTTGCTGATCTGGTCCTAACTTTACTGTCTTTTAGGAGAAGCGTCTGCAGCAGACAGAATTTATTCCCAGGTGGACATCTGATAATCAAAACATCAAGCCAATATATTCAGAGGTAAGAAATCTCTTAAGAATGGGAATGCCCAGTACAACAGGTTTTATTTGTGAATGCTTTGTACAGACCACTCCAAAAGACAAAGCAGTAAATGTAAAGAAAAATAAATAGAATGGAATAATATATAGTATTCTTTTTTTAAAAAAAATTAAGAGCAATTCAAGCAGAACAACAACAGCAGACAAAAGAAATTAAAAGCATATAACTACAATCCCATAGCATTACCCATAGTATTATTTAAAAGACCAGAGAAAATGATAAAAAAAACCTGCATTTAAAATTTGTTACTACCAGGATCTTTGTAGAATATTTTCTATAAATACCATGAAAGGCCCACTGAAAAGACCTTTCAGGATTCCATCTCATTTGGCAAGGAAATCATACATAAGAATGCTTCAGGTATGAATGGATGCATAAAGGAAAAGTATATTAAAATCTAAAGAGCACTACCATTCAAAACCAGCAATTTGCTGGTCACCTACTACAGTTAATAATACCTGTACCCAGGTCACACGTTTGTTACTACATTCTGAATATAGTACTTGATGTTTTTGCCCTATTTTCAAAGTCCCTGTTGTCTGTAACTCATTTTCAAATCATGGATCACTGAAATCTGCTAATCTTTCTTGAGATAATATTGGAACTGTTTTACTAATTCCAATTGCCTTTAGTGACAGACAAAATCAGTGTGATATTGGTTTAGGACCATGATGGTGAACCTATGGCACGTTGGCCAGAGATGGCATGCAGAGCCCTCTCTGTGGGCACGTGCACCTTTGCCAGCTGTCTTCTCCATAGTGGGGGGAGGAGTATCCAGACTGGGTTGACTTCATCTACTCATTGATTGGACTGAGCCTGATGAGACCTTTAAACCACGCCCCTATTGCCAGGCAGTCCCCAGCTTCGACTCAACCCATCAATCAAGTGGGTCATCTAGTTTCGCCAGATAAATTTTCAATACAATTGTAATTTAATTGTAATCTCAGATCTGTCTAACTGTGAGTATCTCCCCATTTCACACCACTATCCCTGTTGGGGTGGTGTCTGCCTGCCTTTACCCCATGAGGGGGTGGCATTGAGAACCGTCAGGGGGCTGTCAGCTTTAACATGCCATCCTGAGGGAAACTTTTATTCCCTGATTATCGGAAAGAGCCCTCATTGTCTCCAGCCGCAAATCTAAAACTTTCAGAGCTAATGTGTATTCAGCCAAAGAAAAACCGAAGAACAAACGGAGCGGCTGGGAGGCTTAAAAAGGCAAGCAGAGGCGTGCGGCAGCCCTTAGAGGCTCAAGCCGCGGAGGCGTTTCAGTTCCAGCGAAAGGGGAGTTGCGCGGCACCCATTAGAGGCTTAAACCGCTTCTTTGACATGCCAGAGTGACAGTCAATTTTGGCGCAATTTGAACAGAGCTGCAGCTGCAAGCCAAAATGGCGGCCCCAATTGACAGTGCAGACACTGCCAGGGATCAGGTCCTTGCAGATGTGACCACTGGCCCTGAGGGAGGTCAGAGAGACCTCGTGCCCACATTGAATCCTGCTACTCAAGAACCACCAAAGGCAGGGGGGCACAAGGCCAGCAGAAAGACCAAAAACCTCTCCAAGTCACCTCAGGGCACAAAAGCCTCCAAGCCCAGTTCAAAGTTCGAGAAAAGAAAGCATAAGGCTCTGGACCGCACATATAAAAAAGCCTTTCTGGCTTCCGGCGCACACATGTGCGCCAGCCAACTGGTCTTCGCAGGCACCAGAGCACCAGAAAACAGCCTGAAAACTTCCCGAAAAACTGCCAAAAAAACAATGGCCTGGAAAATGGCCTGAAAAAGGCCAAACAACAGGCACGTGGCCTGGCCAGCTGGTCTTTGGGTTTGCGCCCATGCACACGCATGCACGGTAGAGGTGGGTTGCAAATCCCATCGCTACTGATTCACCCGTGCTCGTGCACACAACGCTTCTGTGCATGCACAGAAGTGGGTGGGTGGAGCCTCCCGCCACTGCCACTACGGGTTCACTTGAACCAGGAGCAGTCTACCTCTGATGCACGTGCATTCCGGTTTGGGGACTCGGTGCCGAAAAGATTCGACATCACGGGGTAAGGATCTTTGGCTGCATGGGCAAAAATGGCTTTGAGGTTCTTTAGAACTCATTTTGGCATATTAATACCTAACCTTCCTCACAGTTTTATTTTAAGGATAAAATTCACCCTATAAAGCTCACCATCACTACTTTGGACACCAATAAAATATGAATAAAATAACTAAATAGATGCATGACTTTCTTCAGATGACCCCAGTTGTGTTTAGTAGAATGGAGAAGCAGAGACGCCGAGAAGAAGAAGAGGAACGTCAGATCCTTTTGGCAGTTCAGAAAAAGGAACAGGAACAAATGCTGAAGGAGGAGAGGAAACGAGAAATGGAGGAAAAAGTCAAGGCTGTGGAAGGCATGTGGATCAGCTTACTGAAATAAAATGTGCATATTTTTTTTAAAGGAGAGCTTAAAAATATCTGTCATGGGTAGGGGAAAATAGACTTTCAACCACATGCTGAAATTGTAAGGTGTGAAGGTGAAAGACTTCAAATAGACTCTCGACTTCTTTACTTTCTTATGTTACTGGCCTCATTATCCTATTTTATTACTCACTGCTGTATTCAAGAGGTTTTTATGGGATCCTTTTCAGAATAGCAGTGGTAAGATCAAATATGATTAGTTGCCCCCCCCCCCCCCCCCAGACAAGAATTTTAACTTTTTTTAAAAAAACCATTAATATAAATCATCCTACATTTATTTTCTACTAGCTGAAAACCCAGCAAACCCCTATTTATTTATAGGGGGAAACGTAATTTCAAATGTTGGATTTTCCCCCTTACCAGAGGGAGCCCCCTTGTGGAATACTATTATGGCAACTCCACTGCGCTGTACAGTAGAAGTCATTTTAGGGCATAATAGGCAGCAGATGGCATAACAGGCTGTATCTTAGCAGAACATACACCCCTAGTGGTGTTAGGGGTGTCTTACCCCCTCAATATTTTTTTTCCAGAGGGTAGGTCATCTCTGCACCAACTTTGGTTGAAATTGCTCGAGGCATTCCAGAGTTATGCTGGAAAACACACACACACACACACACACACACACACACACACACACATCTTTACTCCATATTGAGACGTTTAAAATATCCTACCTAGCATATATAGTATTTGTACACTATTTTTCTATAGAAAGAAAAGAAAGTAAGTTACTGTTAATCCTAAATTTGCCTTCCCACAGTTGAGCAGCCCACTTGGATTTTTGTGCAAGAAAGCATTTTAGGAATGTAATGACTTTCTTCTCCATGAGCAGAACGAGCCAAGAGAAGGAAACTTCGAGAAGAGAGGGCATGGCTGCTGGCCCAGGGAAAGGAGCTTCCCCTTGAGCTTTCCCATTTAGATCCCAGTTCACCAGCTAGGGAGGAGAAAACTAAGGACTTGTAAGTATATTAAATACAAATACAAATATATAATCTCCATCTATAAAGCAATTATCACTTCTTATGTTAGAGACAGGAAAGAATGTCTTAAGTTTATGAGTAACTAAAGATACACTAAACAACTGTAAGTTCCATGATATTTTTACACACCTGGTTTACTTATTTGTATTTTACAAATCATACTTTTATTTGATTATGGGTTTTTCATTTTTCATGGTTTATAGTCTTACCCAAATATTTAAGTCAAAGAAGAACAGACAGGAAGGAGAGTTATAGAAAATGAATGGAATTATTTGCATTGAAAAGGCAATTGTAATTTGCTGGAGTTGAATATTTAATGCTTAAATTTTTTATCAAATTCCAGAGTTGACAGAAAGATGAGGTTCTTTGTATTTATTTTTGCATTTCATCTTCACAGCTTTGAATTGGATGATGAATTCACTGCCATGTACAAAGGTCAGCTCCACATCCAGGTTTAAGCTTCTGAAAATCTGTTTATTCATAAAATATGGGCTCCCTGTTTGTATGAATAATACAATATTCCATTTTACTTCTTGACAGTGTTAGATGTTGTAAAAGCTCACAAGGACTCCTGGCCATTCCTAGAGCCAGTGGATGAATCATATGCTCCAAATTACTACCAGATCGTTAAGGTAAACAATACATTTTCTTATAAATAGATAGCATAGAATCTGCCATAATAATAATCATCTGATAAAATATGAGGATGTATATTTCCCTATTGTGATATTTTCAGGCTCCTATGGATATTTCCAGTATAGAGAAAAAGCTAAATGGAGGCCAATACTACACCAAGGAGGAATTTGTGGATGATATGAAAACTATGTTCAGAAATTGCCTTAAATACAATGGGGAAAATAGTGGTAAGAATATAGAAATACAAATTATCTCACTTAGATTCTTGTAAGATGGAAAACCCCATATGTTGTCATAGATCGGAGAGGAGAAAGCTTATAATTATTCATTCACAATAAATATATGAAAAAATAAAATATGCATGTTGTACATATAATATAAAAATAGACTACTTCCAAAAGTTGTTTTTTCCCCTCTTTAGTTAATATCTATGATGTGGATAGAGTGACAGAAAGTAAAGTAGAAATAGGAAATCGCTGCCTTACCATTACAAAAGGGATTGGGAACTGTGATGGTAATAAATATTTATACCCTGACTATTTATTCTTAATTGCCTTTCGCCAAGCATTGGTCTTTATATTTCTTCCCAACAAATAGAGAATAATCTAGATTCTGAATGTAGTATCTAATTAGAAAAGAAATGTCAACACCAAGGAACTTGTACCGATGTGACTGTTTATTTGCTTTTTTAAATGCAGATTATACTAAAATGGCTTATAACTTAGAGAGATGCTTTCATCGGGCAATGATGAAGCACTTTCCTGGAGAGGATGGCGACACAGATGATGAATTTTGGATCAGAGAGGATGTGAAGCGTGAGAAAAGATGCCGTCGTACCATACGTTCCAGTACAGGAAATGTTTGGACTCGATCCAGAGATTCCGAAGGATCTGGCAGAAAACAACCACATGTACAAAATGGAGGAAAACATCCGCCTCATAAAGCAAAACATCATGTTCCCATTTCTTCTTCGTCATCCGTCTCTTCCTCAGCAGAAGATTCAAGTAGCCAGTCAGTTCAATTGTCTGGAAAGATGGCATCTTCTAATGGGCGAGGCTTTCTGCATTCACATCACTATGGTGGAATGCCCAGTTGTGTATCCCATTCTGGGTACATAGTAAGTATCATCCTAACAGGAGAAGAAGATATCCCTTTGCATAAAGGAAGTAATATTTGGCACCTAATCTTAATTTCAGTTTTTCCATTTGCTTGTTATATTGTCCTTTTTTACCACAGTCTTCCAGTATTTTAATTGCTTATTTCAGGGCTGTCAGTTTGCGGGCTAGATGTGTCACGTTCTGGCCACATCCACACCTGGATTAGTGAAGGGTAAAAAGTTGTGATACATCACATGACGATGCCATGGCAATACGAGTTTAACACCTCTAAAGAAATTTCATGGATTTCTTTATACCCATTTTCAAAGAAATATATTTTAGTCCTGTAGCAATGGACTATGTTTCTTCAAATAATTCAATAAACGAGCAGAAATACCTTCTATGTATTTCACTCTTGGTTACAGTCTAGATCCGGGATGGCGAACCTATGGCACGCGTGCCACAGGTGGCACATGGAGCCATTTGTCAGGGCACGTGAGGAGTTGCCCTGTCAGTTGGCCAGTGCACATGCGCGGGCTGGCCGAGTTTAGCCTTTTTTAAAGCCATGTTTTACCCTCCCCAGGCTCCAGAGGCTTTATAGGAGCCTGGGGAGGGCAAAAAGAGCCTCTCCTGCACCCCCTGGAGGCCCTCCAGAGGCTTCAGGAGCTTACCTGAAGCCTCCGGAGCACAAAAAACTGGCCCTATGGGCAAACAGGAAGTTCGGGAATGATGAATGGCACAGAAGCGCGCTGACGAATGCGTGCCATCAAAAAACAACCAAAACAACGTAATAACCCTAAACCTAACCCTAACCCTTACCTTAACTTAAATCACGCTTTTGTGGGCGCGGTTTTGTCAGCGCATTGTTGTGGGTGCTTTTATGGTGTCAGGGTTTTCTCGCCGCCGTTTTGTCACCGCACTATTGTCGTGTGCGCATTTGTCGGGTCATGCTTTTTGCCCTCCCCAGGCTCCTATAAAGCCTCTTGAGCCTAGGGAGGTGAAAAAAGCATGGAAAATGGGCGGGGAGGCGCCTCTCATGCGCGCACGCACACTGGGGGTTGCACATTGCATTATGGGTGCGGCACACCCATGCACAACCACCACCCCCGCGCTCCCCCCCTATAGCACACGAGCCTAAAAAGGTTCACCATTGCTGGTCTAGAACAATTCAAATAAGGTGGTGAATTATTCCTCCTCAGCATGTGCATTGTAACAGAGATATTTTTTTTTAAAAAAAAGAGCACATACAATTGGATCCCCGTCACCCCATGTTCTATCTAAAAATTAGGCAAAACTTTATTGCTTTGGAAGAATGGAAGAAGAGTTCATAGGTACAGTAGCTGAAGCATCTGAATGTAATTATTTTAAGATGGAATGCATCATGTTCCCGTATCTGTTTCATTTTTTGCTGCTTCTGTTTTATCTCCTGTGAAGGAGATGCCTATCAAGTCTCATGGACAATTTTATTTTCCTGTCCAGAGACCACCTATTCCAGGAACGTTTGATTCTCTGCGTGGATCTGATCCAGCAAAACCATATGGATCACCACGAGTACCAGAACCACATCCTGGTGATCCAAGTCAGCAGCACCAGCACTTTGCCATGCAGGTAAGAAACATGTGAGCCAAGCTTCTGCCTGAATATGTAAGTCTTTGATAACTAATTATCTATTTTATGTTTACAAGTGAAAAATGAATACTTCACTAATTATGGTTTTATAATAATTGTGTATTTCTTTATTTTTACAAGATTTTGGGGTGAGTGTATGAAAGCAAGTCAGACAAGAAACATTAAGGACATCCAAAGTTTGGGTTTCTCTTAGTATAAGATTTCAATACATTAGCTTCTGCTTGATTTGTTAATAAGATAGAATTTTGAGATTAGACAGAATCTTTTATCGATTGTTCATTTTATATTTGCTTTTTAAATTATTGAATATTGATCTTAATACTGGTTTTAAAATCAATACAATAAATGTATGCAATACTGATCTAATTTTATTCAATTTTATACTGCTTGTAGATCTCTTTCTTTTTTCTAAAGTTGTATGTTTTTTAATGTACCACAATAAATGAACAAAGGGCAGGAGGAAAAAGGATATAAAGATACCCCTATACCAAAAAGAGGTATAGGATGGATGGAAGATGTTTTTCCAGTATGAGGAATTTATTTCTTTAAGGGCATCTTCTGAGGGATGTACACAGAAATGGGCAGATTTAATGGTAAACCACGTCATTCATTCTCAGACTCCTACACACAGTGCATGCATACACATGCCTAGATTCCCCCAAGTTACCGTAGATTTGGAAGTCCTAGGGATGATATTTCTAAACCTATACAGGTTGGATGGGTAGAAATGACGAGTCCATCCTGAACACTAATTGTGATGCTGCATAATTGTCCATCTGCATCTGCTCTGCAATTAGAAATAGAAAAATATTATTGCTGTGAGAAGTGGATGGTATTAGAGTTTCTGAGATGGACGAAGGGCTCTGCAAGCTGTATTCTAGCCATTGATTGGGGTTTCCTTATCCTCTCATATCCTGGAAACTTTGCGTCTCTTTAAAGGTTTAAAATACCATTTTCTAAAACCTTCTGGGGGAATCCTGGTTTTAATAATTGAAGTTAAAATGCAAACATTGATTTTACTGATGGACATGCTAACTGGATTACAGGTATAAATTGAAGATCGCATGAGTAATGGTTGCATCTAAGTTAATTTGATTTCAAGCCAAATAAAATTTAATACTGATGCTTAATCAGGCTTGAAATATATTAATGGTGAATGCATGATACTAAAATTTCAGTTTTCCTGACTCCAGGAAAAGCTGGGCAGCTGAAGGTTTCTATACTATTTTCAAAGACAGAGCTACAGTGTCATTCTTTTTGGTAACAACTGTTGCTTGAGTATGTATGGGTACATTATCTACTCTAAAACTCAGTTTTAGAGGCAGTATATAACTATCCCTTGCATAATACTGAGTATAACAGATGTCCAATCTACCCTGTATTTTTTTTTGAGAGAGAGAGATCTATGTTTTAAATTCATTGTGTAATTAGTGTCTGTGGTAAGAATGATATTTCTTTCCAGCCTCCAGTTGGTCTGAATGATCATAGAGGACCTCGGCTTCCAGCTCCAGAGAAGCAAGGATGTGTTGCAGCACTGCATGTTTCCACAGTAGGACCACATTCTACATCTTTGCAACTTGGTCGAATGAGTGGCCCACCCTCAGATGCCAATATGTATTCTCCTGGGCAATTCCAGGCTGGATTTATTTCTTCAAGACACAATGGACCTCCTATGAGACAAGGAGAGATTTCAGAGCTTCCCCCTGGCCATATATACAGATCCTATAAATATCCTGCTGTATGGAATGGAAATCATGATGCAGCAAACCAGATAGCCCTGGGAATAGACAAGAAATCTCCTGTGGGCCCTTGCTCTCCTATATTGCCCCATGCTTTGAGCCACATAATGGATCCTCGGACCGTGAGACAACCTTTGCCCCCAAATCAATGGCCTGAGCAGTCTAATTTCCTACCTCATGGAGTTCCACCCTCAGGATATATCCGTCATCCAGGAAAAGCCTCCAGTCAAAGAATACAACAGCAGCTTCCTGCCTCATTATTTGGCTCTATCTCTCAGATTCAGAGAGGACCCCAGGGTGGGGATTCCATGATGGACAGTCCAGAGATGATTGCCATGCAGCAGCTGTCCTCCCGGGTATGCCCACCCGGAGTGCCTTATCACCCACATCAGCCTCCTTCCTCACATTTATCTGGACCATTCCCACAATTAACTCACACAGCAACTGCTAATATTCAGCTTCCAAAACCAGTATTAAGGAATGGGAATTCTGAAGATGGCAGCCAGACAATTAATTCAGAGAACAATCAAGGTATTTATATATTCTTGCTTCATTGTGGCTAAATGGTGACTACTGCATGCTGTTTTGGACATACTTGCTCTCTTATATAATGTGGTGGACCTATTTAGAAACTGCTATGTCCTTTGGATTTTCTTTGGGATTTGTCAGCTTTGATGCTTTGCCATGCATACATACTGATTGAATATTAATATGTTACTAATTCCCCCATTGGAATGAAGCAAATTGAGCTGAGCAGCATAGTCCATGGAAACTATAATTCTAACACACTTGGGGAGCTATAATTTGGGTAAGACTTGTATAAGACATTTCCTTTTTATCTGCTGTTCTATAATTGTGAAGGAAATTTGGGAGATTTATTATATATTTTACAGTATTCTTTATATTCTTGTTCTACATACAACTTTAACAACTGATAGCATGTGATAGTATGATACTCAGCAGCATGCAAATGTGGTATTAACTGAAGAATTGGAATTATGTTTTTGGTTCTAATATCCACGAAGGGAGATTCACATTAAATTTCCCTGCCCCTCTTTATTGTGGTATAGCATTGCATGTATGCATACACATACGTATACGTACATATTAATAATAAACTGGAAAAACTTGTAAATTTATTTCCTAAACAAATTGGGAATTGTATTAATTCCTAAAATAATATTGTGCCTCAGATACCGAGAATTAGAACCCTGTATATATGCTAGAGGTGTCAATTCATATGATGAAAGAAGTTTGAATTAAATCTTTTCCTCTAAACTGCCTCTGTTTTCTTTGTGCTTTAGAGCTTCCAGTAGAAGTGAAACAGAAAACGGAGGGTCCTCCAGAAGAGACATACCCCAAGCTGCTACCTCATTCTAAAGGCCCATTGCAAATGGACTGTTCCCAGCAGAATTTAACACAGGAAGTGGAGGGAGACAATTCTGACACTAAGAACAGCTCAAAAGCAACACAAAATAAGGGCACATGGCCAGCAGAGAATAACTATACAAGTTCTGTATCTCAGAGTTGTCTAGGTGATATTGCAACAGTTATGGAGAGAGGACCAATGCCTGAAAATGATGCTATAGGTGAAGGGTCATCTGGTGGCACTGAAGAGAAAGGTGTACCTGCTAATATAATAGAAAAGCCTGGTTGCACAGGAGGTGGAAATCTGCTAGAAGCAACTGTGCCTTGCATGGGACAGAGTACGAGTACCCCTGCTAGTGTGGATGGAAATCCAATAGGGGGCACTTCTAGCCAATTTGGCCCTCTTTATATGCCCAATATGGAATATCCAAATTCAGCCACACAATACCACATCAGTTCAGGATTTCAGGGTTTTAGTGCTATAATGGGAGCAAAACCCCTTTCAATATCTCATTCACGTTTTCCTGCTCGGGGCTTTCATGCTAGCAACAGTTCCCATGGCACTTACCCTCGCTATCGTTCTCACCAGGGAGTGCCATACCCTTACCATCCTCAGCCGCCTCCTTATCATCACTACCAGCAGCCTCCTTACTATACTTGTCCACAAGGTTATTCAGACTGGCAGAAGCCTTTCCCTCACCCATCAAGCCCCACTGGGCATTCACCTACCCAGTCCCCTATGGCCAGACCACCTTTCTCAGACAGAGGGACAGTGGGAAGTGGCATGCAGAACTGTGAAGTGCTTAGCGCCACTTTGGCTTCTCCAAATCAAATAGACATAGCAGGCACCAAAGAGGATTCAGCCAACGGACAAGAACTGTCCCTTGAATCTGAGAAAGCAGAGGAGCCCCAAGAAAGGCCTGAGAGTCCCAAAGAATTCCTTGATCTGGACAACCATAACGCCACAACCAAGAGGCAAAGATCAGTTGCGGCAGGAGAGTATTTGTACGGCACTTCCTTGCCATCTGTGAGTTCTTCTGCATTTGGATTTGGCCCTTTCCCACCCCATGGCATCATGCTGCAAACCGCATCACCATATGCATCACGACATCCAGCCTCCCACTTCCAGGCCAGAGGTTATGGGTCAACAGTGAATTCTCACTTGTCACATCATCAAGCTACTAGTCAATCCAATGGTCTTGCTCATGAAGGACCTCTGTACCATTGTCAAGATGAGAATGTGGGACACTTTCAGGCCTTAATGATGGAACAAACAGGACGTGGAACTAATCTGGGAGGGCAGCGTACAGATATGTACAGAACACCAGGGTACGTGTGGATACGTATGTGTTGTTACTAAATGTAATTTTTTATTAACTGTCATTATTTAAAATTTCAGCTATTTATGATAAATTATTAAAATGCTACCAGTAAGTTAAAACAGTATTTTTAAAAACAAAATTTAAAACTTGAGAGAAACGAAACAAAAATGAAGCCAAAAATATTCATACGGGGAAAGCCGTATTAAGAGATAGGTCTTTAAAAGGAACTAAACAATGGAATTACAGGCATCATTACCAGCAGGAGGTCACAAGTAGTGGTCACATAATATGTTGCCTAACAACCATGGCAAAAAAGGTTGTAAAATTGAAAATGGTTACATGATGCCTCATTTAATGACCACACCGCTTAACAACAAATTTTCTGGTCCATATTGCGATTACCTGTATAGAGGTCACTTAAACAATCCTCTATGAGTGTGTTTATATTTTGCTTCAGAAATATATAATCTGTCTTATGAAGATGGGTGTTCAACTTTTTGATGTTGTCTAGTTCGGAACTCCAATGGCCGCCTTGGGATTTGTGTGGGATGTTAAATAACATTGGAGACAAAATGGAACCTTGTGACAGCTTGCAGCATAGCTGCCAGGATACAAAGTCATACTGACAAAACACTATTTTATTGAGACTGTCCTCAGAAGTTGCAGTGGAACCACTAAATACAGTGTCCTCCATTGTAAAAGAAAGTTCAAGAGAATATCTTGACACACGAATTAAAAATTGATGAGCGATGAAACAGGTTAATCTGTCTCATTTCTGCTGGAAATTTTAACACATGGCCATGCCTTAATTATTTTTGGATTAAAGATACTTATGAAAAGGTATGTGGTTACTATAGTTCTTTCTCTGTTTTCTCTGATTTCAGAATTCACATACATCAGCCACAAACTCCATTCCCAAAGGTGCCTACGTCAACAACACTGGAAGAGCTGCAACCACGAAAGCCACCAGCATTGCCTCTAGATCAAGCAAGTACAAGTAAACAATAGCATTTAGAAGATAGTGTCTCCTTATGAAAAATTTGAGATTCCTAGTTATCTAAGTGGGAAGTAAAGATCAACTTGCATGCATTTTGCTAAGGTTATTAATCTAGTAAATAAGATGCTTTCTAGATGATATGCGACTGATTGATTGAATGTATCATCAAGTTGGTGTTGACTCTTAGCTACCATATACAGTGATGCCTAAAAGTTTGTGAGCTCTTTTTGAATTTTCAGTATTTTTGCTAAATATAACCAAAAACATGAGAACCCAGTTAAATGAATTAAAAACATTGTACTTGTTCATTTATTTATTGGGGTAAATGATCCAAAGCCAAAGGTATACATTTGTATGTGATTCCAGTCTATCTCTGTTCACTGATGCCTAAGATGTCCCTGTATAATTGATTCACATGATCTTTCTCTGTGTTGAACATTTCTATGTTTGTGCTTCTTATGTTCCATTTCCCACTTTGCAGCTTTGGGTTTTCTTTCCTTGCATGGCAACATCATCAATTAGACAATCCCAAAGGTTTTAATCTAGCCTCATCATAAACACCATTCGTACTATGAAAAGCCCTCGGTCCTCCCTCAGTAGCATGTTGCCATCCAAACTGAGAAACCTATAATTTTGTGTCATTATTAATCATATTTCCTGTCCATGTGTTTTCTTGGTAAAGTATAGGAAAGATTTACTATTTTGTAAAATTACGGTTTTACTGTTATCACTAAAGTAATCTTCCATGCCCAGTATCTTCTATATCGTTGCAACTCAACCTAGGCACCTGCTTGTTTAACTGAGCAGTTGAAGTGCCTTACATACCTTATGTGACCCTGCTGGGATTATCTACTCCAGAAGCTACTGTTTTAGTAGCCAAAACCAGACAAATCAAACATGCTCACAAATTTGTGTTGTTACATAGTATCCTTTTAATTGTTTCTTTTTATTTTCATGTTTTTAATCTTTCTGAAACTTGTACTAATTGCTTTCATTTATCTTTTCTAGAGCTAATCTAAGGAAGAATACACAGAAGATAGAGCCACATATGAATAGATATGGACAAAGGGAGCATCCTTTCTATTCTTACCTTCTTTCCTAGCATCATCTGGCTTCCATGGTCCTGTGCAACATAGTGTCCAATTGACAGTGGAATTGTCCCGAATCTGAGCCAGCAGTATGCCTGTCACAAACAATCCCACAGCGAATCAAGAGAGAGGGTCTCAAATTAGGGCTTTGTTTCTGATCAGAGGGCTTATTTCATTCAGGGTTTAAGGAAAGTTTGAAGGACTTGAAACTTTCATTAACTGCTAAAACTCAGGTATATTTTTCAGGGTGAAAGACTGGAGATAGAGGATAATACTTGTATTAATATGTGTGCTTGGAATGGAATCCAGTTTACAGGTTTTTTTTAACCTATTGCCTTTAAAAAAAACAAAAGAAAAAATTCTGTTTGTGAATGTATTGTACATGCTTAGGATTGAGATGGTAGACTCAACAGGTGCAAGCATAGCAGTGGGATGATCAGAAGATGTTTACAATCATGTCACACTGTTTTTGTTTTTAAGAAGGTAGATGTAGAAAATGGCAAAACTCTTCCTCTACAATGTGATAGTGCTGCCTATTGGTAGTTTGGATTTGAGGAATACTTACTAATGGATCACATTTATTCAGGAGAAAGCACAGTGTTAGATCTCCTGCCCATGGATTGTGTGCAAGTACTGCTGTAGGAAGAAAGAAACTGGATTGAGATTTTTATGTGAGACGTAGCATTTGTTTCATCATTTCCGAGGTTCCCTTGTATGTCAGTAAATATTGAAACCATTGTCTCTAAAATCCTAAGATAGGAAGAAATCTTGCAGAAGCATCTTTAGTAAAGCCCAAGTGATATTAATATTAGATAAAAATGATGCATGCTAAACTATCTGAGTGTGATTGGCTCCATGCTCTGATTAGGGCATCTCAGAAATAGATCTCCATTTAAATTTCAGCGTTATAAGAGGATCCAGATACGCTATTGGGGACAAACAGCATTTGACTCTATATATGGGTATTGAAGCATGTATGCTAGAAGAGATGAAAATAAAACTATGAAATCACCTGTACATTCACACAGTTCATTTAATAATTTCAGATATCATAGGACAGCTTACACATTAGCTCAGATTTTTACAAATAAGTTTCTGAATCAACCAATGAATTGGAGTTTGGTGGCCAACAAATTAAGTAAATAAATAATAACAAACCTAGTTACAAACAGTTTATAGAAAATCTGCCAAATACATCGTGCTATAAGCAAAAATAATAAAAGTAGCATTGTAGATTTATATGATAATACTTGCATTTGTTACAATGATATTAACATTTCAGTGTGATTGCTTGAAATGATCTAATATGGTGCTTTGCTCTAACTTAATGAATCTGAAAAGATAAACACTTCTCCCAGAGATTATTAAAATGTTCTATTAACATATAATTTTTCCATTGTTAAGTGGATTTTAATAAGGATACGGGGTAAGACAGTGCTTGTCCTCATCTCTTAGCCCCTACTGCTCCCACTGTTTATGACTAAATGGAAAAAAAATCCAATATTTATTTGGGTTTCTCTGCTGAATTCTACCTGGAGTGACTTTATACCAAACATGAAAAGCAATGCAGAGATGAGAAAAATGTGCTCTGTCCCATCCCTTTTGCAGTCCCAAAACCAAATTAAAGAAAAGCAAATTCACAGTCATAACCAGTTAAGAACAACTAGCATCTTGTCTGCTAAGCAGCTAATACAACTGTTAGGGGCAGTAATTTTCCTAGGAACATATTTAAAGAAACAGGTAGACATACAGAAAGACAAATATCTTTTCTTGCATATACCCTATTCAACCCATGTAACTTCGGCATGCAAATTATTTTTAATTATTTTACCAATTTCTAAGAAACTAAAAAGAATAACCTAATTTTATAAATTGGCAGGCGAAGAATGTATAAAACTGATGTAAGACTTCAAAGAGCCCATCTTTAGTTAGCATTCTAAAGCATTCTGTTCTTCCATTTCATCTCTTCTAGTATGTTAGTTTGGAAACATTTCAGAGGCATTGTGTTCTAATCTCTGAAACAAATTGATTGGTTCTGGGGCATGCTTAGAAAGGGAAGACCCAACTGCCCAAAACAACAAAGCAGGGTTTTGGTTGTGAAAAGTCTGCAATCAGCTTATCTGGGTGAACTTAAAACCATCCCTTCATAAACATTTTAGGGTTATAGTGTAACCTGTTATATCTATAAGCATCTGATCTTTAGTTCCTCCTAGGAGCCAATGAATTAGGATTTTGTCTTTATTTTGTTCAAAAGGTTTGCTTTTCAAATAATAAATTATCTTGTACAGTCAAGATCAATGAATAACACAGCTAGAGCTTGTCTGATCATGGGTTCAGGCCTTATGCTTGCTGTGATAAAAGAGCCATCTACTGCAATAATCTTCTCACTCCAGCCTATGTGGGTCTGCTTACCAGTTAGATGGGGTGCAGAACATTTCGCTTGTGCAAGATCTTTGCTTTTCATGTGGAAATATATTTTTTTAAATCCTGTTTGCTTTTCTCTAAACCTTTGGGAATAGAGTATGGTAAAAACTAAGATTGTGGGATCATTTAGAATAATGCTTTTCAAAATGAAAAGTCTTGGTGATTAAAGTTGTCCCATGTAATCACTACTTGAAATGTGCTTCACCTCTGCTCTCCAAAATAGCTACTTACATATTAGCATTTTGAGGGTTTTTCCTCCTTACTCATGGTTAGAATTTTAAAATAAACCTTTGGTATTACTTACCAGCAGTAGTATTTTGTAAGGTATATATGTTTTACTCCAACTGGCATCTATTCAATAGTGATTATTGTCAACGTCAAGTTAAAAGTTCTCTTTTATCAAGAGGTGGCTGTTAATTTAATGAGCTTTGAATTCTATACTTTTGATGAAAGAGAATAATGGTAAAGTAGTTTACTTTTCTTTGATCCCAAATCAGGATTTTTTGACTTTCAAAGAAAAAGAATTTATTATGTTATATAGATGCATAGACAGATTATTCCTTTGTTAGTACATCATTCTGAACCTATTTAAGATTTATTACCATTTTACTCAAAGGTTTTCTCAGTGTGTCAATGTTACAATGTGTTCTATGTAATTAGTCCCACTGCATCTTTCTTCAAACAAATTTTAAGTAAAGAGCCTTAAGAAAAGCATTCTTAAACACCAGAGAATGTAATTAGTTTTTTGCTTGAATTCAAAGTCTGCCTAGCACAGGTGGAAGGAAATAGGAAGAAGGCCCAATTTCTGGATTCTCTTGAGTTTTCACCAAATTATGCCCTGCAGTGGCCTTTATAAGAGTTAAGGAAGCTGGAACTTTCTTTCCTCACAATGAAGTGTGAGCATTATATAACACATCTTTTAATGCTCACTTTTACTATGTTCCAGTTTTTAAAGAAAGTATAAACTATTTCCCCTGATTTGGACGCAACTTCCTGTATGTTTAAATTTGCAGTGAAATTATGAGGCAGTGATAGAAGGTGACAGTTTATAACGTCAGACTAGGCAGGCATTCTGGGGAACATAGATATGTAGAAGCACATCAAAATGGGATGTTTAAATTCTACCTAGAAAATGGAAGAGAGGAGATTCCAATAAGGAGACTTTAGTAGCAGGTCAGTGACACAGATAATTTGACAAGTGCACGTAAGAGAAAGATGAGAACATTCATCTTGATACTCCCTGTGAGCTTCAAGGGTGCTTGAAAGCAGTGGTGGGTTTGAAAGCCTAGCATATCTGAATGCATAATTTCCTCACTGTACTATGCATCTGAAAGAAAAGCTGTTAGCCTTCTCTTTACACTGAGATTCAAAGACATATTTTAGCTGCTAAAGCCAGCTAAAATCTTAGAACCAGATGATAATCTTTTGAGTCAGAGGAGTTCTTATTAAGAAAGGTTTTGTCATACTTTTAAAAAGAACTTAGATGCTGATAAGCTGTAAAAAGATAGAACAATTATGTGTCTTGATCACAGATCTGCCAGGTGTAATTGGCGGATTCTACAGTGCAGAATTCATTCAGTCCTGGATATCAAGAGAATAGCCGTTACTTCTAAGGCAGCCTTTCCTAACTGATGTTCTCAAGTTTTATGGAGCTATTATTCCAAGAACTTCGTAATCGGCATGGCCAAAAGTCCCAATTTGGAGGAAGGCTGCTCTACATGATCAATGATGCCATCAAAATAAGACAAAACCTTTATGTCCTTTATATAAACCTTTACATTTAGCCATCATCTTAGCTGAACATAAAATATAAATTTTTCACTAACCTGCAACTTCATTTAAATTATATCAGATTCTAAATATTGTGAGAATTATTCATTCTCCCAAGAAGTATAAATTGCAAGTTAGATATAATAATTCACTATGACCTGCTTATTCTGGTATTTTGCTTTTTCACAATAGTTTGATGCTACAACCTAGAAGAATTACTTAGCAACAAAGCACAACAGTAATGCTGCTTTCTCCTGGTTTACTTAGGTACCTGAAAAATTTAAATTAAACCTGAAAAATTTAAATGGGAAGCATTTTGTAAGATTCCTAAGGTTATAAATTAGATTTGGCAGGTATTAGTTGAACATCATTGGAAATAATAACTCTGAAATAGAAATTTTTTTTCTCCACACTTTCTACATTTTTAAAGTATCCAGTTGTTCCATTGTTAATTGTCTTGTTTCTTTTTATCTGCACAGCTAATTTTTTTCATCCTAAATAAAAGGAAAAAGGGTTTTCTAATTGGGAGGAAAAAATAAATGGAGGCCAGTTGTTGGAAAATATTTGTGGTATAAATGTCTATATTCTGATTTTGAGCTGGCAATGTTTTATCAATCATAACCATTCCTAAAATATTGTGTATTGGGTCAAGCATTGTATGGGTAGAAAGGGGCTATTTTATTGTAATTAAGATTGTAAAGAATGTAATTTGTCTGTTAAAGTCAGAGAAAGGGAATGTTTCTTTTTATGAATGCTAGTGTCTAGATAATGTTTTTGGTCTTGGAAGCCTTGCACATCAAATCCCAATCTCCATGAAGCATCAATACAATTTTTAATCTACAGAACTATGAGTCATTATTGTAAGAGATCTCTCACCATCAAGCTGTGAAAATATCTAACAAACCCTGGCAAGAGACTGACATAGTCTGGGCTATGCACAACAATGAACTTTCCACCCACCACAGAATGAACTTGTGTTGCAGAAGCTACCATCAGCCCATTCTTTAGAGACTTAACATCATGGATGAAAGGAACAGTCCCCATATCTTCCTTGTATTTATCACCTGGAGCTCAGGTACCTCATTGCTCCTGAAAAGCCCTGATCAATTCCCTTGTCCATGGATTATAGTATCAGGGATCCTTTCTTTCCTCTTTGGAAAATGCAAAGAGCTAGGTTTGAACTTTCCTGGTCAATACTGGAAAAGGGAATACTATTTATTTTTATATTGTTTATATTTTCTCTTGTCCTACTGATTCTCTGGCAGTCACAGTTACCTCAATAGCTAGTTTAATAATGTGTGTTTGAATAATTTTTAAAGGTTCCTTTTTTAAAAAAAAGAGTTTTGATCTTTAGAGATCTGTAGATTTTATTTCCATAAGAATGTGTTATTTTGTATAAAATATGTTCTTAAAATAGTATGTGGTCTGTGTGTATCTGAGAGAGAGCGTGGGGAATGGGGATGAGAATCTCTAGGAACATTAAACAATAGCTTTATGTAAATCAGAGCAATAGTTTGTCTCGCCTTTATCTCTAGAGACTGGCACCGTCTCTAGATTTTCAGGCAGTAGCTTTTACTAAAGAAGTTACTTTAGACAATTTTGCCTGGAGTGGCTGAGAATTAAATCTGGGATTTTTTTTTTAATACAAAGCCATGCGACTTATTACTGAACTACTAGATCTGTATTATTGGGAAGTTTTATTTGGCCACTTGAGTGATAAAATCCTGCTATAAGATACTTACTAACTTCTGTCCTACAACATGCAGGTGGTATGGTGTTGATAATTTTAGAGTAAATTGGAAATTTCTTAACATTGTCAATCACTTATTCAATGCGGGATTTGCAAGAGAGCAACTAGTGCTGTTTTCTACACTGGATCAAGGCATTATTTTCATCAGACATAGATGTGGATGTAATTGTTTTTTTATTTTAGGGAATTATTAGTTTTGCCCTTTCCAGGAGGTAAAATGATGCAAAGGCTAGAATAGCAAAGCTAACCCAACTATATACGCCTATACCATCTTTGTTTCAGTTAGTATTTTGATTGTCCTTCAAAATATATTCTTTTAGCAATTATGTTGAGTGGTCTATAAAATACCATATGAAAAATCTTTAATTTCAGCAGATTTGTGTGACAAATAGATAATTATAATACCAGTTTGCAAAAAGAAAACCCCCAAAGTGCTCTGAGTTGGAAAGTTCCTGCAGAATGAAGAAAAGGAGGGGGACATTTTGAGGGGAAAAAATCACCACAACAGGAACTGGGGATGGCTTCTGATAAATTAAATCTTAAACATGAGGTTTTGGTTTTTTTTACTCTGGAGAAACAGCACCCAGCATCCATTCAGGAAGACTTAACAAGGAAGTAACGGGAGTGATGATTGTTTAAGCCGTAGCATGTTTATCTTCTGCGTAAAGTAACCAAAGAGATCTGTAATATTCAGCTGCCTTGGCAAAGTTGCCTATGGCAATGATTCCTTTCCTGTTGGGTGGAGCAGCCTCTGCCCCCCTTTCTTCAGCAGCCCAGCCAGCAAATCACGTGCTGTCTCCTTTTTCCCTTTCCATTGTAGGGCCTAGGGACTGTAAAAAGTCTAGGGACTGTAAAAAGTTTACAATCTTTTTTTTTTTTGGCCAGTGCAAGAATTCTGTGCCTGCTTGGCATAGTAATAGGAGTGGTCCATAGCCCTTCATTAGCATAGAGCGGGCATTCATCAGTTCCCCCAAAGAGTCTTTTTCTTCAAAAGAAGCCTTACCAATGAATGCATTTCCCACACACTGATATTAATACAAGCTGCTGTTAAAAAGTGTCTTCTCTCTGCTGTAAGGACTCCTTTCAGAAATCACATAGATTCACTCTGGATCTGTTGTTGCCGAAGATCACTGACTGAAGTGGAACTCCGACTATAACTGGCTTGCTCTCCTATCTATGCAATCAGGACCAAAGGTTTTCTTGTGAATTTCTTTTCCACCCACACAGCAGCTGGCGATAATGAGAAATTTCTGCATTGGCTTTTCCAGCCAGGTATGGTATGTGGAAACGTTCGCTATAGCAATTAGCTCCATTCCATCAGATGCTTCCTATTATTAGTTAAGATCAAAACACTTGTCAGATCTTGTCCAATTATTAACATCAGACCTATGATTAATAGGAGTTGAGAGGAAACAATTAGCTTTAGAACAGGGTTGACAACTGTTTTGTACTTACAACCGTTTTGTACTTCAGGACCATATTTTTTTTAGGGAGCGGGGAGAGTTACTATGAGTGTTCATTGGTGTCACAAATTCTTTTTTTTCCTGGGGTCTTGTGGAGCTGTTGCTTGCTTTTTTACACTTTTTTTCAAACTTATGGTTTGCATTCTTACATATTACCTGCATAACTGCAGGTACTTGTCCAGGCAATCTCTGAGAATCAATCTCTTGAAGGGAGGAAAAGGACAATCTTAAATAACATGTATGCATACAGATTTGAGAACCATCCTATAGGTTCCAAGTCCTGGATTAGCAACTACCAATAGATTTAACAGAAGAATATTTGGCTTTTACCAAAACTGATTAAAATCCATCCTACATTATTTTGGACAACTAGACTATTCCTCAATTGTCAGATAAGGGTCACATTTATGCTGAAACCTTCAGTTTGCTGTTAATCTTAAAATTCTCACTTTTTATAAATGATTCTCATGAATTAATTTCAAAAAGGTTGTTTTCTCATCCTCATTTTCATTTTTTTAAAAATATCTACAATACACTAAATACAGAAGGAAAAACCTTAGACACATCTGTTAATAGCTAAATGCAGTCTATTTAATTGTTTACTAGAAGGAAAATAATTTCAAATACGAATATTCAAAAAAAGCAACATACTAAAATCCATCTTACCTCATTTAAACATTATTGATTAAACTTGTAACTATTTCTTCACACAATGGCCTTTGAGCAACATAATTCAAGAAAGACAAAATTACTTGAGAGATATCTAAAAGGATTTCAAATGAAAATTATTTGAAAGTGGTAAGATTGTGTATCAGTTTCCAAAGTGTTTTAGTGGTTAATCTACTTTTGACTTCAATCTTTGCAAGCTGAGGAGAAAGTAGCTAACATGTTCTTGGATAACTTTATACTTACAACATTTCATTTCAATGCTTTTTTTAAAATTAAAAATATTTTAAATAAATTTACAAAATTAAAACTATGGTAATTAAAATCCCCCCCAAAAATTTAAATAAAATATTTCAGTTGTGTAACAACAAGGTGTAGAAACAATAAAAAGAATATGTTTAGCCTCTTGGAAGACTATGTGGATTGATTTTGAGAACAGATCCTGCTTGATGGGAGAAGGGCATCTTGTGCTATACTCATAGCACAAAATGTTTTAGATGCATCATGCCCAAACATACCATATAATTAAAGCCTGTATTCTATGCAGACTGGCTGATGCAGTGGCTGGTATCTACCTTTAAACACTGCTATGTTTCTTAAATGTTACTAAAATTGTAATACATTGCTATTCTTAATGCTGATGAGGAGCCAGGTTTGGAAGCACTGACTTTTCTAAGTCCACCAGGAGTTGAAATAGGTTGGTTGTACTGTATAGTACAAGTTTCTTTTTCTCCTTTTTTCGTACTTCTAAGTCCGCTCAACCCCTTGCCTTTGGGTATATGCAAAATAAAAACAAGGATATCAAATATCAAAACAGCAGAAAAGGAAACTCACTCCTGTGGAGCAAACATCCATCAAAAAATCTATAACCTTGCACTCTAGCTCAGAACCTGAAGAAAAAAGCTTGGTATTTAAGGTATACCTACATGACTAGCGACTATGGCAGCAAAGGTACATCTCCAGGCGCATCTGGTCCCCGTCCGGTGACATTGCTAAATTCTGTCCAATCTTATTGAATAAGAAACAGGAGAGAGATTGTTACTCAAATAGTTAAAGTATATGCCTCATAGGTGACAACTAGCATCTTGATTTGTATCTGGAAGCCTACTGGTCACTAGTACAGCTTGCAGTGGAAGAATGCATTGTGCACTAGCTATTTCTGAGTTGTCTTCACGGTTAGGCCCTTTGCACTTGTCCACATGCAGGACATGACATAAATCACTATGTAAAGAACCTCCTGGTCCAGAAATGGGCTTAATGAATCTTATGTAAATGTCTTACTGGTCATAGATGTTTCTTGGCTGTATTTATCCATTAAAAGTCAAGGAAGACCCCTAATACTCCACTGAGCTGCAATTGATTTGGGGATATGAAATCTCATTGCGTGATACCACATTAATGGAATATAATGTTATCAATTGATACAACCTTGCTTGAGAAATTAGAGCTTGACTAAATTACCTGAAATGTACAGCATTTGTTTAAAATTGTCCTCATCCAATGAAAACGCTTGAGCTGGAGTTTGTGACTTTTTTTTTTTGCTGGACCTAAAATAAGATGAACAGCGAGAAAGAAAAAAAGTTTCCTATGTATATTCAAATAATATTACTGGGAATTTGTAGACAGTCCCTTAAAGCAGGCATGAGTGGTTGTTTTTTAAGGATTCCAGATGTGAGTCAGATGCTTAAAATGAGAGAGGAGGAAGGGAGGAACCCAACTGCTTGAAAATAAGGAAGGTAAGTTTCCCAACTTTTCTGACTTTACATTTCATTCATAAAAGTATTTCAGTATTTATCATTCCAAAAACAATCTACAAATTCATGGCATTATTTGTGCAAATGAATTGGGAGACAAATGATCTACTCAAACCAGTGAGATTGCTACGTAATTAATATAAGTGGAGAGGGAGACTTAATTTATTCAGTGAAATTAGATGTGAATTAGGAGGAGGTAGTTTATAGCCATTTCTTTCTAACATTGCTACAGGAACAATTACAAACCTTGTGTTGTTTCTAAACATCTGTATCTGATGTGTAGTATATGTATAATTAAAATTGCATTTGTGCTCTATAAAGTATTATATGGACACGTTTGCACTAAGGGTTATAATTATTCCACCAACCAAATGCTGAAATTGTTTCGTTTTGAAGTTTTCTATAAATGAGGAAATGCATGTGAATGAGTGACCAGCAGCATATAATGACAGCTTCCAGAAAGTAAGGGTGCTTTTATACCTGATTAATGCAGTGGATACTTAATGTATGATTTTTGACATTTGAATAAGTTTTTTTTTTCCTACAGTAGATGAAAAAAGGGTGTGGATTTGAGGAATCAGGTCAATTTCACAGGAATGGTTTATGAGATTTCAATTTTTTTAAAGTTTATATTGCAGATGGACATTTGATATTTTTTAATTGAGTAGCTATATTTTAGTACTTTTTTGTAGGTTTGGAATTACCATTTCTAATAACACTCAAAATATGTAAAGATATTTTGTTTTGCCACGACTAATATATATGAGGGCTGGCTATGTATTTTTTTGCACAGTTGCATGGAGATAGATTGCTCTAGAAGTTTAAAACTTCAATAATACGCTTCATGCAAACTTACTTTTTCAGTGCTAGTATTGCAGTTCCACAGCTTATATAAAATGCTTACATAAGAATTATGACTAATCATAAAACTATTGGTGACATTTTTTCTGTTCTATGATTCATTGTTTGTATATGTTGTACTATCTTGTGGGGGGGAGACTTTGTATAGCTGCTGAAAAAAAATTATATAATGACTGAACAACATAGTAAAGTTTATAAATATATCCAGGGTGAGTTTGTTTGTTTTAGCTGTACCATATCGGGTTGAAAGCAGAAAAATACCGTCACTTTCTCTTGATGCTTTTCCTGACTGAAACACAAAGACTTATTCAACTTTACAATTAGCAACTGGTTCTTTCAGAGAATGCCACACAGATTGCATAAATCTGCACACATTTATGGTAGGTTGTTTGGTTCTAGCTTAATGTGTTTTATAGAACTCCATCTTTATGGCTTCGAAATCATGTTTTATGATTGAATGTTTGTAAATCCAGCTGTTTATGACTTATCTAATAAACTACTTTGCATTCATAAAAAAGAAAGAAAAAACACAAAAAACATATTGCCTACACAAAATTATTTCGCCTAGTTTTTTAAACAAATATTTAAACCTTGATTACACGAGGTGGTCTTTCAATGGACAAGGGTGAATAGACCATAGTTTAAATAATAATTTACAAATATGAACACTGTCACCATCTCAGTTCAGATGTCAACCATGCTTAAACTATAATTA
The DNA here is from genome assembly GCF_009769535.1 of Thamnophis elegans. Lineage (NCBI taxonomy): Eukaryota > Metazoa > Chordata > Lepidosauria > Squamata > Natricidae > Thamnophis > Thamnophis elegans. Next base: position 14,686,725 of record NC_045547.1, on the reverse strand, counting down.
GCTAAATATTACCCTGGACTATAAATGTTGGGTAATAAATACAAAGTCTGGAGGTACAGAACACATTAGCCAAAAACCTAACATGAGTTAGAGTGGGGTGTGCTCCAGGTTATTAATTCCAGTTAGTTTTGAAATGTGTAGAAGGATAGATGTAGAGAATTTTAAATGATTTAGTCTTATTTTTTAAAAAAAACCACAAACCACAAATACTTTAGCTGTTCTAGTTTTTACTTTCACATTAACTACCATGATAGATAAAAGCCACACTTGAGTAATATTTGCAAGCCTTCTCCTCTTTTTCCAGATGGATGTTTGTCTACTTTCCCTTCCCTTCCTTCACAAAGAAGTCCTACACTGGCCACATTACAGTGATTCCCTGAAATGTCTTTTTCAAAATTTGCAGGGTGTGGGCTGAATTCTGTGGATCTGATTTTTCTTTTCTGTTCATGGTCTGGAGCCAGATGTTACTGAATTGTAACTCCTTGAAATGTTTGGTGTTCACATCCCTCTTGTGGAGCAGAAGCTCACTTGACTTTACCTTGAGTAAACTCACTGAAGATCCCCCAACTCCTTTTGCTCTAATGTTACTGAGTGCTTATTTTCAGCTCCATGGATCTCAGGTGTAGTCATATGTAAGCATGAAGGAAGGTCGTTACGAGACAGGGAAAGTATGTAGTATAAAGTGGCTTATTAGGGGAAAGAAAGGAAGAAAAGAACCAAATTTATTCAGCAAACTTCCTTGAAAATGCCCGGGACTTGATTGAACTATGAACATTCCATTCTATTTTTGAACTCTGTGATTTGTTATCCAATAAAGAAAGAATTGTTTTCTGTCTCCAGTTAAATAAAGACAGCGAAGACACTTCCCTAAGGTCAAAGAATTTCCTGGGTTTGTAGTAGCAGCAGCCACCACCCAAGCAAAATGACAAGCAAGAAGATCAGGTCAGTAGTGCTTTTGTGTGCTTGGTTTTCAAAAGGTCAGTGGTTCTGTTCATATATGATGTTTGTCATTATTGAGAGAAATAAATTGTTGGAGATAGGAACAAAATTTAACTGGAGGAGGACAAAGGATTCACAATCTGTAATTCCTAAGAGCAGAATTAATAATAACTGCAATGATTGAAACTGCTTTCTCTCATTCTAATATTTCATAAGCTTCATAATATTTATGTCACAAGCTCTGCTTTTATTATACCATCATCAAAATCTGCAGTGTGTGCCTCCAAGAACACTACCGAAGAGGAGTGGGATTTGAAAGCATTCTCATACTTTTAAACAAATGTTGGTAACTATCTCCTCTTTCTTCCCAGCCTTCCAGCAAAATTAATCAATGGAGGTATAGCTGGCCTTGTGGGGGTAACTTGTGTGTTCCCTATTGATTTGGCCAAAACCCGTCTCCAGAATCAGCAAGGACGAGCAGTCTACACAGGCATGTGCGTGAGTGATGGTACAGAATATTACGCTTCAAGCTGAAAGGAATCAAAATGAGTTATATTGATGCATTTCCTAATTTTTGAGTATGCCTCAATTCCATTTTCTTTACCCATGGCTCAGTGACTAAGATGCTGAGCTTGTTGATCAGAAAGGTCGGTAGTTCAGTGGTTTGAATCCCTAGTGACCCATAATGGAGTGATCTCCCATTACTTGTCCCAGCTTCTGCCAACCTAGCAGTTTGAAAGCGTAAAAAATGCAAGTAGAAAAATAGGAACCACGTTTGGTGGGAAGGTAACAGCGTGTGCCTTTGGTGTTTAATCATGCCGGCCACATGACCATGGAGATGTCTTCTAACAGCACTGGCTCTTCAGCTTTGAAACAGAGATGAGTACTGCCCCCTAGAGTCGGGAACAACTAGCACATATATGTGAGGGGAACCTTTACCTAATGTTTTTAATATATCTTATAAAGCAGCAACTCACAAAATTTCTAACCTGTATGTTGCCGACCCAGCAATTCTGAAAGGCACAAGGTTGGGAAAGATGCTAGAGTTGATGGGAAAAATTACATTTCCCACAGTTGCTAGCAAGCCTAATTAGCTGAGTGTCAATGATATAACGTTACCATCATTCAGAAATAAAATCAACAATGAAAAAGAATCTAGCTGCCTATTTACTAAAAGCTGAATGTAATTGAGCTTTTCAACTTCTTGGTGCCTTAACTAAGAAGGTCTTGCTACCCTAAGGAGAAACATTATGGAAAAACAGTGAAGAAATTATTACACAAATGAACCCCAACTTCAAAATAGGTTTTTAAACTGTTTCTCCCTTTCGTATTCTAGGCAAGATTGTTTGGTGAAGACAATACGCTCAGAAGGGTTGTTTGGCATTTATAGAGGTAATCCTTATAGAAATGGAAGGGCTTTACTTTACTCTGAAAGTTTAATAATTTGTTTTTTGACTATACCTCAATTTAAAGTAAAATGTGATTTGAAAATATTTAGATATACATATGATGGTTGAAAATTGAAAATGAAATAATAACATTGCACAGAAGAATTTTAAAATAACATACAATATAGAGAATTTTTTTTCTTAATCCTGTCAATTCCAGCTCATCTGGTGAACTTTTCGAAACTTTAGTTCAAGAGCATCTGGAAAATTCCAAGTTGCCAATTCCCGTATAGTAATTAAAGGTAGTTTCAAGATAGCCATATTTTTTAAAAAAATACTATAAACCTACATGCTGCATTCTATTAATGTGTATTCAAAGGCAAATGCTGTACAGTTCAAGAGTTAGTCTTCCAAACAGTATTTCATTGGAAGTTTTGGGCTTGTTCTAGTACTAGAATCTTTGGCCACCATCCATCACTTGTGAGATTGTATTCTGAAAACTAGCTTTATGCCACTCATAGTCTTCCTATTTTAAATCTACTGGTTCAAGTTTGAACACCCCTGGTTTTTTTTTCTAAAGGGTTAGGGGTGTGAGGGTCTTGTAACTTGACAGCTTTAAGACTTGCGTGCTTCAACTGCCAGAGTTTCTGAGCCAACATTTTGGTTGCTAAGCAAGAGCGTTGTTAAGTGAGTTTCACCACATTTCACAAGTTGGCCACGCCCACCCAGTCACATGGCCGGCAAGCCACGCCCACCCGGTCACATGGCCAGCAAGTCATTCCCACAAAGCAGGCCACACCTACAGAAGAGGTTCTAAAAAAATTTGAAACCCACCACTGGTATGTATGTATGTATGTATGTATGTATGTATGTATGTATGTATGTATGTGATGAGCCAGCAAAGTCATCATCAAGGCTCCTTATTTCCTCTTCTCTTCTCTCTAAGGGGCTGCTGTAAACCTCACTCTTGTTACTCCAGAAAAGGCGATCAAGTTGGCAGCCAATGATTTCTTCCGACAGTTGCTCTCCGTGGATGGGTATGGGGAAAAGAGCATTTGTTCTCTGTTTGTAATCTTGTTCCAGTCTGACCATCATTTCCATCTGCGCCTTTGAACTGGTTCCTGTACATTTGTGCTACTCTTTAACAGAAAAGAATTGTCCTTGGCCAGGGAAATGCTGGCTGGCTGCGGAGCTGGGACATGCCAGGTGGTGGTCACATCCCCGATGGAAATGTTGAAAATTCAGCTTCAGGATGCTGGGCGTCTAGGTGAGCACCTCAATGCTACATACTGTAAAAGTTACAAAAACTAATTTGGCTTCATTTTTGTAGCAAAATTGTTTGTTGCATACATAAATGCTAGAATTTGCTAGGACAGTTCTTAGATTTGTATCCACCAGCCACAAAAATACCAACAAAAAGTGAGTCAACCGGGTCACTTTCCCAGCTGGCCAATAAATAAGAGAATGGGGGAAAATGGCAGCCAGTCAATATCTTGGTCCCATTTCATGTTTCTAATATATGTTGCTTGCATTTGCCCTTTGAATTTCACAGAGAGAGAGAAAAATTGTTACTATGGAGGGAGTTGTAAGCCTTGCATTTATCCCAATGTTATGCTTAAGACTAGGAAAATTAAAACATCTCATCATGATGCCACTGTAGCAAAACCTCTGTGGGTGGGCAGGGTTCTGACCTAGGCTTCCCCAAAGAGCATGAGGCAGAGTCCTGGTCCCGACAAAACCCCTTTTATTAAACGAATATGAATTCCTCTCATTCACATTCAGCAAGGCCTGGCAAACAGTCTTTCAAAGGAATATTTATAACTACAGACCTTATCTATCTTGGAAAGCTGCCATGTAAATATTTTCCAAATGAGGTGCTGTGCAAGGGAAGACTGGGCACAGAGTCTCTGAGATTCACGGACAGATCTTCACACTCCAGAAGCGAATCTAATAATTGACCGAACAAATTGTTTCCTGCGGAAGCCCACTCCCCTTTCGCTCTTCTTTTATTTCCTATGGGGGACTAATCACCTTCCACCTGTGACTTTACTCCCAAGTCTATCCTGATTTCTGAGTTGTTCTTTTCTTCTGGCAGCTCTGCACATGCACACACTAGAAGCAGGCTCTAGGTGTTCCTCTGCCTCACTGCTTTCTAGCTCCATAGGCTCCTGATCACTGCCAGATGGCTTTGGCCCTGTCTCTACCTCCAACGCAGAGCCCTCATACGAGCCTTCCCCAGTCTCCAGGACTGGCCCATGCCCCTCCCCAATCTTTTCACTGTCCAACTCTCCTGCCAGCTCCGCTGGCTGCTGGTGGGCCACAACAGTCAGTGAGTGAAGTCTGACCCAAACCCAAAGCTAGGAGGTGCTGTGAAGCATTTTCCTACCAGAGCTAAGATTACTCATCCACCAAGCTCTAAAGAGCTTCATCTCTACAAATGGCAAATACCTCCTTTTGCCATTTTTAATGCACAGAAGCTGCCTCAGAACAGTATCCGTTCCTGCAATTGTACAGTCACAGAATTACTTCTGGAGAGATCAAAGGGTTATATGTTATAACCAAACACCATTGATAAGGGCTTATCTTGATATGGAAGATATCACACGTCAAACACCTCTAGGGGGCAGCATTTGGGGCAGGCTGTTTCCCAGTGCTCCTTTCCTTCTGTTGGGTTATTAGAAGTTAAATCCCAGAGGAAGGTGCTGCTGTTTTTAGTACATGCACGCATAAGTGATACATGTGATAAAAACAGACTCTACATCAACCTTTCTCATCTTGGCTAGGGATTCTGGGAACTGAAGTCCAACACATCTGGAGGGCACCAAGTTGAGACAGACTGCTTTTTATGGAGCACAGCTTCCCATTTCACATCTGCAAGTGAAGTCTAATTGACCCTAAATGACATATTGTCAGACATGGTGTCTGTTTTAGCTACTGTTAGAAAGACATCTGTCTTTAAATTTTTCAAGGATGGACAGGCAGCAAGTTAGTATAGTTTGAGACAGATAAACCAGTGGATTGAGTAATGCATAATGAAGCTTGTATGCAAATAGGAATATGCAACTGCCTGAAGGAATGGGAGCAACTGGTTGAACTTACTTGGCTATGTATGGGAGCTAAGCAGACTCATGTGCTTAGTACTATATGAACAAACAACCATTAAGCAATTTTTTAACTATAGATTAGACTGAGATTTTTAAAAATAGAGAAACCATGTCTGTGTTATTGCTGGGGAAACGCATGGACGTCACCAAGATTTGCATTTAGCTCAACCAAGACTTATTTTCCTTCTTTTTACCCATGAAATGCTGAAGATCTGCTTGTGTAGGACCCACAATTTCTAATAAAGCAACCTTCAGGGTTCAAGATTTGATATATGTATCATTTTTGGGAGAAGCTTCTCTGTAGCTGCTCCGACCCTCTGGAACGAACTCCCCGTGGAGATTCGTACCCTCACCACCCTCCAGGCTTTCCGCATAGCCCTTAAAACCTGGCTGTTCCGACAGGCCTGGGGCTAAAGATTCACTGCCCCTATCTCGAATGGTATGATTGCTGCGCTTTTAACTATGTATTGTTTTGTGTTGTTGTTAAACTGTCTGTATCCCCCTTTCCCTTCTTTGAGTTGTGAGCCGCCCTGAGTCCCCTTAGGGAAAAGGGCGGCATACAAATGAAATTTAAAAAAAAAATTTTTTTTTGGGTGAGAATGTTTATGAAAACCTCTGCAAACGTTGTGCAGAAACCATACGAAACCGCCTTCTGTTTCAAAGAATTCAGCAGCAGATGAAAGAGAGTTGCCTATTGGTAGGATAATAAGGGTCTTTCTGTCTTCCAGCTGCTCATCAGCAGAAAGCCCTGGGGCTGGAGAAAACAGCTGCTGCCTCTTCTCATCCGCCACAAGGACAGCCTTACACCACTGGAACTCTGGCGGCCTCCAAACGCCCTTCTGCCACTAGGATTGCAAGTGAACTGCTGCACACTCAGGGGATAGCAGGCCTGTATAAAGGGCTTGGGGCCACCCTACTCAGGTGAAAAGAGTGTGTGAATCTCCTTTTTCTATATGTTCTATGGTAGCAACATCTAATGGTCTAAGATGGGCGTCGGCAACCTGCGGTTCCAGAGCCGCATGTGGCTCTTTGACCCCTCTCCTACGGCTCCCTGCTGACCTGGTCACGTGACCTGCTCTCCGCTCTGAGACACTGTCCCAACCCAGTCGCGCAATCTGCTCTCTGCCCAAAGAAAGCACAGTCCTCAGCAGAGCCGTGCGGGTGAAGCGCCCCAAGCGTTTTCTCTGCACTGCCCATGACTGGCTGCTTTTTGCAATTCTGTGTCCTTCACAGGCAGCTCAGCGCCAGTCATGGTCCCCTTTATGTCGGCTCAGGAAGGAGGGGAATGAGGAGTAAAATCTCCATTCCCTCCCCACTCCTGATCAGCTGGGACTGAGGCAGAAAATAAACGGGGTGGGGCCAGTCAAATGCGGTATTTATCGGTTCTCCGAACCACTCAAAATTTCTGATACTGGTTTTCCAGAACTGGTCTGAACCTGCTGAATACCACCTCTGCTTGGTATCTATATTTGTCAATGAAATAAGTCTTCACTGAGAATGTCATAAAATCTTTACCTGTCTGAGGAAGAACTGTAACTTGAGTCACTGAAATGAGGGGAAGCACATGATTTGAAAACGCTGCATTACATGCTTCCATGAAAGTAGACAATAAAAACCCAAGATATATATATATCAGTGGCTTGGAAATTACATTTCAGAAATATAAAGTTAGGCATAATTTGTTGAGTTACTAATGAAGCAAAATTAGCAACTTGCTTCAGTGAGAAATATGAAAATCTCTCCAAGGCTTAGTTAAAATATTCTACTTCTCTCAATAGGGATGTCCCTTTTTCCATCATTTATTTTCCACTCTTTGCCAACCTTAACAAGTTGGGACAAAAGACCTCTGAAGAAAAAGCATCTTTCTTTCATTCATTTCTGTCTGGCTGTGGGGCGGGATCTCTGGCTGCAGTTGCGGTAACACCATTGGATGGTGAGTATTAGATGATGCTACTGCAAAAAAAAAAAAAAAGACTTCATCCTATCACAAATTATTAGCAGCTAGTATATCTAAGGGACATGATGGCTCAATAGCTGAGACACTGAGCTTGTTGCTCAGAAAGGTCAGGAGATCAGCGGTTCGAATCCCTAGCGCCGCATAACGGAGTGAGTTCCTGTTACTTGTCCTAGCTTTTGCCAACCTAGCAGTTTGAAAGCACGTAAAAATGCAAGTAGAAAAATAGGAACCACCTTTGGTGGGAAGGCAATAGTGTTCCATGCGCCTTTGGCATTTAGTCATGCCAGCCACATGACCATGGAGACGTCTTCGGATAGCGCTGGCTCTTTTGGCTTTGAAACGGAGATGAGCACTGCCCCCTTGAGTCAGGAATGACTAGCACATATGTGCAAGGGATCCTTTACCTTTACCTAGAATATTTAAAACTAAAAAAGTTCGGGAAAGAAAGCACCACATACTGATGACTGTAGTAAAACACTAATCAGAGATGAGCATTTTTGCAGGTTTATTTAATCGGGCAGCTTCTTGTCCAGAAAGAGATAAACAAATATAAAATCTGGGTCTTGAAGATATTCCTCTGCAGTATCTTTAAAGATGTGTAAATCTTTACATCAAAATTTCTTCGCAAAGATTTAACAAACTATGTTGTTACAGTTCTAAAAACTCGCATTCAAACTCTGCAGAAAGGACTGGGAGAAGATACCTACAATGGAATCATTGACTGTGCCAGGTAAATAGAATTAAATATGATTTAATATATAGAGCCGAGGTGGTGCAGTGGTTAAATGCAGCACTACAGGCTACTTCAGCTGACTGCAGTTCTGCAGTTCGGCTGTTCAAATCTCACCGGCTCAGGGTTGACTCAGCCTTCCATCCTTCCGAGGTGGGTAAAATGAGGACCCAGATTGTTGTTGGGGGCAATATGCTGACTCTGTAAACCGCTTAGAGAGGGCTGAAAGCCCTATGAAGCGGTATATAAGTCTAACTGCTATTTCTTTTAAGCATTAAACACTCGATCTCCGGAAAATATTCCTCATACATCAATGCTGGAAACCCCAACTAGTCTAGACTGGTGGATACATTGGGAATTTAGCAAGTAAGCTGTGGATGGTCTGTTGGTTCACAAAATGGTTGCTAGTGAGTGTGAGCAATCACTCAATATCATTTGACAGAAAGTTAACTGATAAAAGATGTATCTTTTTTCTAACCGTACAATTCATACAGAATGTTCTTGAGTTTGCATTTACTTTGGGGTGGAGATGGGAGATGGAGGGCATGTTTCCAAAGATAGTTCTCTGCTACACTTAAAACTCTTCATGCCATTCCTTAAACAATAGATGTTGCATCTTCCATGCCCCCAATCCCAACTGTTGCCTGTATAAGTTTCCTGCAAAAAGCAAAACTGGATAGAGTTTTACCAAAATTAGTCTCTGCCTTTCTGCAAAAAATGCTGGGGCACTTTTGGAATGCATAGGAGCAAAAGCAATGATATCCTTTCAACGTAGTTACTGCCCATTTCAGACTTCTGTGGGACCCTTTAAAAAGACTGGGCTGATTTAATGAGTCAGCTCATTTTAAAAGTTGCATCTTTTTTCAGATTCACTTGGAAGTCTGAAAAAGAGATACAGTTGCTTTAAAGAGAAGTGTTGCGTGTGTGCTGCTGTGGGTTCCAGAATCCCTCTTCTAAATAATTTTTGAAGTATGAAAAGCACTGATGTTTGATGCACTTCTGTTGCTAAGAGCAACAGCTGCTACTCAGGGTATCTTTTCTGAAATGATCTCATTGTGTGAATTCCGTGCAGGAAGATCTGGATTCATGAGGGTCCTTCCGCTTTTATGAAAGGAGCAGGATGTCGTGCCCTGGTGATCGCTCCCCTCTTTGGCATCGCCCAAGGAGTCTATTTCATTGGCATTGGAGAATGGATCATGAGCTTTTTCCAATAATGCCACCTTGCAATTGAAGAAGACTCTGGATTAAATTTGCACAAATTGCAAACCATCACTTGAAAATCAACAGAACAGAACCATCTTGTGAGCATTTTTGGGGATCGTAAACCACCATCCATGGAAGATGGCCTAGATGGAATACCACCTTTGCTTCTTTTTGTATTCAGCAGATGACTTTCAGCAAACTAGAATATAGACGCTGTGCTTCTAAAGACCACACCTTCTGGGTAAATCTTCATTGGATTAATTACATCTGATAGAGCATTCTTTGATTGAAAGAATATTTGAAAACTACAGTATCCGTAAAAACAACTGAAATAGCAAATACAATACAGGTAGCATTCAATTTAAGACCTACCCATTACAGTTGCAAGTAGTGACAGCTCATAAATGATATGGCCTTGCTTAATAACTTCCACTATCTGCTTGCCTTAATGAGGCCATTAAATGAATGCATGAGTTGTTAAGCAGAGCACGGGTACCTCGGAGGGAGGGGGAGACCCAGGACAGGCCCAGGCCTACCTGCCTAGGCTTCCCAAGCCTCCCCTACCCCAAGGCATCCCATGTTCTGCTTCTTGGGGTCCCTGCAGGCCTTTGCTTCTCACCCAAAGGGGCATAAGATGGCTACTGGCATGCAGGGGCTCTGAGGCCTTGTAGGCCGAGGCTTTCTTTTCACTCAGCCACCCAAGGAACTTGGACTCTGCCTGTTCCTCAGCCACCTCCAAGGCCCAGCAGCACCCAAGTTATCTTTTTTTATTGCAAAGGCTCCCAGCTGAGGTGATGCAAGGATCAGTTTTTCCTACAGAGGCTGTCCCAAGACAACCTTGGGCTATTGTATTCTGCAAGCAAGCACTATTGTTGTGGGCCTGTAAGGGGAGGGGGTCCATTTTAAAGTAAGCTCCACAAACACTCTCCAAAATTAGAGCCTCTGTAAAAAAAAAAAAAATGGAGCCGGCTACGGGCTTGTGACAATACTACCTGCTTTCAGAATAGCACAAGGCTGTCTTTATAGTTATTTTTCTTAGGTTTTTCCAAGGATGCATCTAGGCCAGGGGTCCCCAAACTTGGCAACTTTAAGAGTTGTGGACTTCAACTCCCAGAATTCTCCAGCCAGCAGAGAATTCTGGGAGTTGAAGTCCACAACTCTTAAAGTTGCCAAGTTTGAAGACCTCTGATCTAGGCTATCATTACTACCCCTAGTTCCTGGCCAATGGTAGGTGATATCCCCCTTCCCACCAAAAGGAGGCGCTTTAGGCTAGACTGGAAGTTAGAAAATAATCCTGTAAGAAAGCAGTGGCGCGCCATTTCAATATTTTTGCTGAGAAAAACTATGCGTTTGTGGTTACCAGGTGTCACATTTGACTTGAACCAGTGTTTATATTTTTTATGCCTTTCTATCATTCCATGTATGGGCTTTATTTCCCCTTATTTGTGCCTGGTCCAAAATGTATAGAAGTTTTAGTTGCACAGATTACCATTCACCAATATTAGACACAAATTCTTCCTGCAGTGCTGCCAATATTTTTAAAGGATATTAAAAATAAGCTGATGTAGAATATGAATGCTGTTTTTTGGTCCATGAATTTCATTTTTTAATAAATGTTTATTTCCAGTTTGCAAACTGGAGTTATCCCGGAATTGGGACCAAAGTTATACTTGCTCCTCTAGCAGCCTTTAATAAAGGAAAGACAACTGATTGGGGGAACAAATAAGTCTCTGTAAAGAAGAATTGGATGGGAAAGGAGACTAATTACACATACCGTATTTCTCTGAAAATAAGACAAGGTGTTATTTTCTTTTGACCCCCAAAATAAGCACTTGGCCTTATTTTCGGGGAGGTCTTATTATTTTTGAGGTGCAGGAGGTGGTGAGCGTGGTCACCTCATGGCTGCTGCTGTGTTCCAATATTTTCGGGGAGGGCTTATTTTAGCCCATGTGCTCAAAAGCTCAATTGGGCTTATTATCCGGGGAGGTCTTATTTTAGGGGAAACAGGGTAACAGGCTTTAAAACGATTGATTGAAATTCTGTGAAGAGAGATCAAGATCAAACCCATAAGCCCAGTGATAAGGCTGAATACCTGAAAAATTAAAAGACATAGTTTAAGGGAAACCTGGGGTTCTCTTCACTAATATTTCTGTCGCTATATCTGTCAGTCTATTTTAAGAATGTAAGATTCCCCCTCAAAAACATGTTTCAGTTTTGGACTAACATTCATTTTATCAGACTTGTAAGTTAAATTAAGAAACTTTAATATGCAAGACGTCAAGCTTTACAAAATTCAGTAGATTCTATTAGATTAAAGCCATAACAATTAATTGAATAACTTGAAAACTATTATCCTATATCCATAAGTTTTGGGAGGTAATTTTTGATATTTATTATTATTATTAAAGTATAAAATATCAGAATGTATCAATAAGTTCAAAACTATCAAACTTCCCTTCAACTTCTAAAGATTTCAAAAAGGCACACCAATGTTTTCTTGGTCTTGCCTCATTCATGGTTTATTTTCTCATTTTCACGTAATAACTTGGAAACATTGCACCAATATCTCAAAATAAGTCAGCTTATTTGCAGCTGACTAGCAAAATGACTGACTGCATGTGTTTAATTAAATTCATCTTCCCTTTTTGGGAAGCATTAATTTTTCTAGTCCTCCTCAGAGGGTAAGGGTCTTACTCCTACTTTCAGTTCAATTTTGCTTCAATGGATGTAGCTTGAAAACCAGTGATGATTATTACCTGAACAGCAATAGATAAATCTGTCCAAAAATTACAGCAATATCCCCAGTCTATTGACAGATGAACCTGCCCAATTCACTGAGATAATCCTGTTATGGCTTTATTTAAGACTGATACATTTAAACCCATTTCTATAGCTTACATTATGACCTGGTTTGCAGAAGATATTTAACTAGTCTTGTCGCCTTAGTGATTCTGGCAGAACACTCTCATCCTAATTTGAGTTAAGAGGATTACATTGTATATAGAAAACAGGTGAGAGAGAGATGGATATAAACTATCTAGTATTTCAGCATATAGTTTGAGCTTCTTAAAGTTTGTAAACTAGGATTACTCTTCAAATTTCCAGAAAGCCTCTAATTAATCAACATTTATACTCAGAAATACACTTTTTTTCCTAATGTTAATGTGAAGATTTTGATTCTACAAGGAGCTAACTCCACCTCAGGTTCCCCAAATCTCTTTCCATATCTGACAAACCACAGCTGCCATTTGTTTTCATAAACTGCATGTGGATGTAACCATCTGTCCTCTGCTATAACAACAACAAATAAATCAAACACAAGATTGCATGCTTTTAATTTTAATAAACTTCAGCACAATGAGAGTGTGTATACATATATTTATATAGTTTCAATCACATATACAGAACAAAATTCTGGGACTAAAACCAAGTTAACGTGAGTTGCTTTTTTTTCCCGGCCTGGGAAGCACCAGATTGGGGATCTTGTGGGGTTTGCAGTCGTCGGCACATGGAACGTAAGCTTTGGAAAGGAATAAAATAGATAAAGCAGCACAGACTGGTGGTATGTTTTGAGGGAAGGAACAATACTGGAGAATGACAACAGAGCTCCAAATGATTTCTCTCCTCAGTCTGGCTCAAAGAGTGCAAAATGCCTTCATTTTTGGATGCCGCGCCACTACTCTCTGGAAAAAGTTCTTCCTGCCTTTCTCTCAGACTAAGCACAGCAAGTATGCAAAAGTTAATAATTTAACTGAAAAAACATATTCAGGTAACACAATAGAGCATGTAGTACATTTTGGGGGAAGGGACGTTGTTTCATTGGAAATGCTCCAGCATTTCCCCTCAGCACAACAGCGGAAGAGAATTCCACCAGCGTTCCAGGAAATTTAGTCCATGAACTTCCTGTTACTGTTGGCACCAAAAAGTGCTGTCCGGATCTCTGGCATCATCTGTTGAGGAAGGGGGAAAAAGAAAAGTTCTGAGTATTCCTTGACGATCCAGCAAATTTCTAGAACATGCTTAAGAGTCATTCAGTCAAAAGTTGTTCTGACCTAGGCTTCCCCAAAAAGCACGAGGCAGAGTCCTGGTCCTGACAAAACCCTTTTTATTAAAGGAATGTGAATTCCCCTCATTCCTATTCAGTAAGGCCTGGCAAGCAGTCTTTCAAAGGAATATTTATGACTACAGACCTTATCTCTATCTTGGAAAGCTGCCATGTAAATATTTTCCAAATGAGGTGCTGTGCAAGGGAAGACTGGGCACAGAGTCTCTGAGATTCACGGACAGATCTTCACACTCCTGAAATGAATCTAATGATTGACCGAACAAATTGTTTCCTGCAAAAGCCCACTCCCCTTTCACTCCTCTTCCTACAGGTGGAAAGCCAATCACCTTCCAACTGTGACTTTACTCCCAAGTTGACCCTGATTTCTGAGTTGTTCTTTTCTTCTGGCAGCTCTGCACATGCCCACACTGGTTCCGCTGCCTAGCTCCATCGGCACCTGATCACTGCCAGATGACCTCGACCTCATCTTTGTCTTTGATGCAGAGCCTTCTTCCGAACCTTCCCCAGCCTCCAGGACCGGCCCATGCTCCTCCCCAACCTCCTCTGTCTGACTCTGCTGTCAGCTCTGCTGGCCGCTGGCGGACCACAAAAAAACACCACCTTATAAATAGATGGCAATAAGATCTTCTACTTCTAAATACTGATGGATGCTTATGGTAAAAACGGTAGTTGAGCCAAGCCTCACATCTCACAAACATTCCAGAAATTCCTAGATTGTGGGCAAAGAGCTTACATAAGAGAAAAGGTTGAAATCTCAAGACTGAGGAGGGTTTCTATATCAAGTGGCCTCCAGATAGCTTTTCTTGGTGTTGGGGGTGTTGTTTGATGGTAGTAGTGGGCTTTAGATCCCAGCCCTCAAGTTGCCATGATGTCCCATAGCAAAAACATGGCTGATCCAAGAATTGAATGAGTTAAATGGAAAACCATTCATACAAGAGAAAAATTTCTAGGGGTACCTGCTGAGCAATGAGATCCAGACGACTTTCCAGTGTATTAGCTACCTTAATTTTATTGTCACTGTTATAAATTTCAACACCTCCAGCTCTAGAAGAAAAAAAGACATGCTAATGAACATGCTGGCACATGAAATCACTCCCACTATCCTTTGTCATTCATTATGATGGTTAGAAATCTGATGAGGGAGGGAGGAGTAAGGCAATTTGTGAAGCTTCCCATCTCACAGTAGCGAATCTGGGAGGTACACACAGAATTAAAACCAAAATAAAAGAGAAACAGTGGTATATAAGTAAAACCAGTAAACCAAAATAGGTTGCCCAGGGTCTAAATATCATTGTTTCAATTTATAAAGATCAGAACAGGGTTAGTTTTAACCTCCTGACCTAAAAGGAAAGACCAAGGCCATTGGGTCTGCCCAATATATGCTATCAGGTATGGGACAGTGCAAATTCCCATTAACCTGCATTTCATATGAGAAAATCCCAAGTTCATTTACCTTATGCAAGCCCTATTTAAAACAAGGACCATCACTATATTTAACAGTTTCAGCAAGTTATTTTTTCCTAGCTGTGTTTCTTGCTTACATGTCTTCTGGAAGAAAATTGTCCTGATCAACATGAACATCAACATCTTTTTTGGTGGCAGTTTTGTACATTGGAATACACTTCTGGACTGCATTCTGAAATAGGATTCATACACATTTATATAAAAAAATTGTTTGATTCTATTCCAGTTCCTAAACATATAGAAACGATTGAATTTAACTAAAACTGTACTACCTTCAATTCAACACACACCCCACATGCTCCCAGCTACAACAGTTAGAAACTGCTAACCTTATTTATTTCTGTCAAAAGACAGAAGAGCTACTGTATTTTTCAGAGTATAAGACGCACCCTTTTCCCTCAAAAAAGAGGGTGAAAATCTGGGTGCATCTTATACACTGAATACAGCATTTTTTTGCCCGCCTGCTTTGCAAAAATGGCCATACATAGCCTTTAGGCGGCTTCCAGAGTGCTCCTGGGGGCTGGAGAGGGCAAAAATGAGCAACAAATGAGCCATTTTTTGCTCATTTTTGCCCCACCCCCCAGCCCCCAGAAGCACTCTATAAGCCTGCTAAAGGCTATCCATGCCTTTTTGGTCAAAAAAACCGGGCCTGTTTTCACGAAAAATGGGCTGTTTTGGGGAGGTTTGCAGAGTGCAAAAACTTTTTTTTTTATTTGCCTCTTCAAAATATTGGTGCGTCTTGTACTCTGAAAAATACGGTAGCTTGATGGCTCTTGGTATGGAAGTTCCCATGTTTGACAGCAACTACTCATTGATCTCTCAAAAGGATTGGGATGGAAGAATAATAAATACTTGTAGATCAGTAAAAGAACATCTACTTTGTATCAGTCCTTGCAGGCTTAGAATCACTTGTCAATATTTCCAGTAAAACAACACAGGCATATAATGATGGAAGAAACCTTTTTGAATGCCATTGTCAGGGAGGGACAGAACTGATCTAACAGAGTAAGGTTATCCAATTCAGTTTTTCCACACATGCTGTTCCCATTGCAGATAAAACACACATACATTGTTGTTGAGGTCCCAATGGGAGCTCGATGTAGCACACACTACATCTCCAGGGATCAAAGGAACCAGCACTGTGTACCTATTGGCGTGTTTTCATTTAGCAGAATAAGCAACAATTGGAGGATGCATACAATACAATATAAAAGTGAGAGCAAACCCCATTCCTTACTAGCACTGATGATGTTACCTAGTTGGGTAATGAAATACCTGCAAGAAAATAATCAAGCTCAGTGAGCATCAAGGACCTCACATGGGAACCACACAACCTGTGTTGCTGCTTTGCTCAAGCCCTGGGCATCACCAAAGGACCATCACCCTTAGTTATTTTAACAAAAATTAGGATCAATAGGATATGGGATTCTGTGGTTTTTGTAATATAGCTATAAGAATTTTTTCTTTTGGGGGGGGTCAAATGCTATTTCATTTCCGTTTTGTCTTAATATACATAAAATCCTTACCTTTACTAAGGGAAGATCCTGTTTCTTGCAACGGATAGTCATTCTAGACTCAAGTAATTGATACAATCCCTTTATAAAAGAGAACATAATGTATTGTCTTCGTTGGAAAACTCAATGTAGCTTCAAATATAAACCCAGTGAGGTGTCCTACAAATTTTAGCTTACCATTTTACAAATTAAGTTTCATCTAGTAATATTGACATATGGGCCGTGGTGGCACAGTGGTTAGAATGCAGCACTGCCGAGGTGGCGCAGTGGTTAAATGCAGCACTGCAGGCTACTTCAGCTGACTGCAGTTCTGCAGTTCGGCTGTTCAAATCTCACCGGCTCAGGGTTGACTCAGCCTTCCATCCTTCCGAGGTGGGTAAAATGAGGACCCAGATTGTTGTTGGGGGCAATATGCTGACTCTGTAAACCGCTTAGAGAGGGCTGAAAGCCCTATGAAGCGGTATATAAGTCTAACTGCTAATACTGCAGGCTACTTCTGCTGACTGCTGGCTGACTGCAATTTGGCAGTTCGAGTCTCACTGGCTCATGGTAGACTCAGCCTTCCATTCTTCCGAGGTGGGTAAAATAAGGACCCAGATTGTTGGGGGCAATATGCTAACTCTGTAAACCACTTAGAAAGGGCTATAAAGCACTGTGAAGTGGTATATAAGTCTAAGTGCTATAGCTATATGTCTAGGATCCCATTACCTGTAGTACTAAGCCATCCAGCAGGGTTTGGTACCTGCCTGTATCCTTCACTACTTTAGCCAGTCTCTGCTTGGCTTCGCTCAGCAAGTCCTATATTATGGGGAGGGGAAAAAAATCAAGTGAGAAAAATCTTATTCTCCCTCTGGCCTTAAGTGAGAAATATCATTACAATTGATACTTACGAATGCAACATCTCTCAGGGACCATGATACCAATAGAATTGAGGATGGAAGAAGCATGAACCTCATGGCCATAGGTCAACTGTTACTTATCATATAGTGGGCAGATCAGCTTTACAACTGGTCACATCATTCTCTGGTTACATGACTATGATTCTCTGTGGTACAGTCCTCACCTAATGATCACAAATGGACTACCAGAACTGCCGTTGCTAAGCGGTGTGGTCACATGATGTTTCACCTAATAATTGCTTTGTTGAGCAACAACGATTCTGGTTCCAATTAGAATTAAGTGAGGACTATTTGTATATTTGTGTTGTCTCTTGATTTGTACAATATGTTATCCAACAGACTGACTTTACTTATCCTTTATGTCTCTATTTCACAAACGAAATTCTATGAATGTCATTATTTAAATACCAGATGTTGTATATAAAGTCCTAACCTGAAGTAGTGCAATTTGGGTAACAAGCATATAACTTCAGTGAGAACTAGAATATACCCTATACCAGGGGTGCGGTTCAAATAATTTAACAACTGGTTCTCTGCCCTAATGACCAGTTGGATGGTTGTGGCCATGGTGGGCGTGGCCAGGGGACATGACAGGCAGCACTCGCCCTCCTGCACACCCTGGGAGCAAAATGGGGCACAGGGGGTTCCTGGAACGGATGGGGCCAGAAGGGGCGGGGCCAGGCAGCAATTTAACAACTGGTTCGCCCCGAACCAGCCAAATCCCACTGCTCCCTACAAAAAGTATCTGAGTTAATATTCCCAAACCTTAAGTTTCCCTTTGGGCAACATTTACTACTTATTCAGTGAAAACATTTGTCACTGTCTGACTACTAATAGGGTGAAAAAGACACTCCATTAACTATTGCCCTTTTTCAACAAAGGAAATCAATGATGCAGAGATAATTTCACTATTCTATGTTTCTGGCCCATCTGCCCTCCACAATAATACACATCTTATAAATATTTTCTTGAAAGATATGTTCGAAGAACAAAGGAAGGTAAACACTGCAGTATATCAGGCAAATAATGGGGGGAAAAATTCTTATAAGGAGATGGCCAGACTTACTGCAATTAGATCGTCTCTTGCTTTGAGAACCTTCAGTCTTGCCTGATTCATCAGGTTGGACATCTGACTGTAAGAGAGATGGAAAAAATGAAACCGAGTATAAGAGGACTCAGAGAGTGAAGCAGCAGACACTAATTATGCATTCTTGCAAGCACATGCCAGACTAACTCCCAAAATGTTCAAGCAGCAAAGCCTTAGTAGGCTTCTTGTGAGTACTATCTGCCAGCCTTCCTTATTTATTCTTTAAAAAAAAAAAAGCTCTCAGTTCCCACTCAATCCCCCTAATGATCTTTCTACATTCTGGTTTAATCAACAGTGCGTACTGTACTGGAAATATTACTGTTTCTGCAGTGAAAACAAATCTCATAATTTTTTTTAAAAGTGTGGGACTCCGTCTGTAACCTCTCAACTTCAGCCATAAAGTGTAAACAACAACATTCTGTTTATACAAGTGATATTCAATAGTCTCTTGAAAGTATTTACTTCCCTTATTTTCTATATAGTTACCAATTTTAAGAAATGTCTTAAGCAAAAGGGGAAAAAAATCATATAAACCAGTAAACACTGGAAATGGGCAGCGATAAACAAATCTTTGCATGCTTTCACTAATCAGCTTAAAGTCATGGCTAGTTCTTTTATTTTTTCCCAGTCTAAAATCAGCTTTGACATCTTCCATTACATACATTTTCTTTTGCTGTTCTATTTGTTTTTCTTTCTTTTCATAGTACTCCATGATCTTCAACCTTTGTGTCTGAACAAGTCGACCTTTCTCTATGTTGAATTCCTCTTCAGCCTACAAGGAAGCAGACAGGTTTAAGCCAACATCGCAGATTTAGTCATATGAAACATTGACTAGAATTCTCAAAGAATGGAATACCCTGTTTTCCCCAAAATAAGACCTGCCTGGATAATAATCCCAATCGGGCTTTTGAGTGCATGCACTAAAATAAATCCTCCCCTAAAATATTTAACCCCTTGCGCAGCCAATCCTTGCTATTTCCTGGGGTGATAAGGGGGGGAATATACTCATACACCCCACATGCACCTGCTTTCCATGCGGAACAACCTCGTGGAGGTTGCTTTCGCAAACCTTAGCTACCGCCCCTCTTCCCTTAGTGGCAGCCACAAAAAGAGCGGCACAGAGACAAAACTTCCAGCCCTCTCTGGATCAGCTGATCCATGGTCCGTGGTTAAGGGGCCTCCTGCACCTCAAAAATAAGACCTCCCCAAAAATAAGGCCAAACACTTATTTGGGGGTCAAAAGAAAATAAGACCCTGTCTTATTTTTTGGGAAACAAGGTAGCAATTAATATTCATTAACAATATAGAGTGTGCTAGCAATCAAAATCAGTTTCAACAAACTAAATCCCAATAGGAATAATTTTACAATAGTCATTTATCCTAAAATAGATCTAGAAATCCATACTAACAAATTTGTTTAGCTAATGTAAAGTCACACACTTTAAAGCTTTAAAAAAATAAGCTGGCTTCAAATTACCATTAGTGATATATAACAAGTTCTGTCTTCCAAAAAGAAAATCAATTAAATTGCAATTTCATGCATATTAGTTGGGAATAAATACTTGGTGAGCTTAATCTGTATATAATACATAGGGCAGACCAGAATGGCAGTTCTTAAAACAAATATCATTCACTTATTTTGAATTACAATATAATTGCTTTAGGTAATTGCTTTATTAGTTAAATAAAATGAAAAAAATAATAATCACAACTTGGCAGGGCACAAGTGAATTTTAGGAATTTGAAGAAACCACACAGGCCCTCTCTGGGATTTGACACACAGGAAACATAGAAATTCTTTTCATTTACCTTAGCATCTATTTCTTCTGCCTTTTCATTGGCTTCCTGCTCAATGAAAGCCATCATGTGCTTAATCTGTAACAAAAATAATATTTTCCATGGAAACTAGCAGATACATTTTGTCGCTGAACATTACAGAATTTCCTAGTTCACAAGTGGTGTATTCTTTAAAAATAATGTTTAAAAAAGACTTTTCAACACCAATTTGCTATTAACTGGATGATACCTCATAGTTACAGGCATTTATTGTTCACAGAAGCTTAAGAACTGAAATTGCATTCCAACCCATATAGTTTTAGAGATTGGATTACTATTTCAGTCGGCAGATAATTTAATACTTTGTAGGAAAAGAAAAGGGGAAACCAAATTCATCAGTTTCCAGAGATGAGAAGCCCTTAAGCAGGAAATATTTGCTGTAGTTACCAGCCTCCTTCCACTTGCCAGCAATGGGGGCTCACAATGAAAGAGAGCCACCTTGGTCTAGTGGTTAAGGCATCAGGCTGGAAAGCAGGAGACCACGAGTTCAAGTCTCTTAGCCATGAAAGCCAGCTGGGCGACCTTGGGCCAGTAACTCTCTCAACCCGATTCACCTCACAAGGAGGTTGTGGGGACAATAGGAGGAGGAAGTTGTGTTGGATATGTTTGCTGCCTTGAGTTACTTGTAAAAATAATTAAGGTGGGAAACAAAAATTACATATGGTGACCTGCTGGGTGGCATTCACTAAACTGTAAATTCACAGCCACATAAAGATGATGTGGTTTGATACATCATAGGCAGGCATGTATGTTTTTGAAACAGAAAGTTCTACCCTGTTATGTAACAAGCAAATCATGATTACATTGCCTAATCAGACATACTTAAATTCCCATTGATTTCACTACCAAGTTGGATTCCTGTCCTGGATGGTTTGTGGGTCACATGCAAGGGTGGGATTCAGCCGGTTTGGGCGAACTAGATGTTAATTTTATATCTGGTTTGCTGAACCAGTAGTTAGGAGGACTGGCTGGTCTCCCCCTTCCCCTCCCAGGAGTCTCCATGCGGTGTGTTCATCATGCCAGGTAAGTGCAGGACCCGCATGGAGGCTCTGGGAGGGCGAAAAACGGGCCTCCGGGAAGTTCTGGAAGTCCAGAAACGGGCCTGTTTCCAGCCTCCAGAGCCAGGGGAAGGCTGTTTTCGCCCTCCCGAAGGCTTGAGGAAAGCCTCCAGAGCCTGGGGAGGGCGAAACCTGCCCCCCCCCCATGGTGCAGGAGGCCAAGTAGGCCATGTCCACCATAGCAAGGCCTACTCATCAACCAGGCAGAGAACCGGTTGCTAACATTTTACAATCCTACCCCTGGTCACATGAGTACAAAATATTTCCATGTGTCACATTTAAATTATCTGATGGATAAATAGCCTGATCTGTTTAGAATCTTCCCTGTGCAGGTTAAAAAAGCTCAGTGAGAATAAAGAGACATCAACAATTCTAAGGAAGAAGACATTTATGTAAACCAAGTATGGCCAGTTCATGGGCTGCCAGGGAACATTGCTTTACCAGTATCAGCTGGCTCACTGCACCAGTCAGTGAAATATTCCAACTCAAACCCAGCTCAGGCTGGTTTTCCTCTAAAGGGCATTATTTACAGTCAACAAAATAAGCTTGAAAGGACAACCAAATCACACATATAGTATTGTATCGTGTAAAATTCCACCACATTGCAGGGAAGTTACAAATGTAAAAAAAAAAATAGCCTGCTAATATGAATTTAAAAGTGACATTCTTGCAGATATCCTCAACATTCTTTATTAAGCAAAAGCCATTATTTTTTTCAGTATGTTTTAATGATTAGCAATTGTTTTATGGCCTGAATTTTCAAGTTCATTCATATCGAGGGACAATTGCACCTAAAGACATATGTTAAACAATATTTTCCTTCCTAAGGTATCCATCCTTTTTTGTACTGTTTTCTATATGCCACGAGGTGACACAAATGCTGTTCTAGCATTTAAGTTTTAACCAATAGGTGCATTAGTAAAGATAAACACTGGTATAAAACAATGTTTCAGTGGGACCAATTAAAAACACAATGCCAGAATTTCACAAGATTGTTCTTCCCTCAACCGTTTAGTGAAGACAGAACTTCCTGTTTTCTCGTGAATGTGAATATTAATCATTAGCTTTTTCAGTTCTTCTTTTCCATGATATGAGGATTGTTCATTGCTCTCTTGCAGTTTAGGTTTTTCCTGTTAAATTGTTAGGACAAGATTTATTCCAGTCACTTCTAGTTTTATGTATTAATCAAATAATCTACACAGAGGTGATATAAATTACCTTCCACGTAAAGCCAGTTATTAAACCATCTTACAGGGGAGCATCAAACCCAGATATAATATTAGAATATTTATCAAATTTCTATACCACCCATCATACTTGTATGACTCTGGATGGTTTATAAATTATACAGCTGATGCTAAAACTTCTTAACCTTGATGGGTTATTGATTGTCCAAATTGCTCCAAAATCCATGCTGATGAAGTGGAAGTGCCTATCATCTTTATGTATAAACAACTGTACTGGTTGCCAGTTGTTTTCCAAGCCCAGTTCAAGGTGTCCTTGGCACAGTTTAGGTCCAATTTACCTGCAAGATCAACTAACCCTGTACAGTTCTCCCTGTGCTATCAAAACAACACATCTTTTGCAGATCCGACAACCAACATACCTAATATCAATAATCAATTCTCATTTGTTTTTCTTATGGGGGTTCTTTATTGTGAAATAAATTGGTACTGGAATTCAAGCGAGTCCCTTCTAAATAAAGTATAATCCCTACCAGAAGTAATCTTTACCTTATCTATTTCTTATATCTTTCAAGATTTATATATAATCTAAGCCATTCAGGAATATCTCTTATTTCCATTTCCCCTCATCTCAAAATTTCATTCTAACCTTCAGTAGGATCATCATAGCACATAGAACTCCGTATTGACAATTTTGAACATAACACCAGATTTTTTTTTTAAGTAATCAGGATTCAATTCAAATAATTGTTGACATTCTATCTATTCTCCCAGCCTTGCCTAAAAGACATTCTTGGAATTTTTCTTGTAAAACAATTCTTCACTCTCCAAGGACATAAATCCAAGGTCACATGCTTTCCACATGTGTCAAAAACTTACCAGAATTAACAAGGTTATTTGAAGGGAGCTAGAGAAGTCATTGCTCAACTATATTAATTTGCAGAATTAACCAGCATGATGTACGACAGGCATAGAAAAGTCTAGTATTGCACTATTTTCTTCTCAATCTATCTCATCAAGAGATACCAGTTTCAAGAAAATAAATGTTGTGACAATACAGTAAAAAACAAAACATTTTACTTAAGAGCTCCAAAATGTTAAAAAAATTACATGACACATTTTTATTCAGAAGCCAATCCCAGTGAATGAAACCCAAGAGAGACTTAGAACTATGTGACTTCAAATGTGAATAAAATACAATATTTATTCTCGTTTTACAGAGCTTGCAACGGAAAAAAGTGTTTTGTTTTTTTTCAAAAAGCAACTGGACTTTCTGAGCTTTTTGCTTTGAACACATTTCGCTTCTCATCCAAGAAGCTCCTTAGTTCTGACCGAATGATGGGGAATAGAAGGATTTATATTCTTTGCAGTCCTCTGGACGTTATCACTTGAAGGTCGATCCTTAGCTTTCAAGGAAAAAAAACAAAAAAAGTCCAGTTGCCTTTGGAAAAGCACCTTTGGCTCAACCCTGACCTGGGTGACTGAGAATCTCTACAGACATTTGCAGCGGAAGATTTCCCTTTCTATCCTCAAATCACAGACGGATCTGGACACAGAGGGGCTTCCAACCGATGCCCTTTCCCGGTGGGGATCCCTGTGCAGCAACTGCGCTTGACTAACTGGCACCCTCGGCTCATTCTCCGCTCCTCCTTTAACAGATCAACAGAGTTGGAAGGGACCATGCAGGTCATCTAATCCAAACTCCTGCCCAGGCAGGAGACCCTACATCTGCCTCTACCTAGGATCGAACGCACAACCTCCGGATTGGGAGGCACCTCTCCTTGACTGCGATCCAGGCTGGAGGACCTCTCCAGCGTCCCGCCAGCCGAGCCCAGCCGGCTGGAAGCGGGGCGCCTTCTGGAGGCGCTGATTTAGAAACCCATTCACCGGTTACGACCACTGCCCCGCGCAGAACCGCAGGAGGAGAAAGGTCTCCCGCCGGCTCCGACCCTACACTCCGCCCTACCTGCTTCTGAACATCGGCATCGCTCAGCGCCATGTTGAACGCGGGCTAGAGAAGCGACGGCTCGGGGGAAAGAGAAGGAGAAGCGTCCGCTCGAACCGGGGCTCCCGCAGGCTGAAGGGATGGAAGGGCCCAATCAGATGCGGCTTAGGTCACGCTCAGGAGTTGCGGCAGCTGACTTTCGACGTCATCCCGTGCCCGCCCCTTATTGCCTCGCGTTACACCAATGGGAGAGCTCGGTGACGTCATCAACGCGGAAGGGCCGTCTTTCTGAGCTTCAACTCAGGGACTTCTGAATTGTAATAAGGAAGAGCGCGCTTTAGGTCTGGATGAGGAATTTTGCGGCTCATGTCGGAATAGCGACCTAAAGCGAAATAAATCAAAACGGGATAATCCGTCTACGTTAAGGAAAGCGGTGGAAGGCTTTCCTCGCTCTTTTCCTTTATTTTTTGTAAAGATTGAATTGGGCAACAGTAGTGCCAGTTGATTGACAAAAGTGTTGTTAATTACCGAGTTTCCAAGATTTCCCCAAGTAACATAATTAAGGGGGGTGGTGGAATAAGTAGGGAAATTTTAAAGGCTGTGTTAAATTACTTGAGGAATGGACTCTTCTAAAAACTTCTAAAAATATAAAATCCATTAAAATTAGCCCCTTGTGAGATGTGTAGATTTGTTAGTACCATAGGAGGAAAGTATAAGAAAACCATCTGTTGAACCACTAGTACATATTTGTGAAGGGAATCTTTATCTTTATATTAATGGCTGTGTATGTGTGTTCCAGCTTAACTCTGGAACACCTCAAGCAATTTCAACCAAACTTGGTACATAGATGACTTACTCTCTGGAAACAAATACTGTGCGGGTAAAACATACCTAACACCCCTCAGGGAGTGTGTTCTGTTAAGATGCATCCTGTTGTGCCTTAAAAAGACTTCTACTGTAGTGCTGTAAAATGCCTTCTACTGTACAGCGCAGAGGAGTTGCCATGGTAATGGCTTCACAGTACTCCACAAGGGGGCTCCCTCTGGTAAGGGGGAAAATCCAACATTAGAAATTACGTTTGGTCTGGACATTTCCCCCCTATAAATGAATACCTGGCCAATGCAGGGCTATTGGCTAGTACCTGAATAATAGAAAGGCAGTTGCAGGTCATGCAGCAGGAATACTATGAAAGTTTGAACCTTTATCTGGAGTCAGTCCTGGCCTGGATGGATGAAATACACTGAATCGCTCCAATCCCTGGTTGTCTTTTGTCAATAAGCAGATAAAACTTCAACCCTCAATTCCTCTGAATGGGAGAGAAGTGGTGTGATCTGGAGGTATTCCTAGATAGCACTTAAGCCGCACATTTAGATTGCTATCATGAGTGGTTTTCCGGTGTTGGTTGGCACGCCACTTACAACTCAGTTTGAACCAGGAGACTCTTGGGCTGGATTGCTAGTATGCTTAGAGTGGGGCAATCTTTGGAGATGGCCTGGAAACTGCAGCCTTCCCCAAACTGGAGGGTTGAAGAGACAATGACATCTAGGAGACCATAGGCTAGAAGATAACCTGGGACTCAGACGTCTTGCTTCTGTAGGTCTGAGTAGCTTTGTATTCCAAATAGTTAATAATATCACATTTGGCAACTTTAAGATACCTGGTTTCAACCATGGTGGTTGGAGAATTCTGGGATTTGAAGTCCAAACCCCTTAATATTGTCAAGTTTAAGAAAAATTGGTTTACAACAATTGTGCAGAAATTGTGCAGAAGAAAAGATATGCAATTAATACACACGCACACATGAACAACACTAGCAGTGTCGTTCATGTGTGCGTGTGTATTAATTGCATATCTTTTCTTTTAGCTTCTATACTGCGTTTGCACCTTGTTGTTCACGGAACAAAATCTATAGGTAGGAATAGGTTACAAAAACGGTGAAATACACAAATAAATCGTCCAAGTATGAAGCTGGCTCGCTGAAATTATGGGGGAAAAAACAAGAATTACCACACCGTACAACTCTATATTTTTCTATCTCTAGGTCCGGGCGTTTAATCACGTCGATCTCAAAAATCCTCTCGCTTAAGCCGAGGTCGCGGCGTGAATCCGCTTAGTCACCTCCTCCGTACGTCACGGGTGACGTCACGCGCCCTCGTTGCGCGCCCGCCGCCTTCAAAAACCCTTCTTCTGCCCTCGCCCGGCATGGCGGCTGCGGCTGCTGCTTTTTCTGGAGGAGTGGCAGGCGGAGGCGGAGGGGAGGGGAGGACGTTGCTGCGCGCGCAGCACCGACAGGCGGCAAGGGTCACTTTCGAGGGAGCGTCGCGCGCCCTCCCTCGCTTTGACCTCTGCCTCCTTTTTTTTTTCTTTTTCAAATTGGTCTTATCCTCGCGAGACTCAGGTAAGAAGCCCAACGTTCAGGAAAGCCTCACCCCCCCCCCACCTCCGTTCACTTCCCAGAAGGGGAGTGGAAGGAAAAGCCGCCTCAGGGTTCGTTCGCGCGTGGTTCCTCTTTGGTCGAGGGTGCTGGGTGGTTAGTTGCGCGCTCAAGGGGGGTGAAGGGAGGGGGCGAGGGAGGCCGTGATGGGAGGTCGGAGCCCTGATACGGAGGTGCGTTGGAGAGGGGGGACTCCCTTATCATCTTCCTCCCTTTCTCTCCCCCCCTTTTCCCGGTTCCCCCTCCCCACTTTTACTCAGCTCGCCCCACGAGGGCCGCTGTGTCTCTCCCCCACCCCCTTCCGAGTCACCAAACGCTTCCTTTCCATCTCTTTGTGTCCCCCCCCCCCCGGTCTCCTCGGAGTTGGCTGGGGAGCATGGGTTTAGTAGTCACGGTTCTGTGCTGAGGGTGTGGGGAGCATCGTTTAGGTCTCAGCAAGGTGGAAATTGGCCTGGCCTTGGTGCCTTCAGTGGGCCTCGGTGGGAAGGGCGGGGCTGACTCCTCTTGCTCCCTTCAATGTTTCTGTGAGCTGCAGCCCCCCCCCCCCCCGTGTCTTTCTCCACTTAAAAGGGAATGGAAAAAGGGAGTACATGGTCTATGGTCCGTTTACGGGGGTGGTAGGGTCCACTTCGTGGGCTGATGGGACAGCTCTGGTTCCTGTTTTGCCTGCCACAAAGATTAAAAACAATTGTGGCCTAAAAGTTTTTGTCTGGCAGAGACAGAATCAGTTGGTGGGATATCCTTGTAATTATGCTGGAAATACAGTACATACCTTTGCAGAGGTAACTGTTAACCATTAATCAAGGCCTCCAGGTAGACCAGACCAAGAAACCACCAAAAAGAAAGAAAGAAAGAAATTTATTGGCCATAATAACAGAACTTTCCAAGTCTGAGTTTGCTGATTTCCTCCTTGTACTCCCTCCTCTTCCCTTTTGCCTAAATAACAATTCTTTCACATTTATGTAAAAATAATCTTCCTTACTCTCTATAATAACGCTAGCCCATTTGGAGAAAGCACAAAATAATTGACCAAAATAATCAGTTGGGATACAGAACACTCTTGCAGGCAAAAAAAAATGCTTGGGTAGAAAAGGAACAAAACCAAGAGGACTTCTGTTTGTGACTTGATAACTGAATGTGGGTATAAAGTTTTGAATGAACTAGAGGCTGAGTTGTCATGCTCAGCCTAAATAAAAATGATATCTATAGAACAGTAAGACCACCTATCCCGAGAAGAAATGAGTTAAAAAATCTAGAGGTGTTGCAGGAGGTAACTTCATATATTTGCTTTCTTATGAATGGATATTTTTGTGATTGGACATTTTCCCTATTGTTGTCATTTTGTAACATCCCCAAATTTGTTGGGATTGTAACAAATCATTTTACAATCATTGTAAAACATGCAACAGATATCTCAAAGTGTTTGATAGATTTAAATTGATCCTTTAGACATTAAAGGGTTTTTTTGTCTACCTCACATTCATTCATAATAATTAGCTTTATATAGTCATGTAGTAATAGGAAAATTATATACACTATTAAACAGAACTAGCAGATAGGTATTTTTTTCACTTACAGTAATTGAGTGAATTATTTGGGTATTGGAACTCTTCAACATCTGGAGTTGTTGATCTGATTATCCATGATTTTTGGTTTAAACTCAAATGACTGACCATTAAGTCATGTGGTTACATGGCATTTTGCTTTACAATCACATATAGGGACAAAAATTGGAGTCCCAATTATTGTCATTAATTTAGGACTACTAGTGTGTCATGAAATGGTTAAGTGTGTGTGTGCACATATGTTTATGCATGCCTTCAAGTCAGTGTTGATGCCTGGCAACTGACTGGACTAGTCCATGCAGTTTTCTTAGCAAGATTTCACAAACCGTTTGCCATTGACTGCCTTCTAGGGTTGAAAGAGAATGACTAATAAGAGGTCACTCAACTAACTTCATGTTAAGGTGAGGCTAAAACCCACAGTCTATATGTGGAGGATAGATACACATTTCCAGGAAAAAGATAACATCTGCTTTAAGGGCTAGAAGAGAAAGCAGTCATACTAGATTAAAGCTGCAAACATTTTACTAACTTACTTCCTATAGAAAAATAGACAGCTGATCAATTTATTTGCATATTTTATAGTATAAATTATGGTAGGAACATCTGCATCTAAAAACTGCTTCTGTAAAATAAGCGATAGAATGACAAACATGGCCAGATTGGATTTATCTTTATACATTGTACAGTATTAAAAGGCAAGTGGGGAAAGACATTTATTCATC
Organism: Thamnophis elegans; assembly: GCF_009769535.1. Classification (NCBI taxonomy): domain Eukaryota; kingdom Metazoa; phylum Chordata; class Lepidosauria; order Squamata; family Natricidae; genus Thamnophis; species Thamnophis elegans. The sequence continues at coordinate 14,657,630 of NC_045547.1, read as the reverse complement.
TACAAGGACCGTAATATAATCTATTACAATTTCTGTAATGAAGTATTATTTTAGAGACTGGTATAGGTACAAGTCACCAAATTAGGAAATCCACTAATATTCTTTGCCAAGGACCATTTCAGATCTCAAGTTGCTTATATATTTCCAAGAAGGCTATTTGAACTGAATGCTCATTTTTTCCAATCCTTCTATATTTTATGTTATTACAGTTTTTTAAAAAACACAATAAGAAAATTTGAATATTAGAAATAGTAAACATAAAAAGTGACTTTCATACTACTTGTATGTTTTTCCTGTTTATCAATTTCTAAACAGAAATCTGTGATGGAATTTCTTGTTATGTTATTCAGGCAAGAAGCTTAGTAAAGTTATGTCAATCTGTAGAGGATTTTACAGTAGAATAAAGTCTGACCAATGCAGAATAAAATACTTTTTTAAATGTAACCTAACATTGCACTTGCTTTTTCTAAACCATTGTCACACCTATGAGTCATATTCAGTTTGCAGTCTATTACTGCTATTCCAAGATCTTTTTTCACAAGTCCTAACAACAAGTCAGGTGATCCAAAAATACATGTAATGATCGATTTGACAATTTGCTATAAAGTTTATATAACTTTTATTTCCTTAGGTAATTTATGTTGATATGTGAACCTGCAGTATAATAATAAAAGTTTGCTGACATAATTATGCTTATGTAAATAATCAGGATATGGTTGCAAATTTCAAAAATTAAATTTATATTTTTCCTTAGATTATAAACGAAAAAAACATTACGTGGGCCATAATCGTACGGAACTTTGGAAGCCAACTCAATGGCATCCTCTACTGCTGTACCTGTAGGTTTTCATTATGAAACAAAATACGTTGTCCTCAGTTATTTGGGTCTCTTGTCACAGGAAAAGCCTCAGGAACAGCCCTCTCTGTCCACTCAAGGTAAGATATTCAGGTCAGCTGCAGTTAAATATGTAATAAATGGAATTTTAAAAATGTAAATTGTGAACACTGTTTTACTGAATGATAAAATAATACACCAAAGCCTGGTGCTGAGAAAAAAAGCTAGTTATTGATATTTTTAACTTAAGTAGCATTGTGTATATTTGAAAGGGTTTTAATTCTAGTTCTAATAAATAAAAAAATGATACTTTTAATAAATAATAATACATAAATACTAATGCTTAATTAGTATTAATTTTAATACTAATTCCAAATGTTAAGCATATGAGTAATATGTAACTTATTAAATAATTTATGGTAGTAAGAGTTAGCTTTATCTCTATAGAACAAATATCCTTAATACATATTTTGTACACGTGAACCATCAAACAATTCTGGAACAGTAACAGTTCATTTCCAGTTTTGTGGACAGTATTGTGCATGTGAATGTTACTTTAGTTCTGCCCTACAATAAGAAGAGGAAATTTTATAAACCCCTGAAAACAGGGCATGTTGATCTATATATTATTTTACCTGTATGGTGCCAAATCTTTACAGAATCATGGCAGCAGATAACATAGCAAAATACAATAACACGTAAAGAATAGAACGCCTCAGGTTCATAACCAAAAACAGCAATTAATGCACAAATAATGAATGAATGAATGAATGAATGTCTGTAGAGATTATCAGAGTTGAAGAAGCTTCTTGGATGAGAAGTGAAACATCCTCAAAACAAAAAACAGGAAAGTCCAGTTGCCTTCTGAAAAAACACCTTTGGGACATGAATGAATGAATAAACATCCAAATGCTGATGGCCATTTCTTAAAGGTCCTGCAGAAAAGTTTGATCTTTAGTAACTTCCAGAAGTCAGCTACTGAGGAGCCAATCTGTGTTCTAGAGGAAAACTTTCCTAGCGCATTGGTGCCATGATGGAAAAAGGGTACTTTGTGGCCTCAGTCTTCTCACTGACCTCCTAAAATGGAAGTAGAAATTTCTAGTTACATAAGAATCAGTGTTCCTTCTTCGTAGCAAAAAAAAAAAAAAGCCTTTTGCGCAATGAGATACTGCCATTTATGCACCAGTCTGTGGCAATCAAAGTTTCACTTGGATTAGTGAAGCTTTCACTTTAATTTTCTAGAGGTGGGGAGCATGTTTTTCTTCTGCAAACAGCTTTATGAATAAGAAGAAAAAAATAACAATAGTAAAATATTCTAGTTAAGAGAGTATTTAAATAGTAAATATAAATAAAACTATTCTAAGAATTGATAAGTGCATTATTCTAAGAATGTCCCTGCGCTCAGTCACTTAAGTCCTCTTCTTCAGTTGGACTATTGCAGCACACTCCACATGGAGCTGCCCTTGAAGAGTATCTGGAATCTTCAGCTGATATAGAACACAGCTGTTCTTGGTGCCACTAGGGCAGCCCATGTTACACAGTTGTTGTGAGCTGCACTGATTGCCATTTTGCTTCTGGGTCCAATTCAAGGTATTGGAAGTCCTTAATGGCAACACCCTGCCCTTTGTGGCATGAGTCCAGGTTATCTGAGAAACCAGCTCATCCTGATGGGATTAGTCTGCCGCACCCAAGTTGGCAGAAAAGGCATACTACAGGGTCAAGGAAGTTCGGTTGACAGTCCAGGAGAAGAGCCTTTTCTGCTGTGGCACCTGCCCTCTAGAACATCCTGACCCCCCTCTCCCCGAGATGAGATCTACACCCTTCCTTCTGGCCTTTCGGAAGGGCTTGAAGATCTGGTTCTGCCAGCTGACCTGGAGCCCCAATTGTCCAGTGCTATCTTGGAGTTGGTTAATGAAGTTAGTCAGACCCCACCTTTTCCCCATGCACACATTTCTCCCTTCCTTTCTGTCTTGATTAACTGAATTTTACCTGACTGGTTCTTATTTATTGTTTTAATTTTTAATACAGCATTTAATTGTAGGACTCTAAGCTGCCTAGAGTTTCCTTGGTGAGATGGATGGCATAATAATTTAATAATAAATAAAGATAAAATAAATAATATTCCAGGAAATTAAATATCAGCTTTGCAGGTATTTATAGGTAATGACCCCCAAAGATGCTACTTTAATTAGTCTTAATTTTCTTCCAGTTCCCATTATTAAATATGTATTTACAGCACTATCCCACTAATGTAAAGGGATTCAATAATAGGTCTAGTGTTCCTTATGATTAATTTTCTTCAGTTATGCTTTGCTATTTGAAAAGTTTGCTTCAATTTTTCTATGTATTAAGTACACAATCTTGACTTTCTAAGTTTATGATAAAATAGAGTACATTTGCTTTAGTGCAAATATATGTACTAGTGATTGATTTTTGCTATTCATCCATGCACAGATCCATCTACGTTTTCACAAGCTGTAGAAAAAGAGATCTTGGAGAAAGTTAAAGCCGAAATTGAGGAAGAATTAAAACATCTTGATGAAGAAATTTTGGAAGGTCTGTACATATTGGTATACTTCCTATATTACTAATACTACAAAAGGGTATTTTTCCTTGTTCCCAGAGGAGGGACTCTTAAAACAAACATCACTACCATGATTTCATAGCTAATCATAGTTAATCATAGTTTTTGAAATATTTGATATAAAGGTAAAATCCAACAAGATTTACTGTATTTTTTGGAGTATAAGATGCACCTTTTTTCCTCAAAAAAGAGGCTGAAAATCTGGGTGCGTCTTATACATCGAATACAGCTTTTTATGCCTTCCCGAAGCCCCGCCCCTTCGTAACGAGAGCAGCTGCCCGGCAACCTCCCCTCTTCAGCTGGGCACAGCGCCACTGACCGACCTAGCAGTACCCCGAAAGCATCAAGCAATGCGAGCGCCTTTGCCCCCCACCTTGCTCCTGTGGCTTGGCACTTTCGGGATACCACTAGGTCGGCGAGCAGTGCTCTGCCTGGCTGGAGGGGGGGATTGTCCAGGGGGCTTATTTTGGGGGGTGGACTTACCGTATATACTCGAGTATAGGCCGACCCGAATATAAGCCGAGGCACCTAATTTTACCACAAAAAAAACTGGAAAAGTTATTGACTCGAGTATAAGCCTAGGGTGGGAAATGCAGCAGCTACCGGTAAATTTCAAAAATAAAAATAGATACCAATAATGTTTTTGAATATTTATTTCAAAGAAAAACAGTAAACTAGCGGTGTATTCAATGAAATACTTCACTCACCTCATGATGCTGATGTCCCGCTGTGATGATGATGTCCCGTGCAGCCGCGGGAGCGATGTCCCGCCTCCTATGACACACGGCACAGTGATTCCTATCATTGGATCACTGTACCAGAGGAGGTGGGACATCGCTATGTGGCTGCTTGCCATAACAAGGAGGAGGTGGGACATCGTTGCAGAGCGGCAGGAGGGGGAGGAAGGGGAATCGTAAGACAGCCCTGCATTACATTAGAACGTGAGGAGGGGGGATGGTGCGGTGCGCGCTGCGCGGCAAACTGACACAGAGGGAGGGGAAACTCACAGGGGCACTGGGCCATTCACGAGTGTCACCCAGCGGCATGGCCCCCCCCCTTTTTCTCCTCCATTTCGGGCAAATTTTTCACTGACTCGAGTATAAGCCGAGGCGGCTTTTTTCAGCCCAAAAAGTAGGCTGAAAAACTAGGCTTATACTCGAGTATATACAGTATGTTTTTGCCCACACGAAAAATGTGGCAAGGCTTCAGTTTCAGGACAGGTCGTATTTTCAGGGAAACACGGTACCTACCTACCTACTGTGGTTCTCTCTCTCTCTCCCTCCCTCTACCTACCTACCTACTTTATTTCTCCCTCTCTCTCTCTCTATGCCTCTATCTACCTACCTACCTATTCTCTCCCTCCCTACCTACTGTATTTCTCTCTCTTTCTTTCCCTTTATCTACCTACCTACTTTTTTAAAAAAATTGCCTCTTCAAAACCTTGGTGTGTCTTATACTCGGTGCGTCTTATACTCCAAAAATACTGTAAATTACCTGTTTTGACAATTTTCATTGGAGGTTGAGCGGGCATGAAGAAAAATAGAAATCCTACGTATTATTACTCTGTTTATTTTGGTAATATATGATGGGTTACCTCTGATTTTTCTGTGCCTTTATTGCATTCTTCCTGAGTTTATTCTTAATAATGTACACTTTAATGAATTCCTCTTTTTATAATATATTGTTTTCACTTGTGATTTAAATCCTTGCTAAATGAATTCTGTTTATTTTCAGCTTTCACTACAACTGGCTTTGACTGCCACACATCTCCAGTATTTAGTCCTGCAAACCCAGAGACTTCAATTGAAGACTGCTTAGCTCATCTTGGAGAGAAAGTATTCCAAGAATTGAAAGAACCTCTTGAAAAGGCATTAGAGATCCTACTTAGCAAGTGAGTTCTCATTTGCTTTGCTCAGCAGGAAGGTACTTGCTCTTAAAATTCTCACAATTTTGATAATGCTGATGTGACTGAAATTTGCTACAGCTTTTTGTTACTTTAATTGACTTGCTCTCAAAAGTATGTGCTTGCTGATTATTGTAGGAAATGAACTAGCACTGCTTCTATTATTTAAACCTGGAATTTTGATCCAACACAAAGAAAGCACATTTTTCATACCCAGTGTCCAACAAAATTAAAGGTTATTTATTTATTAACATATGGCATATCATACATGGTCTAGCAATATATGTATGTATGTATACGTACGTACGTACGTACATACATACATACATACATACATACATACATACATACATACATAAACTAGATTAGTACAATCCAGTAAAATATAAACGTTTAAAAGATCTATGTTCAAATATCAATGTCTAGAGCATCTAACCATTGAAACGCAGCATTGTTTATATTTTTAAAAAGCAGGTTATTATTCATATTTGATGAGTCCTTCATCCCAAATATTCAATACTGGATGCTATACTGTAGGGCTAATACTGATACCTTTGTATTTTAGAACCACAAATGTTGCCAAATACATAGTGGGTGCACATTTTCTATTAAAATTGCTTCTCTATTTTCATAGGGGAAGCATTCCTGACATTTAATAAGGTATCAAGTAGAAAAGTGGAACTTGCTGTAATGTAGGTCAGCAATATGTGTTAATGTTAGGTAGGAAATTGATACCTTTGCTAAAACTACACTACATATCAGTTTCTTATGCTTGCATAGATCAGGTATAAACAATGGTAATGGAGTATGGTCATCAAAATGTTCTATTAAACTTTACATATACAAGAACCCATTATATAGTACATACTTGTTGGTTTTCTTTTCCTGTCCCAATGTCTTTATCTAACTTTATTAAAGAAGTTATAACAAGTTGGCAAATTAGTTTCAGAAAGCAAAGCATGATCAGATAAAGTACACTGGTTGTACTTTGATTGGGTTGTTGAAAAAATTGATATGTAATGCCAGGCCTTCATTTTGTTAATATTATGAATGTTAACATAAGATAAAGAGTATCACAATAACTTGCTCTATGTGATAGCCCCTCTGTGTTATATAATATTATAGATTACAAATTCAATTCCATTTTATTTTGCTCTGTGAGGTAGATACAGCAGTGTGAGGAATTTCAAACTGCAGTAATTTATAAAAGAAATAATTTTAAAAGGCATTGGAGTTTTATTCTATCTAGAAAAACTATTGTCTTTCTTAAACAAGCTTTGCAGCCTATAAAGCATCTATAGAACCAAATATGGCACTGGAAGATTTATAGTTGAGATTTCTCTGATTATCCTGAAAAATATGATATGTAAAATTTGAGAAACGCTATTGCATTTAAGAACAGATAATCAACAAAGTTTTCCATTTTATAGTGATTTGTTTTTCGTCATGCAAATTACTTTAGGGTAATTCTCTATTAGCATTGTTCATTTAAAATCAGGTACATAAATAAATCACAATAGAATCATTGGCTGATATTGTCACTGGAGTGAAGAAACACTCATTTATATTCTGCTCACTTCCAAATGGCTCTTTGTGATTTACAATATAGTAGCCACTTGACAGATTTCAGATGAGTATATATACTTTCTGTCAGTTTGTTGACGACAGCAAACGCCTGCCTCTAGTATTTTGATATATAGTAGCTATTGCATAATAAACTGTAGTTTGATATTTATGCAGTATAACTGGCAATTTATTTCTCTCACTAAGTTCTCAGTAATATGTGCTAAGATATGCTAAATATTGTAATTAGGTTAGCATTCTTCATAAATTGTTTCTAGGAAAAAGTTTTTAAAAGTAAAGATAATGTGCCACTTGGTCAGCAAGTTATGTTGCTGCTATGTAAGAGGGACTTTTGATCAGTCTTTAAACATGCAGCTGGCACACATCTCTGTGTTTTTGTGATTGCAATTCTAGCACTTGGCAACCAATTTGCAATTGTAGTGGTTGCAGCATTCTCTGATGATGTAAGTGCCCTTTGCAAGATTCTCTGCCACCTTCCCACGAGCAAAATCAGTTGGGAAGTTGGCAGGAGGTCACAGGTTGCTCCTGTTGTTTTTTTCTCTCGAGGAGCCCCAAGTGGCATGGAGAATTCATATTTCATAGGGTCCACCCGCTTAGTAGTACCCACCCACTGTACCTGCCTATGTCTCTCACCTGATGGCTTGCTTGTCTGGGACACAATTTCAGTGCCTCTTCCTACATTGTAGTCACATGAAGTCCTCACTTAACAGTCCTTGCTTAATGACAACAACAAAGACTGCCAGGATTGCTGTCATTAAGTGATGCAGTCACATGAGATCATAGTTTATGAGCACATCGGTTAGTGATGGAAATTCCTGTCCCAATTGCTATTGTTATCTGAGGACTACCTGTAATACAGCCAATCTCCATAAATTAGAAAAAGAATTTCTGAAAAACATACAGTTGGTCAGAAAAATACTTCCCACAGCTGAAAATGATGTTCTGCGGTATTCCATAAAGCCCTATGTTGGAAAAATAGCAATTATGCTATAACATAGTGCTAAATATTTCATTTTTTAATGTCAACTAGATGTTATAATTAAATTATGGAAGTCCAGATAATCTGGGACACATAGTAGGTGACACTGTAAACTTCGTTTATTTTAATTAGGACTGGACCTATTAAATATGTTACAGGTGATGCAACACTTATCCAAACTTGGTTGATATGGAAAATCTAAGCAATGTCAGAGTTATTAGAGGAGAACTCAGGAGGAAGTCACAGGACAGAAGGCTAGACTAGGAAACTAGAAAAATATTCCAGAAGAAGGTCCTATCAAACTACAAGTTGGGAGCCATAACTGTAGTAATGCCATGTTAGATTTATCTAAGGAGCCAAGGTGGCGCAGTGGTTAAATGCAGCACTGCAGGCTACTTCAACTGACTGCAGTTCTGCAGTTCGGCTGTTCAAATCTCACTGGCTCAGGGTTGGCTCAGCCTTCCATCCTTCCAAGGTGGGTAAAATGAGGACCCGGATTGTTGTTGGGTGCAATATGCTGACTCTGTAAACCGCTTAGAGAGGGCTGAAAGCCCTATGAAGCGGTATATAAGTCTAACTGCTATTGCTAGTTAACTGAATCCAAATTCAGTATCGGTTAAAGTGACTCACAGCAATGGTGGAATTTAAATTGATAACTGATTGCTCTAAGTAGAAAATGTCCCAACTGAAACACTTTGTTCACTCATGTATTATATTATTCCTATACTATGAGATTGTTGTCTTTCCATAGGAATGTTGTGAAGCTTAGTACAAGGAGTCAGAATAGAAATTGGAAGTTAACAAAAATACAATCAAGACATGCTTGTTTATTTTGAATGAGTTTAAATCCTTGGGGCAAAATGAATTGCATTCTGTAGCATGGAAGAAATACTGTTGGTCTGGTTAAAAATTTCTGTATTGTAGAGAAAAAAAAAAGAATTGTGGGAAACTAGAGGTGGGAATTGTCCCTATCTTCATACGAGGGAGCATGTCTGATACTTGGGAAGATTCTATATGTTATCATGAACTGGTCATTCTGTGAGAACCTTGAAAACAATGTGGTGGGATGGTTAATATTATAGAAGTAATAAAATTAAGCTGCTTGCAGAATTATATCCATTTTATAACAGAAATGTAAATGATTGGAAGAGTTTGAATTTGTTTGCTTCTATTATTAAATTGTATCTGTGATTTATCATACAAATCAGAAAATTTGACTTCTCTGAGGAAGGTAAATAAGTCTGCTTCTAAATACACAATTTGAACTTGATTTTTAATGAACTAGAGTGTATAGTAGTTAAATATAGATTTTAACTGTGGCTAATTCAATCTAGGTTACATAAAATACCATATATTAAAAACAGAATTTGAGTCTTCCGATTTTTTCCTGATGAGTGTAAAAAGACACTTGTGAACTATTTAACTTTTCTTAGGCAGTCATTGCACCCTGAATTCTATATAAAAATGATGGGGTGCAAATTAAAATATTTAGGTTTCTGACAATGTCCATTTATGAGTGGAGAGCATTTGACACCTGTTCAAGACATGAAGCGTGGCAAAATTTGATTAACAAGGTGTTAGGCTTTTGCTGTTTGCTTTTCAAAGTCTGTATAATTTTTATCAGTTGTGTGGTTTAAGCTGTTAATAGATTGGAACAACTTCTTGAAACCAAAGAACTGCTTTGGCCCTTTTGATTGGGTTAATACAGTTAGTTTAGTAGTATACAGATATCATGCAAAATGTTATATTTTTACCTTTTTTTAGTTTCATTATCTTCCCTTTTGGTTTCTCTCATTCAGACCACTGAATTATCAGGAATATAAAGAGAGGACGCAGGAAGCAGCAAGTCATGCTAGTGGATGGAGCAAGGTAAATGACCAGCTCACTTTTTAAAACCTTTCGGTGGATATTGAGTTAGTGCCAGTTGAAACATAAAATACCCAATTTCTTAATTCATAGTTAAATTCAGGATGGATGGACAGACAGATTTATTTAACTTGGCTAGCAAGTGATGTCTGCAGCATTCATTCCTTTTCAGGGACATCTTCTTTGAGACAACTCCGATTCACTAATAATTAGTTGGAAAAAATAATTGTTTTTGACTAAATACATTACATATTTAATATGTTTTGTTTACAGTGCATATTAATGCATGTATATGAAGCTTGAAGACATTTGAGTAGGTGATAAGAAGGATAAACAAATCAATAATGCAAACAAAAAATTGTGATCCAGAAAAGGTTTTGTTTGATTCCAGTAGCATTATTTTTTTAAAGGCAAGGCTTTCAATCTACTGCCTTAGCAACAAAGAAATATTAGCATTGCTTTCTAACCCAATAACTGTAAATTGGCTGTAGCTTTCACCTACCTCATTGTATTAAGGGCAGAAAACAAATGAAACAACTTTGGGGCAATATTCTTTCATTTTCTTCATAAAATGACTGGAGAAGTCATCTAGCTAGGTTAAAGTGTCAGAAATATTTTGATTAGACATAGCCCAACTCTTCTTTCCATTTAGTAATCTTAAAACGGGGGATACTTTTAACCCAATAATCCTGCAAAACTCAAAACAAATGCCTGGAGGAAATGCTAGATGTTTTTTTTTTAAAGCTTAATTTTGATAAGCAATTAATAAAGAAACGTATTATGAGATAAATTAGCATTCTGAACATAACATAATGGACCAGTATTCCATTGAGTATTATTCTAATATTCTTTCAGATTTGAACATGTTGAGGTATTAACTTTTACTCCTCTTATAAATAATATATGTATATTTTTGATGGATTTGTCTTCATATAAATATACTGGATATGTTTGCATGAATACTGTATACCCACACACAAATGCATCACATGCATAAAATGCTTTAAATGTAGAAAATGTTGCCATTAAGCCACAATATTAGAGTTCCTTGTCCTTACTTTCTCTAGGTTTTAGTTCCCCTGGTGATTCTTCAGAGGTTCTTGGTAGAGCTGACCAAACGGGGCCAAGAACCACTTGGTGCACTTCTGAACTTTGGAGTAACCTACCTTGAAGATTATGTTGCAGATTACATCATCCAGCAAGGTGGATGGGTAAGACAGATAATATTTCTTCTGAAATAACAGCTTCAGAATATGTTTATTTCAGTGTGACAATGGCTTTAACATTTAACCGTGATAAAGCATATAAGCCCTTCTTTTGAAAATAGCAGAGAACAATCAAAGATTTTGTTAAAACTGGCTTTAAAATTCTCACTGGTCTCTACATGAGACAAAGCTTATTCCTAAATCCATTTTTTTCTTGTGGAGTTTAACCTAATATAATCTTCAGATTTTGGAAGAAGTATCAAACAGCAAGAAGCAATTCCATTTTATCCATTTATACTAAACTTTTGTAAATGTGATAAATTCTATAAATTATTTCTCATTTTTTATTTTCTAATTAATGATTGATATTTTCTGGAATTTTCCTCCCCCTTTTTACATTTGATATTTATACTGTTCTGAGCGGAAAACTCCTTGGTTTAATAGTATTTTCTTTTAAGCATCATAAGATTTTCTTTCCTCAATTTTATTAACCATTAAATATTAGGAAATTACCCTTCTAAAATCTGGATAGTAATTGTTTTGCAAGAAATCCGTTTCATTTAAAATGTTATTTAAAGTAAAGTTGAGTATATAATGAAGCCCGCTTGAAACATACAGTTCATTTCCTCCTTTTTCTCTTCTATTTTTGGAAAAGTTGTGAAGTGGAGCTGAGGGTATCCAGATTATTCCCTACTGGGAGGCAAAACAACACTAGATTTAAACAGAATTAATCTGGGATTAGTGAAATTATCTGCAAGTAGTTTTAAAACCCCTCTTTATTTGATAATATAGATTATGTTATTATGTAGGTTATGTTCTATTTGATTTGTTATACTTTTCTTTCTCATTCTCTCCCCTTCCCCCATTTCCCCATGTCTTGGTGTAACAAATGATTTAGAATTTCATTTTTTGAAGTAGCCTTGAAATATGAAGGAGGATTCATATATCCAGCTACAATCTTAAATTTAAATTTAATGAAAGTTAGCTTCCAGTTTGCTTTTGGCGAGCAAATAAACGTTGGGCTTGCTTGTATGTCCATGCCATAATTAACAGTGGAATTATTAGGCAGCCAATATACTATTTTAACAATCCTAATGTCTGCTAGTTTTTCCACATATGGTTGGAGAGATGCAGAGCATATAAATGCAGGGCATACACTATTTCCAACAGGAGCAAATCATGCTGTGGTTCACAGTATGACTATTTTAGGTTCGCCATTGGAGGACCCCAAAGAGACAAATCATACCAGAGAAAATCTGCGTGGTCACTAAAATTTAGCATTAAACTAATTTACTAAATGCAGTATAAATCTTCAATTAGATGATATACTCAATTGCTATTGGAGTGGAAGTGAGTAATTCAGAGCTGTATTTCATCAGCTGTAGGTCCCTTGTAAGACATTTTAGCCATCCAGGCAGTTCTTGACTTACAAATCATTTAGCAACCACATCACTTAGTGAAGGGAGTTCTGGCTGTCATTGGGATTGTACGGACTTCCCGTATGTGGTTAAATGATTAAGATGTGTGAATGTGTAATTGTCCAGTTATATCTCCCATTCAATAATTCATTTTGATGGGCTTACAGGTCGCTTTCATTCCTCAATATATTTGATATATATTTATCTATATTTGTGGTATACTACATAGCTGTTCATGAAAATTTAGGAAATTCTACTTCTAAAAAGTTAGGAAACTACTGTGGAACCCTTTTTATAATTATTTTGCTTTAATTATTTTAATTATTAAATCTTAGTCATTCACTCAAATACAAGGGTTGCTTAAAGTCTTTATGAACTGGCTGTTTATACTGGGATGGATAGCTAGCAAGTCAGACAGACTCTTCAGAAGAGCTCTGGTCTTAAAAGCCTCATCTTGTAGTTAAAGATAATCCTTTTCCAACATTGCTGAGTTAGTCTGCATCTGTAGCAGCATGGATGGATGTAAGATAAAGAGCTAATAGAGCCAAAGCATAAACAAGGCACACAGATGTTATTATCACTTGGGCTTTAAGCATCTGGACAACTTTGTCAAGTTTAGTTAACTGGAAAAGGAGTAAGCTGTCATCTGCTCCAAACACTTTTTTTTGTTCTCATAAAACGTTGGATGCCTGAAAGACATAAACTGCTTCACAGAAATTTTGAAACTATTAAAGCCTTTTGCATATAACTACTTTTGCTAAAACACTTCTGTAAATTAATACTTTAAAATAATAGTGCTGTTTAGAAATGCTGAAATTAATGTTGGAATAGAAAAAAGGAGCAAATCTTGCTTCAATTCAAGGACTGAGGTGGAATCAATCCTTCTGAATTGACTATCATTACTAAACCTTTTGGACTTTCTGTGAGGCTTAGTGGTGGTGCTGATGTAGCAGTTCTATTCCTTCCTAAATGGGAGTTTTAGTAGTTAGCGTGAGAAGAGAGAAGTTGGTTTGGAGATTGTGCCAAATGCGGATTGCTGTGGGACTTTTCTTTTTTCTCATTATCTTTTGACATTTTCTTAGGTCTTCACTTTGGGCCAGGCCACTGATGCAGTGGAACTGTTGATCCCTCATATAGGGGCTGTTGAGTTCTGAATGGAAGAAACTAGGGGAAGCTGAATCCAAGCAAGACTAAATTGCTGTTTATGCAAAAACCCAACTGTGGTGGAATGTTGTCTGGGGTTGCAGGACAGGAGAGCTCTTTCTCAGAGGACAAAGAGACATTGGAGATGGAGAATGTCTGGTAGGCAGGAAGAGGGCAAGGATGGACGATTCCTAGTAATTCCCAGAGCATATCTGTAGTGATGCAGATAGTTGATTTAGTCTAGTAAGATTCTGTCTGTAGGCAAACAACACTAAAGAAACTACTCAGAAGTAACACCATGTGCTGTTCTTGGTTTTTTGGGCCTGATATGATATTTAATTTTCTGTCTGCTCCATTGGTAATGTGATGAGGTAACACTTTCTGAAGATGTAGACTCACAACATGGAAAATTGTCAAACTATACCCTCAGCTATTATTAGATATATATAGTTGTAGGCCATGGCCAGAGAGACTTGTTCAGCAATGTCTAATATGCCTTTCCTGATAACAGTGATTTCATGACCTTGTCACCTTCTGTATAAATTATTTCAAGTTGCTCTACTAGGAAGCTGCAGTTGGTGACAAAACACAGTAGTTCACTTATTGGTAGGCAAGAACTGCTTCTCATAACACCAGTGTTACAGATTCTGCATTGGTTACAGTAAGCTTTCAGGTACAGTTCAAAGTGCCATTTTTGACCTATGATGGCCTAGATGGCTTGGACCAAGTACTTTAAGGACCATCTTGAAATACAACATAATTATTCAGTTTAAATGTCACATATGGGGAAGTTGAAGGTTTTTTCTCAGCAAAAGATGGAAAGGGTCAGGAGCTTTTTCAGCGGCATTCCCTATTGTGTGCTGATATTTAGAAGGGTAGTCAGAAATGCTATTTAAAGGACCTTTTAATAGTTATATTTTATTGGAGATGCCTATGATAGTAGGATTTTAGTATCTTAAGATACCAAAATAAATGGTTTTAGGCTGTGTACCCCAAGAGTCTATTGGAAGTGTGGTGATATAAAAAGTAAACAAATCAGACTATTTCTACAAGTACTTTCCACATGCTTAACTAATTTCAATTGACAAGGAAGGAATCATAGGTCAATGAGAATTGGTCCCAGCTCACAGAAGATGGACAATACACTCATTTTGTTTTCTTTGTAATTGGTTTCTTTATAGGGAAATGCTTTGCTTTTAATTTTTTGAACCAAAATAACAGTTGCATAAAGGGTGAGAAACAGTCAGCAATGAGGATAAACCAGCATTAAGATTTTAAAACTATTTCTACATATTGAAGGGCAATGGAGACTTAGTTGCAATTCAGTCATGTCTATGTAAGCTGTAGATATTGACCTAAATTAATGTGTCCACTAATCCACTCTGTTACCAAACTTTATATAGATTTTAAAAAGCAGAGAAGGGGAGTGATTTCTGTTGACTCATTCATCTTGTTTTTCTTAAGGTAGTATGCAAATATTTTCAGAGATGAAATGTATGTTTTTAATAAGATAGAGACCAGCCCTTTAGCATTTTTATAGACAAAGGTTATTTTGTAAGCAGTTTTTAAAAAGGGAAAGGTTTAGTATTTCTCCATGGGTTAAATTAAAAATGTCCACTTTAATTTGGCAGCAGCTTAGCTTCACAGATGCCCCAAAGCAGTATTAAGGCACTAGCTGATGTATGTTCACTCCCTTTCCCTTATTCCATTCTCTCTCTCTCTCCTCTGTGGGCAGCATCTGTTTCATGAGAAGCTTCTCTTGGAAAACTGCAGAATAGGAACAGTAAGCTTAGGTAAGGTTTTTCCACTAAGGTGATATATGCTTTAAATATCACCCTTTTCCTCATTTTCAGTGCTGCATAGACTTTTGGAAAAGGACATGTGAGAATTATCACAGGAGTGAAAATGACTAAATATTGTTACTTGAACATTATTTTTCTACTAGGTATCTATCTACTTGTGGGTTGTATTGCTTTTCAGATCTTTGCATCATTAAAATCTATCTTAAAATATATTTGAATTTAAAAGACCAAATTGAATTGTCAGTGCATAATTCAGTATTTTTTTGTTTTTGGATGAGAAAGTTCATAGAATGATCAGAAAGATTCCTTCACTGGTACATGATTGTATGGTTGATTGTTAAATATGGTGTGTTACTTTAGTTTGTTTAGGTTCCAAAATTGGCAGTGTTTAAATTTTTGATGATTAAATTATAAGCAGAACATTTATTTTCTACTTAAACCATAATTGTTTGATTCCTATTTCTATCTGTGTTACTTTCCAGGGTCTAACAATACTATGAGTTTTTTGAGACTTAATATTAAGATTTTTGACTCTAAATGACACAGCAAAAATATTAGAGGTAATGCTAAAGCAAGATAGCAATATACTTTGAAAATATTTAGATATGATAGTGTGCACTTAGTAGAATAATAATAATATGCACTCAGATTTAATTTGGCTATGGAAATGAGATACTTATCTCAGGAAAATTAGTATATTGTTATGAAACAATTGGTATGAAACCTGACTTTCATTTGGCATATGAAATATTTTATACTACATATTTCCAATAGCTATTCCTGTTTTTCAGGGATTGATTTATTTTAGTTCTTTCTTTCACCACAGTGATTTAAAATGGAAGATTTTGATCAGCTTGATATATCGCATTTGACAAAAAGAAGTCTATATTAAAGCTTATCCTTGCACAAACTTAGATGAAAACATCCTTTTTCTAGTACGATGACTTGCAAATATTAAATAAATTTAGATATTCCTCATGTTTTATCACTCTTATTCTTGATTACAGCACTTCTGAAATTGCTTAGAAAATTCTAATAAGGCAACCTGATATTGGATATTGCTTTTTAAAAATACAATATTTATGCTTTTTTTAATTGTCCTTACATCCATTTTTATAAAGAAATGTTGATTAGCAATACTAAAAACATAAAACGTTGAGGTAAAAAATGTAATATAGGATCTAAAATAAATAACAACAAATGAAGGTGCAGGGAAAATAAATGAAACAACAATAATATGGTTATGTAAACGCATGGATATGACCCACATCTGATCCTACTGGCTCTTGCTGATAGTCAGTTAAGTTACAGTTGAACGCTGGAGTCTACAAATATTTTTTTGCGTTTGATAGATAGCATCATTACCGTGGGCATCTTTGGATGCAGTATTGTGTTTTACTGGCATCTTAGAGACAATAAAAAGCCTGCGGTTTGGTTCATTTTATACTTATAAAAGATTTCTGTAGCCTATGATGCAGCTTTAACTGAAATGGAAGAACTGCACAACTTTCTTCTATGAGCTCAAGAATATAATTTGCATTAAATTACTCAGCTTTACATTTCATGTACATGGGTTGTACACATATTTTAATGATCTAAACTGTAGGCATATTTTTGTAGAAAAGGCTCTAGATTCCCCAGCAAACTTTTAACTGCCTATGGAACCTCTTTTTGTGAGATATTGTACCATGTGCCATGTCCTAAAGTAGAGAATATGGGAACTTTTTCCTACAAGGTGCTTTCACAATTATAAATGCTACTGCGCACGTCTTTCATTTTATGTTTTTCTGTGTCGAAGCAAGGGTGGGAGTAGAGCAAGCCAGCCTGGAAACATGTAGAGTGCAGAGGAAAAGGAACCGTTCATGAGTGAATAACATGAACTTTTCTCTAGTAGACCATTCAGCCCATATGACAACTTGATCACTGAAAAGGAATGATAGGGGATTTGCAAATAAATGCTTGCTGGATGGCTGCCGGCCAGTCCCAGTGCAACTGTCTGAATGTGCTACATTCTATTAGCACAGATGGATGGATGTGAAAAGTGGCCGTCGGTGGAAGTTCTAAAAGCTTTCCCTGAATAATGGATGAATGTTTCTGTCCTAATGGCAAACAAGACTGCATAGTCTGTTTATTTAGCTTATTTTTCTACATTGGCATAATAATTAGTTAAGTCTTCTTAATTCAAACATTTTAAAGCTATGATGACATTTTATAATAGGTTTCTAGAATTGGGGAAAAAATAAATAGGAAACATTACTTTTTTTGTTTGATCATGAGTTTATTGTTAATTTTGGAAGGTATTAGATTGTAGAGCTGGGCAAAGATGTGCATTTGTGGAAGGTAAATACATATGCACATAGTATATATTGGAAATATCTTGGACAAATTGAGATTTTATTTTTTAGGATTGCATATGAACAGTGGAGGGCAGCACTGTAAGCTTAGGAAAAGATAATTTTGCTTTAAAGTCTACCGAAGGATTTCTAACCAATCCAGCTATGTTCCTAGCTCGTTGAAGCTGTGTGCTGAGATTCAAATACTTAACCTGCTTTTGTTTTTTCAGCTAAAGCATTTGAGTATTATTATTGCATTTTTCTAATCCTGGTACCCAATAAAACTCTTAAAATGTGTTGATCGGTAAATAGAATGAAAACATGGTCGATTTTGAAATCTGGTACTGACCCAAGTAGAACAAATAAGTTATTCTTACTTTTAAATGCTGTATCATGGAGTTTGCATAAACGCATTACAATGTAAAAAACTGTTCCAAAGTTTTATCACTTTCTCTTTGAATATAAATTGGCCTAAATTTTTATTCAGTAGTAACATTACTGTTTTCTTCTAATTTGTTTATTAAAATTCAGAACATGGTTGTTAATACCAGTAAGTGCTACTGCATACTTTTCTTAACAATAATTTGCCCAGTGACTATTTAGAATTCTGATGGCGCTGAATGAATGATAAATTGTTAGCCAGTGCTTGAAGTGGTTGCAGTGCTCCTGTTAGTCACATGATTAAAAAAAAAACAGCCTCATTTACAAGTGCAGCACTTCAATTCTCCCACCTGCTGTCTCCCCCTATCTCCACTCTACTACAGTCACCCACCCCTGCCATTCCTAGCTGACCGTTGCCATCTTCTTCCCTCTGCTGGCCTGTGCAAGGGTTGAGCTAGCAGAGGAGATGGGGCAGTGATGAAGCAGTGGCTTGCTGATATTTTTTCCCAGGGAACCTCTGCCTGCACCCACCATCCTGCCTTCTCCACTAGCTCCATTCTACCGCTTCCTCCTTGGCTGGGCTCAGTGACCCTTTGGCAGACAAGGGTCTGTTGTGCTTGCTACCCACATCCCTTGGCTGCAGCTTCGCCCAGTGCCTGCATCCTGGGCCAGCAGTGGGAGGAAGGAGACAGTGAAGGTCAGAGGGAGGCAGTGGGGTGGCCAAAAGGGAAGAGATGAGGAGGGAAGATGTGAGCGGGGAGAGTTGAAGCAGAGGCAACTGTGGAAGTCTGCCAGGCCTCATCTGCACAAGGCTGGGGAAGCTTGAGATCTTCATCTAAATATGGTTCAGTCCTCACCGAATGACCATCAGGACTTCTGGGATGCCAAGCGAGCACTACCAGTGCTTCAGATTCCTCTAGTTGTTAAATAATATATATTGCTTAAAAATATATTTTCTGAACTCTGATGGTTTTGATGTCTGCTCCTTTCCCCTCCACCCAGGGAACTGTTTTCAGTTTGGATTCTGAAGAGGAAGAATTCCACGGAATCATTGCTGAAGACAGTAATGACATCTACATCCTAACTAGTGACAACTCAGGCCAGGTGAGCCCACCTGAGTCACCCACAGTAACAACATCTTGGCAGTCGGAGAGCTTACCTGTTTCTTTGTCGGCCAGCCAGAGCTGGCATACAGAGAGCCTGCCAGTTTCGTTGGGGCCCGAGTCGTGGCAGCAAGTAGCTATGGATCCTGAAGAAGTGAAAAGCTTGGACAGCAATGAAGGCGGTGAAGAAAGGAGTGAAAACAACTCTTCCAATTCAGATATTGTACATGTTGAAAAGGAAGAGATACAAGAGAGTGTTGAGGAGGCAGCAGTGTCGGAAATGGGCGTGCAAGCAAGGGCTAAAAAATTGAGCTTGCCAGAAGTCCCAGCTGCCTTGCCGAAAATGGAGTCTGAGGCTGAAAGCTTGTTGATTAAAAGACTACGCCCTTCTGCACCGTTGCCCACCGAGGGCCACAAAGAGGGGAGCGCAGTGGAATATCCTGATCCTGAACCATTGATGTTGAGTAAAACTGCCAAACAACTAACTCCTTCAAGTGAAAAGGCTTCCCCCAAGCCTGAGAAAATACAGCTGCCAGAAGAAGCAGCAAAACTACCGAGGGAGAGCTATTCTGAAGAAAAGTCCCCGGATGGAGAGGAGAAACCCATTCTTTTGCCAGAAGGCAAATCGCTTCTGCTCTACGGTGGGGCAGCTGCAGTAGCGATCCTGGCTGTTGCAGTAGGTGTAGTGCTGACCCTGAGGAAGAAGTAGTCAGCTGTTCTCTTAAGAGATACTGTCTGAATTGGTTGCATTGACTTAAGATTTGCTATGCCTCCTGTTAATGAGAAATCTGTGTAACGTGACAGGAAGGTGGGACATGAGTTTACTGCTAATTCTAGGACAATCATGTTTTTAGTGGCCTGGGACTGGATCTTCCTCTTTAATTATAGGGGTAATATTGGAACACCCTTGCACATCTAAGTATCTCAATATATCTGAAAAAATTGGGGTGGGGAAGGTTGCTTATACACTGGAAATCGGATCATGAAATCCCAGGGCAATGGAAAAGTTAATTGTTAACCCTGGAGAATTTCTTTATGTAGCTGCCATTGCAGCTTCTTTGTTCACCTCCACCTCTTGAATGAGAGGTTCTCTAATCATGTAGCATGAGGCTACTTCGTATCTTTTTGTCTCGGCTTCCTCAGGTACTGCATTGCTCCCAAATTTTATGATTAAACCCCTAAAGCTAGGAAATGAAAGCCTTCCATGTAAGGATGAAAGTATAATGCATTTTGGAGAAAGGTAATGGTTATTTTTTTCATCATTGTACATTAGGCGTTTTTGTGATCTGCTATTGTTGTGTTTCTGTCCCTATCCCCTCATTCATCCAGCTTTATCATGTCAGTTTAGTTATCAAAGATGCACTCCTTTCATGCAAGCATCTACCACTATTTTGATGAATGCAAAAGAAGAAAATATTTCCATGTAATAAGCAAAAAAGTACAAGGTCAAGAGTTGAATACTGTATAGGCAGTCCTCGGCCTGACAACCATTTGTTTAGTGACCGTTCAAAGTTACAATGGTACTGGGAAAAGTGACTTATGACCATTTTTTCACACTTATGACCATTACAGTATCCCCAGGATCATGTGATCAAAATTTGGGTGCTTGGCAGCAAGCATGTATTTATGACGGTTGCAATGTCATGGGGTCATGTGATCACCTTTTGCAACCTTCTGACAAGCAAAGTCAATGGAATCAAGATTCACTTACTCACAATTTACTAACCTAACTGCAGTCATTCACTTAGCAATCATGGCAAGAAAGGTCATAAAATGGAGCAAAACTCAACTGTTTTGCTTAGCAACATAAATTTTGGGCTCCGTTATAGTCGTACATTGAGTACTGCTTCTACAGATTTAATTCAAAATTGTGTTTCAAAATGCGGGAGATATAAATAGAAGACTTGTCTGCAACTCTTTAAAGCAATATGAATGATTGCCTTGTATATTTGCTGTTTCTCAGAAAAAGATAAGTTGCTTTAGAAAGTTGAAAACAGGTGCTGTGGTACACTTCTGCAAGTTCCCAAACACTTTTTGTATCTAAACCTGAAGCAGTATGGCCCTATGAAATTCCAGTATTGAATACATTAAAATCTGATTATTTATAGATTAAAATCTGATTTGTTAATTCAGTTGCAAGATTGGACCCCTTAGCTTACCCTTATCGTTATAATGAATTCAAAATCTTCAAGGAAATGACTCCGCAGTTAACTGAAATAGCATTTGTCTCAAGGGTGCTTTTTTCCAAAAAGCAACTGGACTTTCTGGTTTTTCCCCTTTTGATAACATTTTGCTTCTTAGCCAAGCTTCTTCAGTTCTTGGATCAGAACAAAACATTTTCAAGGGAAAAAATACCCAAGAAAATCCAGCTGCCTTTTGGAAAAACCACCTTTGGGGCAGTCATGACCTGGATGATTGAGAATGTCCATAGACATGAAACGGTATTTGTTTCCAATTTCCAGTTTCCTGGCCACTGGAGGAAAAAAAATAATGATTTGAAACCATGTCTTGTATTGCTCATGTAACTTTTCAGGTAACACCTTTCTATGTGTAGACGATTTCTTTTTATTCCATCAGCTATAATTGGGCCCAGGAAAAAAAATAAAATCGATCATTTATGTCAAATTGTTATTTTGTGTGTGTTGGAAAGCTCTGCTGGTGACATTGTCATTGGTAACATAGTATCACGGGTTTTTACTTGAACAGTAACATGGCAACAGCCACATTTTGGGGATGAGCTACAATTTCCTCTTCTCTTTCCCACTAAACCTACTATTTAAAAAAAATCAAATTTGATAGAGTTGGTAGTGTTTGTTATACCCCATCTCTAGTCAGTATGCATGTATGAGAGGCTACATCTATAAACATTTGTGTTCATATACTATAGAACACTTGGTGTAATATATAGGGATTTACAAGGAAGTCTTGTTTAAATATACTTGCACTTTTCCATAGTACTCCTTATTGGGAATATTTCAGAATGAAGTGCCTCAGTATGTTCCAGTGGGATTTAACTCTTTTTTCCCTTTGTTTTTTGCCCCAAAATCAAAAATCTAGCTGTAACCACAAATTACTTTTTTAAAAATGGGGGGGGGGGGGAGGAAACTGATATTGAATAATTGTGTTCTGATACAAGCATTGTCACTGAAAGGTTGGTATAGATTTCAGCTGCAGTTTATCCTCTATCTTCATCCTCTGAAATAAACTTACATTGATTTCTACAGTAAATTACGGAGGAAATACAGATAATCCTCGACATACAACAATTCATTTAGTGACTGAAGTCACAACAGTACTAGGAAAAAGTGACGTATGATTTTTCACATTATGACTGTTGCAGCATCCCCATGGTCACATGATCAAAATTCAGACACTTGGAGAGTGACTCATATTTATGAGGGTTGCAGTGTCCTAGGATCATGTGATGACCTTTTGTGACCTGACAAAGCAAAGTCAACGCGGAAGCCAGATTCACTTAACAACTGCAATGATTCACTTAAGAACTGTGGTAAGAACAATTGTAAAATAGGGTGAAACTCACTTAACGAATGTCTCAGTAACAGATTTTGAACTCTTTATTAGTCGAGGACTACCTGTAATCTGTGTAAGTTTAAATATCAATGCATTTTGTCTGATTTCAGCCGTGTCTATTTGAACAGAAGGTAACAGACTGGACACCCGAGATACCTTCTCTTTCATTTCCAGGATGATTACTTAGAGTTATAGCTATGCTCATTCAAATGATCCAATATCTCAACCAATCAACAGTGGGATGATGCACTTTTCATAGCCAGTAAAATGCTAGCGTGCTAAGGATTAGAATTAGGGGGAATTATGAACCCTTTCAAATACTGATATAATACAATTTGATTATAGATTACCTAATTTCTGAATTTAAGCGGCAAATTCTCTTGACTCTTGGTGCTTCATAATGGACTAGACCAGTGATGGCTAATCTTTTCGGCACAGAGTACTGAAATTAGAGTATGCGCGCACAGGAACCCGGAAGAGAGTAGCTGGCTGGTGCGCTCTGAGTGTCACCTGTGGCACGTGTACCTTAAGTTCGCCATCACGGGTTCGCCATCATGCAATCACGGGTTAAGATGTGAAAACTTGTATTTGTTTTTTTTTTTTTTTTGGAACTGCAGTCATTAATTCTGTAAAAACATTACCATATCCTTTCCAGTGCTAGTGAAATGAAGACAAAGTTAAGGTATACCAGTAGGATTTCAATAGGTGTTATGTAACTGTCACTTCAAAATAGTTTGTACTTCTGCAATAGAAGTTCTACAATGTTGGACTAAATGCTGCAAACTACACTTTCTCTTTCCTGCTGCTTCCATTGGCAAATGGAAGCAGCAAAAAGTTTTGCTGCCTACTGAAATACTCGTTTCCTTCATGTGGATATACTTTTGGTTCCTGAACTACTTGCGGTGGATGTCCTGCAAGAGTTCTTGAAAGCAAAATAAGTGTCACGCTTGCTTAGTGTTTTGCACAATAAGCTGGAGCTGAGCAATTATTTTAACAAATAGAGGCTTCAGAACCTGCTAGTGCATACGTGAAGCATTTCCACATTGTGACTTTTAATCTGGCTGGAAAGCTGCCTGTCTGACCTTATTTGTACATTGATCCAGGAAAAGAGATTTGCCTGTATTGATGACTTGAAAACCTTCCCGAGAATTCATAGAGCCCTAAAATAACCCATGCTAGTTAAAAAATTAAGCCATTTGATTATTTCTTCTTGAGCTACAGTACTATTTTTACTTTGGGCTAAGTTTCATGAGGATGCACAAGCTTCTTCCTAGCATTGGACGTGTTAAGGCAGAGTAGTATTTCCTTAAGCTGTATGACCATAATTACTTCCCTGGAGCTATTTTAAGAAACACGGTGAGGAGGGCAGACATAATCACCATCTTACTGTTACAGGCTTTTACTGTATGAATTGAAAAATACTGCCTCCAGTGTTAAAAACAAGTGTTCCTACTCTTTATAAAAGATTATGTGTATTTTTGCTTGACCAATAATCTCAAGTAAAACTACGCCCTTATTTGTATTTTATTAAAGTTAAATTTTGAAGAAAAAGTGTGTGGGTTTTTATTAGCTGGAGCAAAACATACTATTTTAAAATTTTATTAGCTGTAAAAAAAAGAACAACTGTATAATGTAGTAGCCTTCCATAAATTGGTTTTTCCTCAGACATAATCCATGCTTGGATCAGAAAGCCTGCACAGTTGAAAAATCAAAGCACACAAAAAAGAGAGCCACATCTATTTAAATATTTAGAATTATGTTCATTCAAATGACCCAATGTCTCAACCAATAAACAGTGAGATGCCATTGTTCATGCCAGTACAAGCTAGAGTTTTTCAGATTACTTTTCAAACATCTATCAGTCTAAATGAGTGTCAAAAACTTTTCAAGTCAATAAAATGTAATGATGTGTAAACAATTTGACTTCCAGCTTCATTCCTAACTTTATTACAGAGACCTTCATCAAATCTTTAAAAATTGTACAATGGCTATCACTTATCCCCCCCCCCAATTAAAATCTGTATTCCAGCAATGTACAAAGCAGAAGGAATTATAAATATTATAATTGACCTTTACTGTATTGGTGTCATTTGTAAATAGGCAATTTCCTTTCCTAATATGTCTACAAAATCTGTAGTAAAGATAATCAGCCTCAGTTGAGAACACAAATGTTTTTTGGCTTGTGCATAATGCTATTAAATATGAAAAACAATACACATTTTAAGTTTTTAAGACTTTATATTATGGCAATTTTTAAATGGCAGATAAATGGATCAGAATAGCATGCATTTCTTTAAAAAAATTCACAACTATAAATCAAGCATATTCCATCAACTATTCACTTATATAACAAGTGGAAGAACAGACTGTCTAATGGTATTTTAAGGTGGTCATTAGCTTCTATTCCTGTTTTCAAGGAGAGATGCCATCAACACCATAATCCTGAGAATAAAAAAAAACCACTTTGCTTCTATAAGAGACATAAAAAATGGCCCAAGATTTCAAGTATAAAAGGAGGCCTGCCAATTCATATCTCAAATCAACTATGTAGAAAATACATGACTGTTGATAAAAAATTCAAAAAATTAAAATACCAAAATGACACGATTTTTCTTAATCTTTAAAAACTTTTTAAAAAAACAAATTGGTTCTTGCATTCAGATGTGCATCCCTTTTGTTCAGTTCTAGGAAAGAGAGAAAGATAATTAGATGCATCCACTGCAACTGTTAAATTACATTAAGAAAATGGTTCTTCAGATATTTTCTAAACTGTAGCTAACCAAGAATGTATCAAGACAAGATTGCGCATGCTGTCCCCTGTAAGATCCAATATATTGTATTGTGCTTAGATATCACACAATAGACATAGACAACCTCATTTTAGCCCAGGACACAGTGCAAGCCTAGTTTGCATAGTGTATAATTCATTGAGTTGAATTACCTGAATAAACCATGTCTAATCTGTGACCTTTGTCTGTCACTCCCTGATCTAATTGAGAGTGTATTGAATAGGTTTTGCATAAAATGTTAATTCTCAACAAATTCAGGACATGTTTTGTATCATTTAAGGATATCACTTCCAGCTACAGAATTAGCCTTTTAAAAATACAATACACAATTGGATCTGCTTTTAACAGGGATTGGAACCGCTTCTTGGCCTCAAAGAGCTCTCATGGAGTTCGCCTAATACAGGTAGTCCTTGACTTACAATCATTTGTTTAGTGATCAAAGTTATAACAGCACTGAAAAAAGTGATTTATGGCCATTGCAACATCCACATGATCAAAATGGTAAGTGGCACACATTTATGATGGTTGCAGTGACCTGGGGTCATGGATCACTTTTTGTGACCTTTTGACCAGCAAAGTGAATGGGGAAGCCAGGTTCACTTAACTGTATTACTAATTTAACTGCAGCGATTCAATTAACAACTATGCAAAGAGGTCACAAAATTCACTTAATTGCTGTCTTGCTTAACAATGGAAGTTTGGGGCTCCCAAACTTGTGATCATAAGTCGAGAACTACATGTAGAAGTGGATCGAGCCAAAACTCCCAGCCTGCCACTGTTTCCAGGCTTTCTCAACACGTTGGAGCTAAGGAACAGTTTTCCTGTTTTTTGGCTTTCTGGGTAGGAGGGCCGAGCAGGAGCTAATCCTTAGGGCTAATGGGGAAATTTCCCACACCAGCTTTTCAGCATTAGGTTATAAGACTTTAAACTTCCTTGAAAGAGGCATAAGAATCACTCTTATAAATGTATTTAAATCAGCATTTCTCAAACTTGGCAGCTTTTAAGACATGTGGCCTTATACTCTCAGAATTCCTCAATCAGCACTTTCCTCTAATTTGGAGATAAAATATAACACGAATGCAATGCTGTGATTTTAGCAATAATCACCTCAGGTGCCAAATGGTTCACATAATTGTGGAGGTTCTGGTTGATATAATTCACTGTTGTGTTGAACACCTGCTGCAGCGACGCAGGGACTACATTGGCTACTTTCTTGGCCAAAACCATTGCGGCCACTAACATGGCTTTTTCCTTTTCTATTTCCGGAGGCATTCTTGCCACGACCTTTTTCACTGCGTCAGACAGGTGCTTGGTGATCACCTACAGAAGAAGAACAAACAACTCCCTAAAATGCTGCTCTTCCAGCCCCTTGAACTCTAATCCAGTCAGATGCTAAGATTTTTCTCCTGACTGTGATAAAAACCACAACTAAAAAACATTACAAAGGAAATGTAAATTAATGGTCACTGTTAACTATTGGAGAAGCCTTATGGCTTCAATTATGTACAAAGTGTAACAACGTTCAGTTACTAATTGCAGTTACAGTATTTTTCGGAGTATTAAAATGCACCTTTTTTTCTCCCTAAAAGAGGGTGAAAATTTGGGTGTGGCAGCCACCCTTTAGCCTCTGCCTCCAAGCAATTTACCTCCTTGCAGCAAACAGAGAAAATGGGGCTTGCGGAGGCGGCAATAGGCTATGGCAATCCCTGCAGCCTGAAACAGCTGATCATTGGGAGGCCCATGCTTAAACTGAAATTGAAAGTGAAATAGGCCGTTTGCTGCAAGGTGCAAATTGCTGGGAGGCAGAGGCAGATTTTTCTTCTGATCAAGCTAAACTGAAACAGGCTGTTTACAGTTTGCTGCAAGGAGGTAAGTCAATAGCTATAAATGTCTATAGAATGTTCAAATTGTAGACTTATTTTTTAAAGACTGCTTTATTATTGTTTTAGACAACTTGACAAAATGAAGACGCTTTTTAAAATAAATGATTTGAAGAGGCCCAGTGGTATTGTATTTTCTTTTAAATAGCAGACAATAATGTATACTTCCAGAAAGCCACAACAATTTTAACAGTATCTGTAGAAGTATAGTCTGAAATGTAACACCACAAACAGTGTATATCATCTGTACTGTTTGCTGTTTGGGGCAAGTAGGCAAATTGCTGGGAGGCAGAGGCAGCTCCCCCCCCCCCCCGTTTTCCTCCCCAAAAGCTAGGTGCGTCTTATACTTCAGAGCATCTTATACTCTGAAAAATACAGTAATTATACCATTCCATCATGAATGGAGGGATGTATCCTCTTGCCTTCAGTGGCCTTTTGTGTCTTTTATCAGCTAAGGAGATACTGTATTTTAAAGATCATCCAAATTCAACTTCTATTTTAGCTGTATTCAGCAACACAACTGCCCTCCAAATCCATTTTTCAATTAAGTTGATCACAACACTGAGCGAGTTCCAATCACCTAATGCCATTTACTAGGTACATATGTGGTAACTGGAAAAAGTAGTCATGACTGACAAAAAGAAAACAACCCTCACAGACACGGGATTTATTTGCTCATTAAAGTCCTCCAGTGCTACCTTATTAACCTCTTAAGTTTCTTCTCTTTCTCACCTGACTGGACACATTTTCCATCCTGAAGTGTTCTGCCAGGTTGTCCACAAATGGGTGCTCAATCTCAGCAGCCAGTTTATCACCGATTACAGCCAACTGCACTCCTATTTTCCGGAAAATTGCCTCATCGACCACTGAATTAAAATCCATGGATGAAAAAGACAAAGAACAAATTGGCTTTCAAGCATTAAAGGACATTGTGCAACCTATAGATCATGCTAACGTTATAACACTGGATATAGGACAAGACTGTATACTGCATATGATTTCTATGTCAGAATACACACAGATGTTTTACAGCCCATCCCAGCTTTAAACCAGGCATTGGGCTGGAAGTGCACTGATGCTTTGCATTGGCTAAAGACCATGCAACATTAGCAAGTGAATTAAATTGCAGTGATGGACAACCTAATGAGAATGCTTAGATTAATTAAAGGTAAAGCTTCCCCTTGCACTTATTTGCTAGTCATTCACGACTCTAGGGGGTGGTGCTCATCTCCATTTCAAAGCTGAAGGGCCAACACTATACAAGATGTCTCCATGGTCATGTGGCCGGCATGACTAAATGCCAAAGGCTTATGGAATGCTGTCACCTTCCCACCAAAGTGATCCCTATTTTTCTACTTGCATTTTTTACGTGCTTTTGAACTGCGAGGTTGGCAGAAGCTGGACAAATAATAGGAGCTCACTCTGTTACACAGTGCTAAGGATTCAAACCACCAAACTGCTGACCTTTCTGATCAACATGTTCAGCGTCTTAGCCACTGAGCCAGCGCATCCCTTTTAGATTAATTAGATAGCTTTTAAATTCATTTTGGAGGGAGACAAAGCAATTATAGTGCCATCCCTTGGAAAAAAATTGTGTCCTCTAGTTGTGGTGAACTCTTAATTCCCACCCACAGGAGGGAATTAAGTTCATCACATTTGGAAGTCACATATTTTGGAAAGAACAAATTAGGTGGGAATTCAAGACATCTGCAGAAATACACAGGTAATCCTCGACTTACGATCATAATTGGGGACCAGAATTTCTCTTGTTGAGTTGTGCCCAATTTTATTACCTTTTTGGGCACAATTGATACGCAAATCACTACAGTTGTTTTAAAGTAAATCATGTGGTCATTCGGTGAATCAGGCTTCCCCCCATTGACTTTGCTTCTCAGAAGCCAGCTGGGAAGGTCCCAAATGGTGATTGCATGACCCTTGGATGTTGCAACCATTGTAAATACATGCTGGTTGCCAAGGACTCGAGTTTTTAACCACATAACTGTGGAGATGCTGATGTTTGTAAGCATGAAGACTGATTGTAAATCATTTTTTTCAGCGCCATTATAACTTCAAATGGTCACTAAATGAATGGTTGCATGCTGAGGACTACCCATTTTAAGGTGTAGAAGGCCACTGTACCATTGAACCAGTGTTCCAGCTCAACAGTCAATAAATTAACATCAATGCAAAAAAACTTCTGTGACCATGGATGGATGTGCACAGGGCTACTTCTCCTAGAAACTTGCTTATTTCTGCTCTTAACAAATGGCAACCTAGGCAGAATCTACAGGCAGAAGTTGGTCCACTTACCTTCAAAACACTGGCTGCTCTATAGAAATATGGTTAAAAATATGCTACCCGCTACCCACTTTAAGAGTTCAACATTTGGGTGTAGTTTGAAATTTCATGAAGTTTTGATCATTTTGGCAGAATTTCGTCATTTGAAAGAGGACACATGTTGAGTGTAACAAAGTTGCTAACCAAGTGTTAATAACAGATCCTTCATTATTCAAACAGTAGGAGACAAAGAACTTTGCTCACCCGGTGCTTGTTCACCCAGTGCTCTGTCTTCTACTCGTCCAAAATTATTGCCATCTGTCTGAAGCTCCCCATCATCATATACACTATAACACTTTGGTGCTAACAACTGTGTTTTCAAGCTACAAAGGCTGGAAGCAAAACTAACATTGGAGGAGTTTTCCAGGAAATAGTAGAGAACAATACCGGCAACTTCTATACTATCATTATAGCCACCCTGTTGGGAGAGACACAAAACATTCATTAGTTATTATTAATAACTAGGAATCTATCTGTGATAATGTTGAATTTGAACATTAATAGCTGCTCCCTCCCCCCCACTATCTCTTCAGCTAGTATTTAATTCTTCGTTTCATAGCTACTGAATGTACTCAGTCTTTGCTAATTTGCTGGCTCCTACTGGGAAGGGATGTTCCCCTGGTAGTATGACTAACACCTTGGACATTGAGAAGAAAGCAAAATTCAAAAGACAAACTCAAAAAATTCAAAAGACAAACTCATGTGATAGTAATTTTGAATCCAACCTGATTCATTGTGGCTGCTGAAACAAGGCAACAGGATTATCTTTGATTTGCAGAAGCCGTATATCATCTATCTGGAAAAGATAAATTACAAACAAAAAGTGTTGTTATGAAAATACTGATACTCACAAATTTTAAAAGGTAATAAAACCTGCTAGGTAATGGTGGTAAATCAAACTTCTCCAAATCTACCTTCAGGTCCTATAATTGGCTTTATATGAAAGCATGCTATAGTATTTACTTGGAAGGTAAGGATTCACATAAAGCATACATAGGATGTAGATTAAAAATGAGTGGATATCCAATTATACTATTGTGGCTGCCCTCTTGACTGTTTTGACTGTACCCTGAGAATATCCCAATGGCCCAAGTAGAAAGTGACTTAAAAGAACCCAACTTTTCTTTCAATCCCTCAAAGGAGAGGAAGAAGTGAAGATTAAGTGAAGGTCTCTTCCCATATCTACCCACCTTGCCTTCTAGGCTCTCTTCCAAATGTTCCATTTAAAAATGATCTATAAATATCTTCAAGAATATGATTTTAAACTGTGCCACCCTACCTGCAGAATGCTACTCTGGAAAAGCTTGTCTGGCTTTCAATGTACCTCTTAAATTTATTTGATCCAGAGGGAGAAAGACCTCTCCAAGAAGTTGCCTTTCCTTGCTCTCAAGATTATGGGCCGTAAGAGTGATTGCAAGGACTTTCCTCTCTTCTCATCCAGAATGGGCTGCTAGAACTTTGCTGTGAAAACGTCCCTGGGTTCCTTTCTCTGAGCAAGACCAAGAAAACAATTCAAAAGGCAGCTGCTTGGGAAGATGGTTCACTTTTTTGTTCAGCAGGTTCTGACCAGTTCTGGAGAACCGGTAGCGGAAATTTTGAGTAGTTTGGAGAATTGGTAAATACCACCTCTGACTGGCCCCGCCCCCATCTATTCTCTGCCTTCCAAGTCCCAGCTGATTGGGAGGGAATGGGGATTTTGCAGTATCCTTCCCCTGCCATGCCCACCAAGCCACATCCACAGAACCCCTAGTAAAACAATTTGAATCCCACCACTACAATAAAGATTTTGTTTCTGGGACAGCTGACCACAGACTGGCACTCCAGTAAGATTTTATATCATTTTGAGCCCTCTGTGTAAGACAGGAGGTCACAAGAACGTGATATAAATTTTATGGCCACAAGGAAATAGGAAACCCAGATGTGATACTTTTATGGTCAGAGGAACTTAGAAAATATTTGTCTGTGATCTCCTTCATTAGGAAAGGTCTTCCCAGCCAGGCAGAGGTGCTAAATTCCCAAGCCTTTTAAACGTTGATTAGATTTCAGCTGTTCTATTGTCTTTAAGGAAACACTTTATTTTATGAGTGGAGGTGGGTTTCTCTGACTCCAAATCAGAAGGCAGTTAAAAGTTGAGCAAATTAAAGGCTTTTTAATGTCTATCAATATAATGGTGAAGATCATTCCCTTCCTCCTCCCCCTAATTCACTTTTCACTGTGTGTCACCTAAAAGCAGTACTGATCAAACATTTTCACTAAAGTTTCAAGGGCCACATTTAAAAAAATCCTTTAAAACAGCAGCTGAGTAAATATAATAAGAATTTCCCCAGTACCAAAACCCCTGAAACAGTTCAAAGTATGCAAAGAAAGGATAACTCAACATTTGCCTGACAGATCTGCTCTCAAACCTCCAACACTGGAAGGTCTTTAAGAAGAGAATGGGCAACATTTTGTCTGAAACAAAATATAGGTATGGGGGTTCCTGCCTGAACAGAGAGGTGGATGATAAGACTTCCAAGGTCCTATCCAATTCTGTTATTCTGTTAAATTCTGTAATGAAAGATGATTCTTTTTTATTTTTGTTCAATTAAAATAAAAAAAAACTTTTCAAAAAAAGGCTAAAAGTGAATAAAATATATAAAACTACTTATCAGTATTAACATATTAATAATAATCAGAATTAATAAACGCCCATGGGTTCTCATCAGTTAAGATGCTGGGCTTGTCAGTTGGATAGCCAGCAGCCCAGGTTCAAAACCCAAGCGCCACATGACAGCATGAGCTCCTGTCCTCACCCCAGCTCCAGCAATTCGAAAGCATTCAAATTCAAATAGATAAATAAGTACCACTTTGGTGAGAAGGCAACACTACTCCGTGACATCATGCTGGCCACCTGACTGTGGAAATTTGGACAGTGCTGGATCAATGGCCTTGAAACAGAGATGAGCACTTCCCCTATAGTCAGCAAGAACAAGCAAAGTAAAATCCTCAGGGACTCCTTTACCTCCTACCTTTTATCAATATTAATTATAAAAACATTTTAAAACCCTAAAGAAGTAAAATAAATAAGAAAGAAATTTCTAGGCCAGACACCAGGAGATCACGAGTTCTGGTCCCGCCTTAGACATGAAGCCAGCTGGGTGACTTTGGGCCAGGTATTCTCACTCAGCCTTAGGAAGAAGAAAAATACAGCAAATCAGTTTTGAAAACATTACTAAGAAAACTGCAGGATCTTGCCCAGGAATCAAAACTAATTTGCATTTCCTGCATTGGATGAGGAGAGCAGATATTTCTCCTTCTGTTGTAGCCACTTTTTATGGAGGCACGATTGAGAGCATTTTAAGAATAGCAATAGCAATAGCAGTAGACTTATATACCGCTTCATAGGCCTTTCAGGCCTCTCTAAGCGGTTTACAGAGAGTCAGCATATTGCCCCCAACAATCTGGGTCCTCATTTTACCCACCTCGGAAGGATGGAAGGCTGAGTCAACCCTGAGCCGGTGAGATTTGAACCGCTGACCTGCTGATCTAGCAGTAGCCTGCAGTGCTGCATTTAACCACTGCGCCACCTTGGCTCTAGAAACTGCATCGCTGTTTGGTTTGGTGGTAGCAGTGCCTCAGATAGAAAGTCCATACAGAGAGTGGTAAGGAAAGCCAAGAAGATTATAGGAAGCTCATTTCCTGTTATTCAGGATACTGCTTCTAAGTGCTATGTGCTTAGAGCTCAAAACATTGTTATGGACCCCACACACCCATTTCATAGTTTGTTTCTGTTGCCTGCCTCTGGGAGAAGGTTTTAAAGTATCTATAGCAAGACTACTAGATTCTGGAATAGCTTTGTTCCTTATGCCATCTGTCTTGTCAACTTGTAGGATTCTTTGTATATGTAAACATCTGAACTAGACTGTGATGTTTGTATCATATATGTGTATGTATGTGGATATATGCATAATGGTTAACTTTTGAGAGCTGAATGCAATGAAATTTTATTTTAATGCTGATTAATGTACATTTAAAGTGACAATAATGACTCTTCTTTGAAAGAACAAAAATTGAAAAAAAATGGCCCTCAGACTAACATCCCTCCATAGCTTCATATTATTCCATAAAGTTACTTCTTACTGACAGAACCAAATTGTTCAGTAACTCTAACAGGCTCATCCCCAAGGGTAAGAAATCGTAGGTAATTAAATCAGAAAGGAATGTAAGGTAATTGAACAGTCGGTAAATGCACCTAACTCTGAGGATACTGAGAACCAAGGGAGATGAGTATTCCAATCCTCAAGATATGGCTTACAAACACTTCCTCTGACATGGGTTTACAAATACTTCGTTCAGCGGATTGCTTTGCATATATGGCAAATATCAGAACATAAACAGTCAGCATTTCAGAAGTTCAAATTCCACAAATACTAATTTTGAGTATAAGCATTGTGCAATATCTGTAGAATGCCAAACAAATGCCAGAAAAACCTCAATAAATATAACAGAAATAACTAGTATAAATCCAGCGCAGGATTATACGATATGCCTGTGTTTGCCAAGCATATTTCCATGCATGCATGAGATAGGCACAAATTTACGTTAAAAAATGGAAAGAAGCTAACTGAAAAAGTGGGATACGCCCACAGTATTTCATTTACAGACTTGCAAAATCTATAAGTGAAATTACTGGAGGAAACCACCATATGCAGTCAATAGTCTAAACTGTCTGAAATTCAAATAAAGCTGAAAATATGCAATTTTAAAGTGAAGAAACAAAAGCACAAATAATTGTTTAACGTAAGTAACTTGAAGGAGAAGCATTAGTCAATATTCTGCGGATTGAGATTTTCTTGAGTGAGTAAGAATGAACATCTCTCTGGAGACTGCAATTTTCTTTATGTAACTAATCTTTTCTTATGGAAAATGTGGAACTTAAATTTTGAACTCTTCAGCATTTAGTGTGTAGTTTTCTAAACAAAGTTATATTTCACAGCTTCATTTGGACCCCATTTTCAACTATGTATCTCATGTTCAGTTTATCACAGAACAAAGCAAACTAAACCAATACAGATACAGGAAATGGATGATGCATAGAATAGTTATAAAAAGCAAAACTGTAATCACCAAAGCTAGTTATTATGCCAGACAAATCCACAACATGGTTTAGCATAATGTGCAGCCTCCTTCAAAGAAACCATAATTTACAAACCATAGTGAATGGGTACATATATTAAGCTAAGCCATGGTTTGCATTACAATGATTCAACAGTTATTTCTTCTCTCCAAAGAACTATATTTCTAAGTTAGACTTTATGGAAAGTTCTCAGCTACCTCTCTAAATTATAACTTTTTTTTAAAGTAAAGCAATCACAAATTAGCACAACGTTGAAATACATTTGCTGTGTATTAGTACAGTCACACTTATTAGGAAAACAGTGCCAGAATTTTCCAAATTCACATTTTCTTTTTGAAGGAGGATTAATCAGCATAAAGGCACAATTTTAAGCTAAAGGAGTAATGTGTACATTGAAGCCAACATGTGAGAATTAGGGTTGTTTTGTGTTGATTTCATTTCATTATTTCATTTTATATTTTATTTTATATTTTATTTTTATTACTTTTGCATTTGTCCTGCTTGGTTGCAGGATCCATGTGTTCTTCTACTGCACTTACCACTAGTTCTACAGCTATTGAAGCATGATGCAAAGGGTCATTTTTACTCAACTGACAAATCCCAGAGCCAGATGCTGATTAGGACTAAGAGTAGGTCCAGGGTCATCCAACTGATTTGTATGTCAAAGGAGAACTAGAATCTGCTTCCCCCCTACTCCTAAACCAGTACCTTAACTACATCACACTGGCTCTCATATAAATGAAAATTAGGGTGATGGTTGGAGTCTAGTCATTTGGATGAAGATGCATAGAAACTGCTTGAAAGGGTTGTAAAAGATTATGAAGCAGTATATACAGTCTAGGAGCTATTCCTATCTCTTCATTAATTCTCTAAGTGAGATTGAGGGAAACAGACTGGCGGTTTTAAGTACCATATTTTTGGAGCATAAGACGCACTTCCCCCACCCTAAAAGTTGGTGAAAATTTCAGTGTGCCTTATACAGCGAATATTGCAGCGGGGGTGGTGGTGTGTGCGGCTGTTCTAGAATGGGCCACGGCAGCAGTGGCAAATGGGCTGCGGTGGCAGTGGTGAACGGGCCATGCCGAACAGGTAGCAGTGAACGGGCTGCGCCAAATGGGCCATGGTGGCGGCGAATGGGCCACGGTGAATGGGATGGGCCAGATAAATACTGGATGGATGTTGGGAGGCAGAGGCATTTTTTTCTTCTTTTCCTCCCCCCCCCCCAAAAAAAAGCTATGTGCGCCTTATAGTCTAGAGCGTCTTATACTCCGAAAAATACAGTACTTTCACATCTGGAACAGAAACATTATTTGAGAAACAATGAAAAAATATCATAGTAAACTCAGTCAAGAATATGGATATTTAGGACCAACCAAACCTACATAAAATGAGTCAGGTCTTTGAGAAGTTGACTCTGTTCCCCACACAAGCCTAAGTAAACTTCAGTACAAATCAGAGCATTTATTTACTCTGCTACAGTATCTGTATGGCGTTATTATTGTATTACAGTAAGATTGTGATTCATTCATTCTTTTTCTAGGAATTGTACACAAGTCACAACCCAAGTGACACATTACTAAAAAAAAAACCATACGTTTCTTTTTCAATTACAGTTTAACAAACAATATAATAAAGTGGTTAGAGGAACGAAACTAGAAGTGAGAGACTGGAGTTCATACCCTTGTCATGAGATTTATTGGGGTGAGTTGCCAACCTCTTCCAAAGATAAACCAGACAGAGAAAAAAGTATCACTATCTACTATCTTCTTAAAATCCTTGGAATAAGACTAGAATAAAAATGCAATAGGGCCATTTCAATTTGTAATCAATCCCCAAGAAAGAAGCCCCAGGAGCTTATAAGAAATCACTATTTCATAGAAAAGAAAACCAGTAACACTGTAACAGCTAGAACAAGGTGGCTCTCAAGCAGAAGGTACAGCATGAACTGAGAACTCTCAATTTGAATCTCCCTTAATTATCAAGTCCCAGACATCAACTGTTTTCATAGCCTCAGTCACTTTAAAAAAAACTTCTTTGTAGAAGTAACTTCACAAGGTTGTAAAAATAATGTATGATACATGAAGAAACTTAGTTCATGAATATTTACATGCTGCGGAAATGACTTCTGATTTCCTGCCAGCTTGACCATAACTGCTCTTTAGCAGCAAATGGTGGGAATAGCTTAGCTGGGCTGTGGAAGGCTAGGGACAGACCAGTCTACCTGATCTCCAGGGGCCAAAGGAAAAGCCAGTTTATCCGGCTTCCAGGGGGCTGGTCCAAGTCTGACCTACTGAACCTCCAGATGACAGTACTGAGCAACCACAAATTTGCCAGATTTCAATCCCATAGGAGCCATGGGTCTCAAATTTTTGACGCATTCTGTAATTTAGCCTATTGGAGGTACCTTAGTTCAAAATTTGCTGTCCCATAACACACTATCACTCAATTAAAAGTCATAGGTTTAGAGGTTTAGAGGTTTATTGGGATTTATATGCCGCCCTTTTCCCTGAGGGGACTCAGGGCGGCTTACAACCACAGGGGAGGGGAAGTGCAAGGTCAAAACAAACAATTAGTGAACAAAAGAAAAATGATAAAACACAACTTTCATTCAGCAATCAAACACTCGGGCGGGTGATTGGAAACCTATTCCCAGGCCTGCTGGGAGAGCCAGATCTTGAGGGCTGCGCGGAAGGTCTGGATCGTGGTGAGGGTGCGGATCTCCATGGGGAGCTCGTTCCATAGGGTCGGGGCAGCAACAGAGAAGGCTCTCCTCCGTGTGGTCGCCAGTCGGCATTGACCGGCTGATGGAATTCGGAGGAGGCCTAGTCTGTGCGATCTAATTGGTCGGTTTAGGGAGGTAATCGGCAGAAGGCGGTCTCTCAAGTACCCAGATCCACTACCATGGAGTGCTTTAAAGGTGGTCATTAGTATCCTGAAGCGCACCCGGAGACCAACAGGTAGCCAGTGCAGCTCGCGGAGGACAGGTGTAACGTGGGCGAACCGAGGTGCGCCCACTATCACTCGCGCGGCTGCATTTTGGACTAGCTGTAGTCGCCGGATGCACTTCAGGGGCAGCCCCATGTAGAGCCCATTGCAGTATTCCAGTCTGGAGATCACAAGGGCTCGAGTGACTGTTGTGAGGGCCCCCCGATCTAGGTAGGGCCGCAACTGGCGGACCAGGCGAACCTGGGCAAATGCCCCCCTGGTCACAGCTGACAGCTGGTGGTCAAAAGTCAGCTGTGGATCCAGGAGGACTCCTAAGTTGCGGACCCTATCTGAGGGGTATAAAATTTGACCCCCCAGCCTAAGCGTTGGTGTATTAGCCAAATTATTGGGGGGGAAACACAACAGCCACTCGGTTTTATCCGGGTTGAGCACCAGTTTGTTAGCACTCATCCAGTCCTTAACGGCCTCCAGACCCTGGTTCATCACGTCCACCGCTTCATTGAGTTGGCACGGGGCGGACAGATACAATTGCGTATCGTCCGCATATTGATGGTATTTTATCCCGTGCCTCCGAATGATCTCGCCCAGCGGTTTCATGTATATGTTAAATAGTAGGGGGGATAAGACCGAACCCTGGGGGACCCCACATGTTAGGGGCCTCAGGGACGATCTCTGCCCCCCGACTAACACCGACTGCGACCTGTCCGAGAGGTAGGAGGAGAACCACCGCAGAACAGTGCCTCCCACTCCCACCTCCCGCAGTCGTCGCAGAAGGATACCATGGTCGATGGTATCGAAAGCCGCTGAGAGGTCAAGGAGAACCAGGATGGACGCATAGCCTCCATCTCTGGCCCTCCAGAGATCATCGGTCAATGCGACCAAAGCGGTTTCTGTGCTGTAACCAGGTCTGAAGCCGGACTGGAAGGGGTCAAGATAGCTAGCTTCCTCCAAGGCCCGTCGAAGCTGAAAGGCCACCACCTTCTCAACAACCTTCCCGATAAAGGGAAGGTTGGAGACAGGACGAAAGTTGTTTAAGATGGCTGGATCTAACGATGGTTTCTTTAGGAGGGGTCTCACCACCGCCGTTTTGAGTACGGCGGGGAAGTGCCCCTCCCGAAGGGAGGCGGTGACAACCGCCTGGATCCAGCCATGTGTCACCTCCCTGCTGTTAGCCACCAGCCAGGAGGGACACGGGTCCAGAATACAAGTGGAGGCACTTACAGCTCGGATGGCCTTGTCCACATCCCCAGAGGCAACTTCCTGGAACTCAACCCAGAGTTGATGTGGCAGATGATCCTCCTGTGTCTCAGCTGGATCTACTGCGGTGGAGTCCAAGTCCGATCGAAACCGAGCTACTTTGTCCGCCAAGAATTGAGCATAATCCTCAGCCCTACCCTGCAAGGGGTCTCCCGCATCCCTCCTATTAAGGAGGGAGCGGGTTATCCTGAACAGGGCGGCTGGGCGTGACTCGGCGGACGCAACCAAGGAAGAAATATATGATCTTTTTGCAGTTCTTAATGCTCGAACATAGTCCTTGGTGCAGGTGGTTAAGAGTGCTCGGTTTGCCTCGGACTTATCCGACCTCCACTGGTGCTCTAGGCATCTCCTCCGGCGTTTCTTCTCCCGGAGTTCCTCGGTGAACCAGGGAACTCTCCGGGATCCACTGACCCGGAGGGGCCGTAGTGGCGCAATCCGGTCGAGAGACTCCGACGCCGCCGAGTACCAGGCGGCAGCCAGAGTCTCCGCCGAACTGTGGGCGAGGGTATCAGGAATAACCCCAAGCTCCGTCTGGAACCTCTGAGGGTCCATAAGTCGCCTGGGGCGGAACCACCTGGTCGGTTCCTCCTCCCTACGGTGGGGGTTTGGCCTCCGGAAGTCGAGCCTCAGTAGGCATGAGACTTGGAAATATATAGATTGCTTGTTGCCTTTCTTGGTCCTTTTCCTGCTTTTAATTATGAGAACTTGCTGGGGTTTTTTTTTTATAGTGCTATCATTACTGTTGCTGCAATTATTAACTGTTGGTTGGCTTAAATGGTTTTTAAAAATAAAGCAGTAAGTCAAGCAAAATGTATTAATGAAACTTTAATATTTATTTTATACTCCAAAACTTAAATTACCACCATAATCTGCTGTCATCCAATTTTGCCATTTTTTTTGCAGACATTATTTTCTAAGCAATTCTAAATATTGCGAATCATATAGGACAGATATTAAGCTAGGCCACATAAGTGAAACAACAGTCACCATACTGTCACCATAATCGTCATCATAATCAGAAACTCCATGGCATGACTCAGGTAGCAAAGACCAGGTTTATTAAGTAAACAAACTGTCAGAATTATGCTAAGATTCAATTTCTAAGTACCAGGAAAACTATTCCTGGAAATAAAACTGAATGTGGCTAAGAGAGCTAGATGGTCTTAGTACAGCTATCTTACAAAGAGTTCTTTTTAAAACTCTACGCAAAATTTATTATTTTAGTTCCTTAAATCTTAAGCAAGACTGGGGAATTTTGGCTCAGCAAATTTTACTGAATTAAATCTGCCACAGCCACAGGAAATCACTGTGGTAGATAAAAACTGCAGCTAAACCACAATTGTTGTCTTAAATCATTGCTTCTTTGGAGTTTTGATGACTATCTATTAAAATAGAAAAAGCCAAAATAGCAAAGGGTTAATAAGTCAATAAAATAATACAATAATAAAACCAAACAGAATTAAGGGACAAGTTATTTTTAAAATAATTATAAATTTTATTAAAGGTTTATTCAGAAATAGTTACAGGACACTGTATTTTATTATTGTGTTCCTTAATGACAAATTCTGGTCCCAGTTGCCATTGTTTCATGAAGAATGCCTATACTGGTTTTTACCCCAACTTTTTCACATGTAATTCAAGACAACAACTAATACTCCTGTCTCTG
The DNA here is from genome assembly GCF_009769535.1 of Thamnophis elegans. NCBI lineage: Eukaryota > Metazoa > Chordata > Lepidosauria > Squamata > Natricidae > Thamnophis > Thamnophis elegans. The sequence continues at coordinate 14,616,972 of NC_045547.1, read as the reverse complement.
TGAGGTGGGTTGTACTGAAAAAGAGAGACTGACCGGTGGTCCATAGAAAAATATTTGCATTTTTTATATTGCACTATTTATCTTTTTGAAAAATTCATATTAGTGGTCCGCGGGATTTAAAATTATGAATTTAGTGGTCCCTGAGGTCTGAAAGGTTGGTGACCCCTTGTAATGAAGTACTGGAACTCAGTCATCCAGCTTCTAGGACAGCATCTTAATCACTGCATCAAAAAATAGTGTATACTGTTTTTATTCAAAGGGGAAAAACAATTTTCAATTATTTTAAGCAGTAAGCACTTCTACAACTACAATTAAACACTGAGATAAGTTCAACCATTAAAATCTTTTCTTTTGCAAAAGATATAATTACCAATATTTTTACTTTAGCTAGTTAGATGCCGAGAAATTTGTATACAAATTTTGACTGTTTTGTTGAAAGACAGCAATGCCAAATCTCCCAGTTGCAATTGTTAAATGATTGCTTGGGTCATTAAGTAAAATGAGACAGATGCCTGCTGAAGGAGGGCAATCAGCTCCCCTCTGTGTGTGGAAGGGAACTTTTGTGGGAGATGAAATGGTGATCCCGAACAGAGGCTGACATTGAGTTTCATTTCTGCAGCCTGACAAAAGCATCTCCCTCCCCCAGTTTATGGAAGGGAGGGGGGATTCTTCAGAAGGCAGGAGAAGCTTGCAACATTCCCTGCTGGCTTCTCCATTGACTTCCTGGGGAAGACAGGAGAAAAAGATTGCAAATGAAAATCACATGATTGTGGGGGCAACCCAAATCCCAGTCATACACTATATTGCCAAAAGTATTCGCTCACAACTGAGTCTGATTATTTGGATGGGTGAGCGAATACTTTTGGCAATATAGTGTATGACTGCGCAGAACAAGGGGAGTTAGTGCAACACTTTATAGTGGCCAGAATGCTTTAGAGAGACTTTCTGAGCTTCACAGCTTCAAATGGTCTTTAAAAGTCGTAAGTCAAAATCATAACTCAAGGACTATCTGTAGTGGTTAAAAGGCATCAGGCTAGAAACTAGGAGACTGAGTTCTAGTCCTGCCTAGGCATGAAGTCAGGTGAGTGACCTCAGGCCAGTCACTTCCTCTCAGCCCTGGGAAGGAGGCAATGGCAAACCACTTCTGAAAATCCTTGCCAACCGCCCGCCCTCCCCCCCCAAAAAAAATTGTTCAGGCAGTTGCCAAGAGTCAGGGTTGTCTTGAAGATGCATGTGTACATACACACAGACACAAAATGTTGCCAGTTGCTACTTTTCAAAAAACAGTAATTCCAAAAGCAAAATAGGTGACAAATCACCATTCAAAATACTGAACGGCCGTTATAAATTAAAATAACCAATTTCGTTGTATTTATTTTGTATAATGACAATAAAGACTATACTACTACTATAAAATACTACCAAACAAAATGCCCATATCAGCCACCTACAATTTGTTTGATATGACCATACTTAGCATCCAAATTAATTCCAAAAAAACTAATAAAATGCATTAATATTATGTATGCCAACTCCCAGCAACCAAGAAGCATATTGTTTTGAGATGCAAATAAACAGGTAAAACATATTTTTATAATTATTCATCTAAATTTTACAGGGACAGGATTTTAAGTCATACAGACCTATCACCCACATGTATTTTAAAACTCTCCACTGAAACAAAATAAGACATTGCCTCACTGATACCTATTTAACAGAATATTTAACCAATTTCATTGTATTTAATTTGTACAATGACAATAAAGGCTATATAGAATATCTTTGCTACAGCTATAAGCAAAGAAAGGATCAGGAAAAAAGGCCCATGAGGCTGAGCAAAGCACTGGAATTCTCTATTCCTCCCCTCAAATCTAGCTTGATCCTCAATGGGAAAAGCAGATATCAAGAACAGTTAGACAAAGCAAGATTTGGAGTCAAGCAAGATTGAATTAGAAAATAGACCGAGTACTTGTTTTTTACATTAATTTATATCTAAGGTAGGTTTACAATCACATCTGTATGGGAATGTACAGAACCTTATTTTGGAAACACAATTATGGTCTGAACAATGTTTAGCTCATCTAGTCTTGTACAAATTATGATTACATGCGTAAACCCATTTCCTTCTACACTTTGATTACAAAAAATGAGAGATATGTTCCTACTTATTAAGGCTGCACAGTGAGGATCCTTCCTCAAAGCAAGTACAGACACAGCTACTTTAATGAGTTTTGGAAAATGTGACTTTTGTGCTTTTGTACACTCGTCTCTTCTGCAAATCAATCCTGAAGCATTGCACAACCTAGTAGATTTAAAAAAAAACTTTTCTGGGCTATCCATCATTCAGTCAGGCTTTATGAAATATACTACACCTTTCTGTCAGCCTGGGTGCCCCAAGATCAGCAGAAAGCCAGTGGACTTCATGAGTCCCACAATGCTTGTCCTAAAACTGAAAAGATGGCAGGGCAATTCTTCTTAGATGACACACTTACAAGGCCAGAGAAATTAAGTTTCAAAAAAACTCACAGCCTCGTGCAAGGTGCCAGTTAAACCCATCATGTTTAAGTCCCAGCTAGCCATCCTTTGCAAGACAAGTAATCAGTAGCTGGAAACACACCTCATCCAAAACCATGGTTTACGAAGCACATCACACCCTAGAATGTTACCTAGTTCATGAAACGTCTGCAAGAAAACAAGGAAGCTTATCAATAGTTAGATAGTAGAAGCAAAATTCAATTAATTAAAAGGTTCAGAGAATGATTAATCAACTAATGAAAAATTAATATGAATAATAATCAATGTTACTATACTTATGATTATTACTGCTTCCAACACACAGTTCATGTAGATATTAAGCTTATTTTCTTCTACTGTAATTTCAAGAAAATGTATAGTTATATTTGAAAACGATACCTGGAAAATACAATGTACTTTATAGGGAAATGCAGATTTATATACAACAAAAAGAAAAAGATAGAACGAAAGAGAAGTAGAGAGGTGAAGGGAGGGGGAAGTGGGGTGAAGTGGAGGAGGAGGGAAGAAAGGCAGAGGGAAGAGGAGAAGGAAGGAGACAGAAGGAGAAGGAAGCAGAGAGGAGAAAGGAGAGAGGGAAGTGGAGGGGAGAAGAAAGGGAAGGAGATGGAAGTGGAGAAGAAGAGGGAATTAGGTAGGGGAGAAGGAGCGAAGTAGAGGGAAGAAGGGAATGGAGGGAAGGAGAACGAGAGGGAAAGAGATGGACTGTCTTGTACAATTGAAAATGTGATGTATTATAAAGGAGAGAAGAGAAGGGAAAAAGGTCGAGGGAAGAGGAGAAGGAAAGAGACAGAAGGGCAGGGAAGCAGAGAGGGGAAAGGAGAGAAGGAAGTGGAGAGCAGGAATAGAAGAAAGAGAAGGAGAGGGGAATAGAGAAGAGAGAGGAGAGTGGAGGGAAGGAGACAAAAGGGAGGAGAGGGAAGGGGAGGAGGAGAAAGAAGGAGGGTGAGGGAAGAAGAAAGAAATGGAAAGAAATGGACTGTCCTTGTAAAATTGAAAATGTGATGTATTATAAAGAAAAACGTATAATAAAAACATTTAAAAGAACAAAAAAGAAACCAAGCAGATCGGAGAGCACCAAGGACCCACCCACCCCCAACTTCAACCCTGAACTACAAAATATTCTCCTTTATTGGTGACATCACACTCTCCCGATCCCCACCCCCCCTGCACCGCTGGTACGGGAGTCTTGACGGAAACCAGGCGGTCAATGAGGCGGTGGACCAAAGGAGGCACCCAGTTGCCAGGCAGGTTTCACCCCGTCAGGAGCCCAACCAGACGCTCCCCCCCCACCTCCCACGGGCTCCGAGGGGCCGGGCAGGGAGAAAAAACGGCACGAACGTCGCAAGAAGGGAGGCCATTCGGCCACTTCTTGACCTCTGAGATCCTGGGAGCCCCCCTCCCCTCCTCCCCCCCAGCTGCTAAAAGGGCGGGAACCCTTGTCAAGCTTTGCCCAGGTACGGCCGGAGCATCCCCGCTCCTCCTAGGCGGGGAGAGGCGAGGCGCCGCCTTTTGTTTCCCCTGTAGCCCGCGAGATCCTTTCCCTCCAAAGCCCCATCGCTGCCCGGGGGGAAATGGGGGCCATCGGTTGACTCGCCTCAAAATCCCCCCCCCCCACTCAAAAAAAAAAAAAAAGCCCTCCGCCCGCTCACCCCCTCCGGCGCGCGCCAGGAGAAGGGCGCCTCGGGCTGTTTGCACACGCGCACTCGGCGGCTTCCCTCGCGCGCTCGGTACCTACCCAACAGGCAGCCGCCTTCGCTGGCTGGGAGCGGGAGGGGGGCGTCAGAAGCGCGCGCAAAGAGGGAGAGAGAGAGAGAGAGAGAGAGCGCGAGAGAGCGAAGGCGGCTTCCGAAGCTATTACCGCACACGCAGGGAGGTCGCTCAGTGTGCAGCGGTGCCGCTCCAGCCTCCTCCTCTTCTCCGCCCCAAGCTCTGGATTTGACGCCGCGGGCCTTGACTTCACTTCCTCTGAGTCCCGCTAGGCTGAGCAAAGGCGCCTTTAAAAGCGACAAGACCTTGCTCCTCCCCTTGGGCAGGCTCTCCGGTGGGTGGGGCTGAGGATCGGGGTCGGGGGTTGAGCGGCTCTTAGGGGGTGATGATGCAATGATCTAAAAATACACACACACACACACACACACACACACACACACACACACGTGTGTGTTACAAAGATCTTACTTTCGGAATTCGTTTATCCTGCTGACCCCAGGGATGCCTTGCAAAAACAAAATCCAGGTGTTGCACAAAATGAAACATGGGGAGAAAGAGAGGAAGGGGATTAGGACCCGAGGGAAAAGGTGGAGGTGCAGAGAGGGGTACCAAACAAAGGTCTGGATACCACTCCCGGAAAGAAGAATTGGCATGCAGCGGGTTACTACAGCACAAAGAAGCAGTTCCCTCAATGTCCACACACCTTTCAGCAGCAACAGATAAAGGAAAGGCAGGGATGCCTTCTTCTTCCCCGATCTCAGCACAAACCCTCAACATGTATAATAAAGAGTCCCCTTCCGGGAAAAGGACGGCATATAAATGTAATAAATCCAATCTAAATCCAATGTGTAGTAGGGCAATGAATATTAAGCAATGATTTATAAATTACAAAGCTTAAGTCAGAATGGAGCTGGAAAGAACCTTGGAGGTCCTAGTCCAACTCCCTGCTCAAGCAGGAGATCCTATACCTGTGATGGCTAACCTTCGGGTGCCAAAAATGTGAGCACACGATAGGGCATGCATGTGCCAGCACCCCTAATGCAAAGCACACACCCCACATGCGCATGCGTGCACAGCCCCCCACATCTCCCCACACATATGCGCCACACTGCTCGACTCCAAGCTGAGCTTGGTATTTCCTCCTGGGGGCCAGAGGAAGGTGAAAATGGCATCCCCTTGGCACTCCTGAAGGCCAAAAATCAACTGGCTGGCGCGCACATACACACTAGGTTTGACGGCTCACTTCCGGGCAGATATGGCTCCACGTGCCACTTATGGCATGTGTGCCATAGGTTCTCCATCACGGTCCTATACAATTTGAGAGAGGTGACTGTCCAGTCTTTTCTTTTAAAAAAACCCAGTGATGAAGCACCTACAACTTCTGAAGGGAAGCTGTTCCACTGGTTAACTGTTCTCACTATTAGGAAGTTTCTCCTTAATTCAAGGTTTCTTATCTCCTTGATTAGTTTCCATCCATTGTTTCTTGTCTTGCCTTCTGATGCTTTGGAAAATAAGTTGCCCCCTTCTTCTTTATGGCAGCCCCTCAAATATTGGAAAAAAATGCTTCTGCAGATTAAGAGAGAGCCTCTGTGCATGTGCTTGGTGTTTTGTACCCAAGCGCAGAGAATTCAACAGTTTAGCTTTGAGCAACTGTATTCTGGAGGGTTAAAACCACATCTGGACACTGAATGTCTCTGAGCTGTCTAGGCGAGAAAATAAATCTAGCAAACAAATGGAGGCTGCACCCTTCCCCCTATCTCATTTAGTTATGACCAGGGTCAAACCTAATTCATCTCTTTGCCTAATCCCATCAGGGTCAAATTGAGCCCCTGCTCCAGACACCCCCCCCACTGCAATTCATTAAAACTGAAGAATAGAAGGCTCTTCACCAGCTCACAGTGCAGCCCAAAGGTAGCCTTACAAAGGAATTGCATTGTAGAGCAGTGTTTATCAGCCTCAATGCTTTTAAGATGTGTGAACTCCAACTTTCAGAATTCTAGGAGTTGAAGTCCACATACTGTCTCTTCAACTTGCAAAGGTTGAAAACACTCCACTTGAAGAAGAAACCCCAACCATCCATCCTGTATCAGCTGACAAGTTCCACCTTTCAGCTTCTTCACAGTGGACTTCCCCGGTTTTTCTGCTCTCTCGAAAGGACCATTTTGCCTAACTCCAGCTGCATCGACTTGTCTGACTTCCCCAAACTGACCAACGAATCTGATTACTATAATTTTCCACCTTCTAGCCTACAAAAAAAAAAACCTTTGCTTTTCCATTGTTCAGGACCCCTCTTTCTTGTAAAGCAGGCAGCCAATTATAAACATAAACTGTTGTAAACATATTGCAATAAACATAGTTCTTTTCAATGTTGTGCTTCAGATTGAATTCTCAAATAAATGTCCATTTGAACATTTATTTGCTGTATAAGACCCTGAAAGTGCGGAGGGTATCTGTTAATAAATTCAACCCCTTCCCTACTGACATACAGTATGCTGTATGCTAAGCTGCAGACACCATTATTAAGCCACTGGTGAAGGCGACTTACAGATGTACCTCAATGGGGTCTTTGAAAATGGAAAAGAATGAAGTAGAAACAGAGAAATTTGGAGGAAAGGATCATGGCTTTCTTTATATTAACATATAATGATTGTCTGAGCCTGTTTGTAGTGGTTAAGGCATCAGGCTAGAATCCAGGAGAGCCTGACTTCTGGCCCCACCTTGGCCACAAGGCTGGCTGGGTCACCTTGGACCTAGACCACTCTCTCTTAGACTACAAAACAGGAAATGACAAACCACTTCTGAACTCCTACCAAGAAAACCGCAGAGACTAAGAAAACTACTCACAAACACACAAAAACATGACCAGCGTTATTTTAAATCTGTTAGTCTTACATGTCCCATATCAGGCATAATATTGGTTTGTATATGGTTCTAAGTCACAAGGATTGGGTTCAAGTGCAATACTTCCAGATCCAATGAAGTGGATAGGATGTTCTATGGTATGAAGTGTCCCGCTTGGGCTTCTGAGGCAGCAAGAGGTGCTTTTTTGAAGGAGGTTAATTGCCTCTCCTCCTTAGATCAAGAGGTGACAATGCTTCCTCTTTTGAAGTGGCCATATCTGTATCCAGCCATATTAGTATAGTATAGTATAGTATAGTATAGTATAGTATAGTATAGTATAGTATAGTATAGTATAGTATAGTATAGTATAGTATAGTATAGTATAGTATAGAAGTTTATTTGTATGCCGCCCTTTTCCCTGGGGGGACTCAGGGCGGCTCACAACCCAAAAGGGAGGGGGAGACAAACTTTTAACATAAAGACAATACATAATTAAATACACAACATTCATACCATTCGGGCGGGTTACAGTCTTAGCCCCAGGCCTGACGGGATAGCCAGATTCTGAGGGCTGTGCAGGAGGTCTGGAGGGTGGTGAGGGTACGAATCTCCACGGGGAGATCGTTCCATAGGGTCGGAGCTACCACCGAGAAGGCTCTCCTCCGCGTAGTTGCCAGTCGGCATTGACCGGCAGATGGAACTCGGAGGAGGCCTAATCGATGAGATCTAATAGGTCGCGTGGAGGTAATTGGCAGTAGGCGGTCTCTCAAGTACCCAGATCCACTACCATGTAGGGCTTTATGGGTGACAAGTAGCACCTTGAAGCGTACCCGGAGATCGACAGGTAGCCAGTGCAGCTCGCGGAGGATAGGTGTTATGTGGGTGAAGCGAGGTGCACCCACAATCGCTTGCACGGCCGCATTCTGGACTAGCTGAAGTCGCCGAATACTCTTCAAGGGCAGCCCCATATTGTACATTTGCCACATCATCTCCAAGCTTCCCTTTTCTAGAGAAGAGTTTTGAGAAGATGATGATAATGATAATGAATTACAGAAAATCCTAAATGTAGTAATTACCTAGATCCCTTTTAGTCAGAATTCAGGCCTGAAAATGGCAATAGAAACAGCCATTGGGCCCTGTTAGTTTATCTCTGTAGAACTTGGATGTGGGAAACATGCTCTTCCTTATCCTAATGAGCCCATCACCAGCATAGCTTCATTCTAGACTACTTGCAAAGGTCAAGAGTCAGATATATAATTTTGCCTGAATACAGGGCCTATGGTGGCAAGGAGCACTTGAACCCATACAGTAATTGTCCCAAGGTGGAGGGCTGTAGAGGGATTGGTCCTTTCTCCTGTGTTATTCAGTATCTGTAAGAAATCATTAGGGGAATCATCTGTCAGTTTGAGGCATCATTGATATGCTGATCATACACAATTAGTATCAGAGGTGGTATTCATCAGGTTCTGACCAGTTCTGGAGAACTGGTAGCGGAAAATTTGAGTCGTTAGGAGAACCGGTAAATACCATTTCTGGCTGGCCCTACCCCCATCTATTCACTGCCTCCCGACTGCTAGCTGATTGGGAGGGAATGGGGATTTTGCAGTATCCTTCCCTTGTCACACTCACCAAGCCACGCCTAGTAGTAGTAATACCAGTAGTAACATTTTTTGAATCCCACCACTGATTAGTATATATCAACCGACAAGGAAAGGGATAGAAGCCTTTCCTGGATTGATATCCAGAAGTTGTAAGAGACTAGATGAGGAGAAACGAGCTTAAGCGGAAGTCCTATGAGACAAAAGTGCTGTGTAATCAACTTGCTCTATTAGAAACATTGATCCCAAAAGTTTGAATTGGGGGTTTCTGGTCCACAGGTAAAATTTCTGGCCCATGTACCTGGAATAAACTTGGGAACTGCATATTGAATCTGTTTAAGGTAGAAAGAGTGGGAGCAGTTTGGTCTCGTGGTTAAGGCACCAAGCTAAAAAGCAGGAGTTCAAATCCCACCTTAGCAGTGGTGGGTTTCAAATCCCGTTCCAACCGGTTGGAACAGGGCCAGCGGTATACTCATGGATGCACGCAGCACACATGCACACATGTGCAGCACATGCATGTGTCTTAGTGCCTCTGCAACACTCCATGACACTCCAGCTGCTTTGCGGAGCGTAGCGCAGGTGCTGTACGTGCCATGCTCCTGTGCAGAAGCACAGGAGCCTTTAAACACTAGTAAGGAGCTTGGGCGGGAGAGTGGGCCCTCCGGAGCACCATACCGGAACGGTATCCGGGGCTCCGGGCTGGCTCTGGTACGCTCGTACCGGGGCATACTGCCTGCAACCCACCACTGCACCTTAGCCATGAAAGCCAGCTGGATGAAATTGAGTCAGACACACACTCTCTCCGCCCAACATACCTCACAGGACTGTTGTGGGGAAACTAGAAGAGGAAGATTCATTGGGTAGGTTTGCCATCTTTAGTAATTTGTAAAAATAATAATGGCGAGATACAAATAAGTAAACAAATAAGTAAATAAAACCAAAGTTATAGTGGAGTCCCGAAAGCCTATCTACAACCACAATTTTGTCGCCCCTCCCCACAATCATTTTACAGCCATTTGAAACGGCTCAGTCATGTGATTGAAATTTACGATGGTTTTTATGGAAACTGGCATTTATTTCTGATATCTGGCAAAACTAGCCCATAGCAAACAATGGGTTTGCTTAATGGTTGCTGTAAAAATGGTCATAAAATTGGATTAGGTCATATGTGACCTGTTTTATGATTGTCACAAGTTTTGACCATAATTGTCAGGCTCAATTATGGCTGTATGCCTAGGACTACCTATATACTATTTATAGATGGAACAGTGGCTTTGAATACAGAAGGTTTTAATCAGTGCAAATAAAGAGCAAAGAATATTGGGGCTAGCATGCTTATAAATTGTATAGTATACAATTTGAGTGGATCAGATTTAATGGAGCCCGGACACCTTTTACGAACTTTTTGCTGAAAGTGGTTTTTAAAAAATGAACTGTCTATTTCTGAGTTTCCACCTGAGTGACTTTGGGTCAATCACACTCTCTCTCTCAGACTAGCTTACCTTACAGGGTTGTTGTGGGGAAAATAGAAGGAGGAAGGACTGTGAAATACATCTGCCAATTGAGTTCTATGGTTCCACCACAAAACCGCGGTAGACTAAAGCGCGTGTGACTAAAGCGCGGTGACAAAACTGCACCGTCAAAACTGCACGACAACAGCGCGCCGACAACAGCGCGCCGACAACAGCGCGCCGACAGAAGCGTGCTGTAACATAACCCTAAATATAACCCTAAACCTAACCCTAAACCTAACGCTAAACCTACCCTAAACCTACCCTAAACCTAACCCTAAACCTAACCCTAAACCTTATCTTAAGTTAAATCGCGCTTCTGTCGGCGCGCTGTTGTCGGCGCGCTTTTGACATCGCGGTTTTAGCGCTGCGGTGTTGTCGGCGCGCTTTTGACGTTCGCGGTTATGTCGTGCCACGGAGTTCTATAAGAAAAGAAATTGGGATAAAAATCTAAAAATGGGGGGAAGGTTGATTATGAGAAGATGGGAACTAGATAAGGGGGAAGAAAAGCTGATTGTTTAACTTTCTTTTTGGCTCTTTATTTCTAGCCCTTTTCTGCTTTTCTACTTTTATACATTTGTTTTTATTTATTTCTTCATTATGTAAAAACTTTAAATAAAATTATAAACAAGTAAAACACGCAGTGAATCATGATCCACGGAAGCTTACCACCACCACCCCAATGTTATTCTCAAAGATGCCACAAGTTTTTTGTTGTTGTTGATGATGATTTTTTGCAGCTGTACTGTGGCATTGTTTTCTGCGGAAGATGGAATTTCCCCTTTCCCCCCAGGTATCTCCCCCACCAATTTACAAATGGTGATGGTGAAAAGTTTATGCAAAAGAGAATACCAGGTGGTACTTTCCTTGGTGAGTCACCCCAGCTCTTTATGGCTGTGGGGTGGCTATCTTGCAACTGATTGTTGTGTTGGGAATTTCCCAGGCTGCCCCAGTCAGAAAATTGAAGTTAGGGGAGTGGGAACTTTTATCAATGTTGTTCTCAAATCAGAGATGGAAAAGAAGCCATATGAATTCTTCAGGGAATAAAGGGTGGGACAGAAAAGTAAACACTGAAAAGAAAGAAAGGAAGAAAGAAAGAAAGGAAGGAAGGAAGGAAGGAAGGAAGGAAGGAAGGGAGCATAAGAGAAAGAAAGAAAGAAAGAAAGAAAGAAAGAAAGAAAGAAAGAAAGAAAGAAAGAAAGAAAGAAAGAAAGAAAGAAAGAAAGAATAGATTCATCTTTGGAAAGGAAATCTTCCCAAGCTACCACCAGATACTAAATCCTGGAGAATGGGAAAACGCTATTTCCCTTATTTTATAGCTATGAGGATTTTTAAATCTTTTGACCTTGTTTGGCTGTTTCTGATCAAATGCTCCCAACTAAAAGTCTCTTCAGATCAAAGATGAATCTTCCTTAAAAATAAAATCTCTGGACATGCAGTTTTATTTTTTTCTATTACCTATAGGAAATTAAATCATTTTTAAAGACAACTTTTTAAAAGTTGTGTTGCAATCAGAGTACAGATTGCAACACGAGACTATTTCAGTGTAACTTGACCTTTGTTGCTCTTTTGCTGTGTTAGCAAAATGCTGTCTCAAATCTTGTTCCTGGTTGGCTTACAAATACATATGTTACCTTTAATTTTATGAGAGAGGGAAGGGTGATTGAGGGTCAGTATGCTACATATATCCTTTCTTTGCCACTCCAGATGTAAACAGTATTAATTAACTGAGCAAACTGTTTACACTTGGAGTAGCACAGTGGCACAGATGCTGTTCTTGATGGGAATTTACTTACCCCTTACTCATTCAACAAGAAAAGAATATTTGCTGTATGTTCATACACAGAAACTTTCCTGGCAGTACAGTACATCTTCCTCTTTCTAGCAACTGAAAGTGAAATCAAAACCTATTTCATGTTTCCCAGATCTTTGGTGAATTATAATAACACCAAGCAAGCATAAAAATAACATAGACAATACAATAAGAAATAGCCAAATTATTAAAATAGATAAAATTTAAGGGGGGGTATAGGGTAAACTAAAGGTCTACATAGCACCAGCATACATTTGATTTAAAACTTTAAGATGACATTAAATCTATAGATAGAAAAAAAATTACTCCACCATCTCAGTTTTAGAATCTAAAAAGATTTAAACATTAAAAAAAGAATAGATCTCCGGAATCAGCTCTTTAACATAATTATAAATTTCTACTTATATATATAAAAAATAGCTGTCGGAACTGAAAATTTTATAAAATCTATTCCAGTTATGAGAGGATGAATAACATTTTCATCCTACCTTCCATTTTACATTCATAACCAATTTTGTGAGGGAGAGAAAGTGAAATTATCAAGGTAAGGTTTATGTGGGAGTGGAAATTTATGTTCAAGCCTTTCTAAATATATATGTGGTCTTTCACATACTATATATATATCAGTGGTCTCCAACCATTGGGCACCCATGCCATACTTGATCATTCTCTTATCGATAGTGGAGCTATCAAACCATCTTAACAACTGCAAAACAAATAAGTGCTTGAAGGTAGATCTACATCTGACTAAGCAATGTTTTCAAGCTTTAGATTTTTCTATGGCTGAATTCATGTACCATTGATCGGTTGACTATGCGCCATCGTCAGTACTGAATTGTAGTAAGCACAAATATTTGTTGTTAGTTGCGAAGTCATGTCTGACCCATTGCCCAACCTATGGGCAATGTTCCTCCAGGCCTTCCTGTCCTCTACCATCCTCTGGAGTCCATTTAAGCTCACGCCGACTGCTTCAGTGACTCCATCCAGCCACCTTATTCTCTGTCGTCCCCTTCTTCTTTTGCCCTCCATCTTTCCCAGCATGAGGCTCTTCTCCAGGGAGTCCTTCCTTCTCATTAGGTGGCCAAAGCGTTTTGAGTTTCATCTTCAGGATCTGGCCTTCTAAAGAGCAGTCAGGGTTGATCTCCTCTAGGACTGAACAGTTTGATCGCCTTGCAGTCCAAGGGACTCGCAGGAGTCTTCTCCAGCACCAAAAGTTCAAAAGCCTCAATTCTTTGGCGCTCAGCCTTTTTAATGATCCAATCACAAATATAGTTTTTGTCTATTAAATTTGTCTCCAACCTGGTCCTTCATGTCTTCCAAAGGAGGGTCTATAGCTGCCATAATAGAGTCCATCCACTTTGTTGCTAATCATCATCTCTTTCCTTCACCTTTCCCTGCATTATGGATTTGTCCAATGTGTCTAGACTAGCATAATTTGAGCTCGTAATTTGCACCTTGAATGAGAACTTTGAACTGTTCTATGATCATTATGGTTCCCCCCCCTTGATTACCAATGATATTCTTGGGAGTTTTCCTGAACACCAAAATTCAAGAATATCAATATTCTTTCTATTCTTTGAAGTACAACTTTCTGACATAGTTTGATTAAAAACCTTTAGAAGAATCTTCTTCTGTTGCTTGCCATATTTCTATGAATGTCCTACCAGTTCCTTCGGACTTCTAACTTTGTAGATTTTGTAATGATCAGAGTGCTGATTTAACTTAATCTACCAGCCAATAGGCTCTTGTAAGTAGGAAATATCTTCCAAGATACTTTGAATGTTGGCCTCTCTATTGTACAGCATTTCAGTATACTATTTCCATCTTTCTTTGATATTTGAACCAATTTCTGTCTGTGCATTGGCATCCTTAATATATCAATTTAAGATTGGAATCTCTAAATTTTCTTTCCATGTCTGTTTCCACCTTTGACATCTTTACAGATATTATTGCAAAGTGCTTATCTCTCTGAAATGGTTAACTTCCTTTCTGAGATTTTGGCCTTTCTTTGGCTTCTCTGTTTGGCAATTGGAATTATTTGTTCTGCATCCAATTTGGTTTCCTCTGCTGCTTGGTCTTTTGTAGTCTCTTATCACAGTCACTCATAAGAACTTTATCCCCACACACACATTCTATTGCTCTGCTGGTTTGTTACTAATCAGGTTTATGACTTTAAAGCAGTTGCTTTAAAAATGGTGAGCAGGTTGCCATCTTTATTCTACTTTAGCTTTACTTGAACTTTACAAGTATTTTGTCATCTGTTTCACTGTCATCCATTGGCCACATCTTTACTAGTAAAACTGAGTTCTTCCATAACAGTTATTTCAATTTCTATATTTCTTCTTGTGATGAACATGTAACCCACAATAACGAGTTTTTTTTAGAATTAGCAACAATTCTTGTGTAGTTCCTTAGCTAGTCTGATTTTGTACACAGTGCCTAGATGTCAGTACAAGAAGCTGTACCGTAGGAAACTCCCTAAAGTTTGTGTGTCCCTGACAGTTTTTTACCTAATTTCTAACCCAAGCCCCAAATTCTCCACCCCACAGGAACCATAAAGGGCATTCATAGAGCCAGTAAGATCCAACAGACTTCTACTTATGACCAGACAACATATTGTAACTTTGCATTCCAGTTTTCAGAAGTGTTGAACTGCCGAGGACAGTTTTGCATGGAACAACAATCATACAGATCTACATCAGGTTTCTACACAACAGCAGCTCCGGAACTCCTTGAGACTTGCTTGTAGAATTTTAAGCCCCAAACGTATTTACTCAGTTCAACACGTTAGTTGCTTGATGGAGTCTGTTGGAGCAGTTTCTACCCTCCTCTTGTTTCTACTTGATTTTTCTTACATTTCTTTTCTTTTCGAGCTCCTTTTCCAGTCGGATTCTGCTCTCCCTCTTTCCAGATGACACGGCATCCTCCTCGCCCTCCATCCTGATTCCACCTGACTCTTCCATCACTATTGAACCCAAACCCAAGCAGACACTAGGGAGAAAACTGTTGTGTGTTCTCCTTTGATCTCTCAAGTACAAAGTGGCCAAAATTGTGGAAAACTGTACGAAGTGTACAGTATTTTTGAGGTTTGATGTCTAATAACACCACTTTTGTTTTTTCCAGAAGTACCATAAAATTATATATCAATGGAAAGATAATTTAATCAAGAATGTAATGTAATAGCTTTTATGAAGGATTTGCTATTAGGATAGCAGTTATAAAGAAGAAAAGTGAAACATGTAGAAAAAATGAGATATACAAAAATTATCACCATGTCAGTTAATACTTAGTTGGGTAACCTTTAGCATGAATTATGGCCTTACAACATCTTCCCATGGAGTGAACCAAGTCTTTTAGTTCTGCAGCTGTTATAATGTGAAACCAAGACTGAATGATTTCTTCTATTAACTGGGTTTTATTGTTGTCTATATTTGGCTATAACTTTTCATAGAATACAGAAAATTGAAAAAAAAAAAACCTTTGTGGTATTACATTCTTGATTAAATTATCTTTCCAGTGATATATAACTTTATGGTACTACTCCAAAAAGAAAAGTGGTGTTATTAGCCACCAAACCTCAAAAATACTTTCCCCAAAAGGTTTCCACAATTTTGGCCACTACTGCAAGTAATTTTGTGTCCCATTCAGTCTCTGACTCCTGTTTATTTCCTCATATGGCTTTGCTAAGCTGTCCGCTTCCTGTTGTTCTCCTTAGGCATCTCTTCCAGGCATGCTCTTTCCCTGGGTCAAACCAGTCTGCATCAAAGTCCCCAGGGCTGCATCGTTTGAACCGCTCATCTCTACATCTTTTTATATGATTTCCAAATTCCAACTTTTGTTTCATCCTCAGTCCTACGGGCGACCATTCCTTCCCATCAGAAGGTCCTACATAACATTTTATTGCAGGCTGCCTACTGTTCATTGAGAAAATCTCAAGCCACGGTCTCATTACCGATTTCCTCTCGTTTAGGTCCATTTTCCTTCATTTTGTCCCTGGCTAATTACAAACCCTGGACACCCAGATTCCTAGCACTCAAGTTACTGTCTTGCGTCTCATCGCAAACACTCTGTAGTTGCTCCAGTTTCATTTCCCTAACTTTATTGCAACCTTCTGCCTTATATTTGCATAGATGCTCTGTTTAAAATGTTCACGTTTCCATTCTAAAGCACCAGCTTCCCCTCCTGGATGAAGTGGAAGTATGACAAGCAATAGTCACGTTGACTTTAAAAGCAGAATAAACTAATTGTGAATTCTGTAAGATGCCTTTTGTCTAAAATTTTGTTTTAAAAATTTTGTTTAAAATTCATTTTTCTCGAATGTTATTGTTTTTCCTAACAGAACAATCAGTGGATTGGCTTGCGAAAGTTTGGATAGCCATTTGTCTGGAATGGTATAAGGGTCTCCTGTTTGAGCAGGGGGTCAGATTAAAAGACCTCCAACGTCCCTTCTAACTTTGTTATTCTAGGACTTCTAAATTTTAAAATACTATCAGCATTCATGCAAAGGAAAGCGCAGGGCAATTTGTCTATGGAGATTCTCAGTCATCCAAGTTCCAAAGGTGTTTGTTTCAAGAGGCACCTGGATTTTCTTGTTTTTCTTTGAAGACCTTTTGCTTTTCATTCAAGAAGCTTCTTCAGCACTGACTGGATGGTGGGGAATAGAAGGGTTTATATTCCTTGCTGGTCATTTGCATCCTTTTAGAGGGTCATTGAGGCCACTTGGAGGTTTATCTGTGTCCTCAGGGTCACCGGAGTAGTGCAAATGGGTGGAGAGCCTTCTTGGAACTGCTGAAAGAACTATGTGGCAGACTGGAGATAAATGTTGTCTCCTCCCCCTCTGATGAGAGAGGGCTGTTCAAGTTTTGACATAGATTGCCTCTTTGACCCCTCTTTCAAACCAGACTGCCATCTATGTCAAAATTGAACAGCCCTCTCTCTAAGACAACTTCAACTGCACTGAAGTTGTTGGCTACTCTGGTAATGAGACATTTGGAAACCAGCTCACAAGCTTGGAGAACGAACCTTCACCCTCATTCTCTGGGTGGTTTATAATGTCAGCGTATTGCTCCCAACAATCTGGGTTCTCATTTTACTTACCTTGGAAGGATGGAAAACTGAGTCAACCTTGAGCCCGTCAAGATCTACTTCTGGACGGTGGATAGAGTTTATCTGCAATACTGCGTTTAACCACTGCCCCATAATAAATTACACTATATTGCCAAAAGTATTCGCTCACCCATCCAAATAATCAGAATCAGGTGTTCCAATCACTTCCATGGCCACAGGTGTATAAAATCAAGTACCTAGGCATGCAGACTGTTTTTACAAACATTTGGGAAAGAATGGGTCGCTCTCAGGAGCTCAGTGAATTCCAGCGTGGAACTGTGATAGGATGCCACCTGTGCAACAAATCCAGTCGTGAAATTTCCTCGCTCTTAAATAGTCCAGTCAACTGTCAGCTGTATTATAAGAATGTGGAAGTGTTTGGGAATGACAGCAACTCAGCCACGAAGTGGTAGGCCACGTAAACTGACTGAGCGGGGTCAGCGGATGCTGAGGCGCATAGTGCGAAGAGGTCGCCAACTTTCTGCAGAGTCAATCGCTACAGACCTCCAAATGTCATGTGGCCTTCAGATTAGCTCACGAACAGTGCGCAGAGAGCTTCATGAAATGGGTTTCCATGGCTGAGCAGCTGCATCCAAGCCATTCATCAACAAGTGCAATGCAAAGCGTCGGATGCAGTGGTGTAAAGCACGCCGCCACTGGACTCTAGAGCAGTGGAGACGCGTTCTCTGGAGTGATGAATCGCGCTTCTCCATCAGGCAATCCGATGGACGAGTCTGGGTTTGGCGGGTGCCAGGAGAACGGTACTTGTCGAACTGCATTGTGCCAAGTGTAAAGTTTGGTGGAGGGGGGATTATGGTATGGGGTTGTTTTTCAGGAGCTGGGCTTGGCCCCTCAGTTCCAGTGAAAGGAACTCTGAATGCTTCAGCATACCAAGACATTTTGGACAATTCCATGCTCCCAACTTTGTAGGAACAGTTTGGAGCTGGCCCCTTCCTCTTCCAACATGACTGTGCATCAGTGCACAAAGCAAGGTCTATAAAGACATGGATGACAGAGTCTGGTGTGGATGAACTTGACTGGCCTACACAGAGTCCTGACCTCAACCCAATAGACCACCTTTGGGATCAATTAGAGCGGAGACTGAGAGCCAGGCCTTCTCGTCCAACATCAGTGTGTGACCTCAGAAATGCGCTTCTGGAAGAATGGTCAAAGATTCCCATAAACAAACTCCTAAACCTTATGGACAGCCTTCCCAGAAGAGTTGAAGCTGTTATAGCTGCAAAGGGTGGACGGACGTCATATCGAACCCTATGGATTAGGAATGGGATGTCACTTACAGTAAGTTCATATGGGAGTAAAGGCAGGTGAGCGAATACTTTTGGCAATATAGTGTATGACTTTTTTGCCAGATATAATGGCCAAATAAAGATACATGATACTCATAATAAATGTTTTGCCATTTGGTAAAGGTTTGGTATGGGAATAATCCTTCAGGATTTTTAGCCAAATTAAGTAGCGGTAACTCCCCAATTGGCTATGAGGCTAACCATGCACACAACAAAATAATAAAAAAAAAATTAAGGACTTTTACTTAAAAAAAAAAAAATCTGTTGGTGACCTAAGATGCTAAAATCTGATCCCCAAGAAAACAAGGATGCTTAAGGGTGTATAGAATGAAATATGAACATACTGGAAAGTGAAGGAGAATTATATATATATTTTGGATAGCTTTAACAATAATATCTGCCTAGTTTGCCTGTCAACTTCCATTAAATATCCCAAATGTATTATAGGTAGACCTCGACTTACAACAGTTCATTTAGTGACTGTTCAAAGTTACAACTGCACTGAAAAAAAATGACCTATGACCATTTTTCACACTTACAACCATTGCAGCATCCCCATGGTCACATGATCAAGATTCAGGTGCTGGGCAACTGACTCATATTTATGACTGTTTGCAGTGTCCCGGGGTCATGTGATCACCTTTTGCAATCTTATAAGCAAAGTCAATGGAAAAGCCACATTCACTTAACAATCGTGTTACTAACTTAATAACTGCAGGGATTCACATAACAACTGTGGCAAGAAAAGTCGTAACATGGGGCAAAATTCACTTAACTAATGTTTCACTTAGCAACAGAAATTTTGGGCTCAATTGTGGTCATAGGTCGAGGACTACCTGCGTTAGGAAATACTCTAGTCTTTTATGGTGCATAAAAAGTTTGTTTCCTCTTAATAATAGGCTGTTCCTGGGGGTTTTGTTTTCTTTTTATTGCAAACACTCCCAAACTCACAGCATTTTCATTTTCCTTACAGAAGAGGATGGAAAATGAATATAATAATTCCCTCTGAAGAGAAGCCAAATGTAAACATACTGTTGAATACATTGTCTTAAATCCATACAAAGAGTGACAACTTTTTTGCTGTTTGCACCAGGAGATCATGCAATTCTAAACCTCATTGCAGGTACTCTAAAAGGCTCCTGAATGGTATGTACTATAAAAAGGTTAAAAAGCCAGAGGGCACAACATGTATGCTTGCTACTTGTCTTAAAGAAGGCAGGATGCCACGTTTAAAGCAAACAAAACTCCCTGATAATTCAGTCAAATGATAAGCTTGGTGAGTGCAAAATAGGAAACAGGAAATGCTACGAGGGTCAAACTGATTAAGATTCCTGGGGCAAGTGGTGTCCTAGCCATGGAAATCTTGAATAACAGAAAGGTCTTGAATCTCCAGAACAAGGTTAGAGCTGAGGTTGATCCTGACTTATGGTGGAGTCAGGTCTTCTTATGATATCCACGGCCAAAGAGGAAGAAGCATAATTAGTAAGAGTGAGGGTGATTATTTTCTTGTGGTGATTTTTTTTTAAAAGAGGATTTTCCAAAAAGTAAAGCCTGATTTCTATTGGTTTACTGAATGCAGCAGGTTCTAATTCTTGTAAATTCTTATAAGAATGAGTCATGATTCTTATAAGCCACAAGTGTTTCTTAAGCCAGCTGGTGAATTCTGGGGGTTGAAGTCTGCACCTCTTAAAACTTGCCAGGGTTGAGAAGCACTGAACAGTGTGTCTCTTTCATCTGAATAGGTGCCAAGATATAGAAGCTAAAGGCAAGAAAAATGAGGAAACAATTTCCATTCTCACTTGTATCATATCAAGACCTGAAAATTGTATTTTATTTTCTTCTACCTAGATATCAGGAACTTGGACCATGAAAAGTCATTTAAAAATCTCTTCCTACTTTAACCCAGAAGAATATTCACCCTATTTGCTCTGCAATCTTACTTGATGTGAAACGTCTGGGTGCTATGTATTGCTGCCTTTCCAATCTCCCATTATGTTCAGCATATGGCATACGTAGTAATTATCAGCTTTTCAAAAGTGTGATTTGAGCTCTTCTAAAGACATTCCCTTCTTCCAGCCACATTCTGTCTCTTCAAATTGATTTTTGAGACTTTATAATATTTCTACGTTTTCTGTAGATTTTACTACGATGAATACCATTTCTTAAAATATGATTATCAGTGCTCAAAAACCATTTCATCAAAATTCAACCCATTGCAAAGATGCATTCATCATGCGTATTACTTCCAAAATAGCTTAATTTCCTCATTTCACAGCTGTGACATAAACAATTTAAACATTCATAATTTTGCCTTATGGGAATAATCATCTTTTGTTTCGTTGTTGCACTAATGGTTGGTGATCAAAATGGTTTATTCCTCCTTTATTCATGGAGGAATAAAGAGGCTTCAGGTAGCCTGCTCATTGGGAAGAGCTGGAATGGAAATGAAACACTGAAGGAATGGACTTACTAAGTACCCATCCTATTTAAAGAAGTACCTGTTTCTGTGAAAGGCTCTAAATGCAACTTTTTGTCCTTGGATGTTCTCTTTGGCTTTGATAACCATTCTTAGATATCAAGGCAACATGAATGTTGGAAGTGGGCTGTTGCGATTGAGATGTTGAAAGACATTCTTCCACATTCCTGAAGAGGACTTTGATTTGGCTGAAATGTAGTAAAAGAGACATGCTACCGTCTTGCTCCTTACCTGAATTTGCCTGAACTAGAAGGGTCTGTGTTTGTAGAGCAGCTGTAATCACCAAAATACAATATAAGGGCAGCTTTCTCTGGGCACGTCTATCACCACACAACCATGTTTCAAATCTGACTTTTCCTCCTCCATGGGGATTTTTGTATAGAGATCCTCACAGGAAAGGATAATAACTATTAGCCTGCATTGCATTGCACAGGATGCATTCTTCAATTCACAATATTGCTTCAAGGTCCTAAAAAGCTAATAGAGTTTTTTGTTTGTGGAATGAAATGAACGGAATGAATTTCTTTCATTTCTTAAGGTCAAATTTTGGTTAGAAAAGAATGAAGCTGAAAAACAGGTTTGACTGGAATCTTCCTACTGGTGGCATTCAAATCAAATTCCAAAAATAATAATGCAATGTATCAAATCTCCCTTCGTGCTACTATCTGTAGAGGGGAAAAGATGCACGTTAAACTCTTTGAACAGTGGCCGTGGTCATTATCAATTTATCACAACAGCTGAGGAAAGGAATTTAACATTAAATAGGATTTTCTTTTTTTTTAATATGTGTAAACTGCATTGGCTTCCAATTTATTAGATGAGACAGAACTTCAGAGGTAGGATTTTGCCTGTCATCTGTTGCTGTAACGGTGTGGTGGGATACTTGCAGAAATTTAATGTGTTGCTCTCTGAGCTGTGGAAGGTAGCCAGGTACAAAGGAGGAGAGGGAAACTGTGCCTTTTTTAAAGGAAATCACATAATCAACTGCTGTGCAGATTCCCTCTTTTACAAAGCTGTTAAAGAAACAATGTCTGTCCTCCTTTCAATCACACGGAGTAGATCAGGGAGGCCCAAGCTTGGTAATTTTAAGACTTATGGGCATTAGCTCCCAGAATTGGCTGGCTGGGGAATTCGGGGAATTGAAGTTGCCAAGCTTGGGCAACCTGGAGTAGATATTTATGGTGGCCAGAGTTGATTGTGAGCCTAAAACAGCAATTACCATATATACTTAGAAAACAATACCTGTGCAGTCTCCTGGAAAAAAAAAGTCATTTCTTTCTAGGCACTGCCTAAAACACAGCTGCTAGGATGCTGCTTTTGAACACATACAATCTAACATCAAAGTATGTAATGGAAAGAAACTCTCTATTGATTAAAGGTAAAAGGCAGCAGCCATATTCTTCTAAAAAAGTAGAAATTAAGGCTTCTTTCAAGACAAAAAGAGGTACAGTCCCTTTCAGAGGTAGGTGCTGCCAAACACCAGAAAGGAAATCCTTGTTTCAGTTAGCCAACATCTGGCTAGAAATTTCTGGGAAGCTTTTATAGCGATAGCAGCAAGGAATATCTTCTCATACTATTGCAATGCCGGAGAAGCAAAATTTGCTGGAAGCTTCCCTTCTTGACGTAAGTACAGCATTGGAACTCCATTCTCTGTTCAGCCTAGTAAATTAAGATGCCATAAAGGACTTAATTCAGAGGCTGGTGTTTTCTCCCCCTAACACAGTGCATTGGTAATGGAGAATTCTGCAAGCTGCAGGCCAGCACCTTTGAGAAACACGGTGAAGGATATGTGCTTATGGAATCTCAGAGCTGGTGTTAAACATGAGTCTATTTCACGTCCCTTTTGCTTTTACACTGGGGGAGAATCACCTATTCCTATTGATTGCAAACCTTTTCAGTACTGAGTGCCCACCAGAAACCCAAAGATCAGCTGGCCAGTGCACATGTGTGTGCCAGCCACCTGGTCTTCGGGTTTCCAGTGCTCCAGCGTGCACGAAGACCAGCTGGCCGGCACGCATGCACCCGCCGGAAACCAGAAGATCAGCTGGCGACGGCCGGCCTGCCCACAGAGAAGGCTCTGCGTGCCACCTCTGGCACACGTGCCATCAGTTCGCCCATCATGGACTTATTCCCTTCCTGAACAAACCAGAAACAGGGGACACTGGGGACAGAACCACTGAAATTGGTGCTAATCCTTCCTTTGGAGCTGGACTCTATGAGGCCCCCTATCATTGGTTGATTACAAGAACAGAAGCACCAATGCCATTCTAGTTACAAACCTCTTACAATAGTAAATAACATTGTATGTTTACCAATATTCAGGGAAGAATGGGGGCCCTTTTGAAGTATAGGAAATAAATCCAACGATCACTGCTTTTTCCTTCTAAACTTTCCCTTGAGGGTGCAAGAAAATACTGTGTGGGAATTCTTCCCACGTATTTCCCAGGTCCTCCCGCTAAACACAAAGAAGCCCAAATCAGAATCAATAGTCTGGAAATTAGAAGCATCTTTCTTTCAGATCAAATGTACTGTGTAACAGTAATATCATTAATAATGACTCTAATAAATAGATACAGGGAAGAAGGGAAAGCATTAAACACACAAAGGTCGGGCTGGCACACAGATTTACCACACACTCATCTGTTCACTTCTTAAAAAGGTACAAAAACCAATTTTTCTTTCAAGTATTAAAAAATAAGTTAATGGACATTAAAGGATCTAAAGTGACTAAAGGGCCAGGATAGGTCTTCTGCTTCATTTCCGATGTGCAAAGGGGGGAAAAAAAAGAAAAGAAAAAGGAAAAAAAATATTCCCACAAACACAAAGAATCAAAAACCTACTTTCCAGCCCACTCTTGGAAAGTTTGATGCTGGAGAACGATCCCCACGAGAACCCCTCCAAAATGCTTCTGAATGAAACCATCTTTTGATAACAAGCACCTTCCAGTGTCCAAATGTGCAACTCATCGAGTTCACAATAGAGTAGTCCAAGGTCATCAAAAAACGGGAAGCAGCTTCTTTCAGTCCGGAGCACTTCGTGGCCGAAAGGAAAAAAAAAGTTTGCATGCTGCATCTGCTCGGAACAATGGCAACACGTGGAGATTGCAGAGAAGGGGAGAGGGAGAGTCTGCCTCTGTTCCTGTCTTTCTGGAAGTCACAAAAAAACACATTTCAAGTTCTTAGTGTTCCAAGTCTCCCGTCAACCTTCAGATATGGATGTTCCTCCATACCTGGACCACAGTGGCAGTTTCGGATTTCTTTGGTGAGAAGAGCATCTACACAGTGTGCTTTGTGAGTGGTTTGCTCTCCCAAAGGCTGCTACAAAGGTGACCTTTCAGAAGATCAATTTGACACTCCTTTCCTTTCGTTATTTAAATGAACAAAATCCATTAATACCACAGGTTGGGTAAATATGAAATGAACAGGTTATGGCCCACCTAAATCGGTTAAAGTTCTTTAAAAAAAAAAAAATCACACAAAATATTTTCGTTTTTAGTCTCTCTCGGAGATCTCACACACCCACCTACACACAGACAAAGACATTGACCTCTTGCACAGGTCCTCAGGGAAGGCACGCAATCTCAGATCACGACTTCGTTCTCGGCTCGGTAGCCTCACCCAGGACTCTGAATCCTTACAAGCAACCCTCTTAAGCAGGAAGCTCCTGGCTCAAGCACTTAGCTGCTGCAAGATTCCTGAAGCAGTTCCTGCTCCAAGGTGTCTCCTCTAACCAGGCAGCTCCATCTGACTTGGCATAGGCCAAATGGACAATGCAGAATAAGCAACCAGTCATGGTGATGCACTCAGGACCAATTCAAGTTGAAGCCTTTGGACAGCATAACCGCTTCTAAATCCTTGTCTTCCTCCTTCTCTCGGAGGCGCTGCTCTTCAAGCAGAGCCACAAGAGAATCTCTCTGCTCCACCACCTCCAGCATTTCATTCAAGATCTTCTTCTCCTCCGAGAGTTCTTCATCTGTCTTCAGCTGATCTGGATAGAGGGGAAAATAGTAAACTTGTAAAGACCAGACGTCCTAAGGATTTGGGACACCTTGTTTCTACTGAGAACAAGAAACTCCCTACCAGGCTTACCTTCCACTGCCATCCTCTCTCGAAGCTCTTGCTGTAGCCGGCTCTGCCTGTCCTCTAATTCTAACTCGCGTGCACTGAAAAGAAAGGTAGAGAATAGTTAATTATGGGTCATTTCAGCAGGAACCTCCGCTATGATTTTAACTTGAGGATGCTCAGGAAATGACACAGAGGTGGTATTCAGCAGGTTCCGATCAGTTCTGGAGAACCGGTAGTGGAAATTTTGAATAGTTTGGAGAACCGGTAAATATCACCTCTGACTGGCCCCACCCCCATCTATTCTCTGCCTCCTGAGACTCAGCTGATCAGGAAGAAATGGGAATTTTGCAGTAACCTTTCCCTGCCACCCCTACTAAGCCATGCCATACCCACCAAGCCATGCCCACAGAACTGGTAGTAAAAAAATTTGAATCCCAGCACTGAAATGACATATTCCAATATTTTCTCTCTTTTTAAAGGATTAATAGTCAAGCAAGCTTTCAAGAATAGTGACAACCTTCAGTTTTAACATCTGTGCTAATTTTGTGGCATGACGTTATTTCCAGGATCAAAGAAACTTCACGAGTGCCTGAACTCAATAATCTTTAATTAAATAAAATGTTCAATTCCTTTCCACTCATTACAAAGGAGGACTGAGCGAAGCTATTCTGTAATCTAAGATGATCAGATAAACACACAGGTGAGATATTTCAACATCAGCACTTTTGTATTTTTCCTGATGTACATTGATAGAAGAACAAAAGGATACTAAGATGGTGCGCCCGTTGAAAATTCTAGGTGAGGAATTCTAGTTTTATGTAGCTATATGGTTTGCATATAGTCTAGAACAGGGTTGTCAAACTCAATTTCATTGAGGGCAGCATCAAGGTTGTGTTTGACCTTGGGGGCCCGGAGTGTGCATGGCCAATGTCACTTGTGTCAGGGGCCCCTGTGTTGGCCCGAGCGCTCTGCCAGCAAAAACAGGCTCCCGAGCTTCGTTGTCAGCTGTGATGGCTTCCTGCAACCCTCTGCCAGTGAAAACGGAGTTTAGGAGGGCCACATGCAGCCCTCCCGAGCTCCTATTTTGCTGGCAGAGGCACCATAGGCTGGTCCTTTGCTGTTTACAGGAGGGCCCCAAGGGCCAGATCTAAACACCCTGAAGGCCGAATCCAAACCCTGGGCCTTGAATTTGATAACCCTGGTCTAGAAAGACAAAATAAGCACAGAAAAAAGGGGGGGGTAAAAAATCTATGACAGAATCTGCCAGTTAATATCTTTATTAACAAGAAGGGCATTCCAAATTTCTCTACAACCCAAACAGTCCACACTGTCATATCAATCAGTTAGAGAGTTATTCCACTTAATGATCAGCAGTTTTGAACAATCGGAATTTTGTATTGCAGGAATCACAGTCTAGAACTATGGAAGCTGTGTATCATAGATTCAGCGATTGATCTAACACAGTACTGTCCATTCTGTCTTTTTCATTCACCATTCATTCATCACCTTCATCTTTTCATGGGTCATTCATTCAAGTCTTTTCATTCACCTTTAAAGCAATTTTCCACTTATCACAACGATCAGAAAGCAGCGCGTCAATAACTACAGCCATACTGGTGCTACGACCTATTTGTTACTTTTCTACATTGGGGCGCAAAGTACAGAATGCTTACTTACAATATCATCAGCTCCGATTCATAGCGCACCAGGGCATTCTTTTCCTGTACCAGTTTGAACCACTCTTGCATCAGCTTAGGGTCATCCTTCTTCCCCATGCCTGCCAAGAGAAATGTTGGAGTCAGCTCTCAGACACACGCTCCGCTATTTTCACAAGCTCAACAGTCAGGCAGGGACAAAAATGGAGGGGGGCAAAATGTGCAAAGAAAGCTGAGCGAGATGCTGCCAGAGCGCTCCCATCAGGTCTATTTGTTAGTTTGCCTCTAACACACATAAAGTTAAAACAAAAAACAAACAAGCCCCAAACTCTCCCCTGGATCTATGCATTCATCTAGATTCTTCCCTAGATAGTAATGCCTCCCACCCCCAGAATAAATAGTCAAAATGGCAATGCTTTGTTCAGTACTGTGTTGTATTTCTTAATTTGTGTAATTTCAGACCTTCAAGTAGCCTAGCTTTGAATGATGGATATTGGGTGATCTGGATATTCATGTGCATGTGAATCTCTCACCCATTCTCATAACTCAGAAGACAACCACACCTAACTACAGAGTGATTAATAGACAGATCACTGTACAAACTCAGCACACTTCCTTGAGTCACAGCTAATTTAAAATATCATTGTTGACATGACCTGCACATTAATGACTAAAAGCAATCACTTCCTGACTTCTATCACAATAATTTCTAGATGTATTTTCTAGTTAGTAGATCCAACAACAATCTCTGAGGGCAGATTAAATGGCACGTTATGTTTGTGCAAAATAGTTGTATCCACAACCAATGAATAATATACAATAGCAGTTCATCACAGACAATACCAATTCAAATACAAACACAAACAATGTGATTCTAAGGCGATTCTGATTATGAAAGACTTGCCTCTATTAGCTAAATTGACCTAGAAACATTTACAGAATTGGCAAATGGAGAGACCATCAACAAAAGTTTCCCAAACTCTCATATATACAAAAGACAAGCCTTTTCTCTTAATGTGACTCTACCCCAACTTTCCTGAACTGACACAAACCACTTGTTTTGGAACTGCCATTTTTAAAATTCACAGACAGTAAAATGAAAATATCATCAACAACTATATCAAAGGGTGTTTTGCATATTTAAAAATGCAGGGCCTTCCACAGCTAACAATTACATTTAAAGGCCAAGAAGAAATAGTGGAACTGAAATAACCAACTAACAAGGTAGATCCTAACCAAAGAATGTTTCCCCAGAATTTCATCAATACAGTGTAAAATTACTGAAGTCATAATCAATTTTGATTCTTTGCGCAGTTTTGTAATTCCATCTGAATGGAACAGTTTTTCACTGCTTGGTTATATTATTAGGTCACATTATGCAGCAGCTGGTTTATATAACAAAACATATTTCTCACATCTGTTGAGAAAACACAATAGTCCCTGAAACTAGACCCTGCTTCAGGAATCTCACTGTTGCTTGAACCTCATCGTTGAACTCAAGAAGTATGATCTACTGGCTCTTGGTAGAGTTCTTACTTCCGGTGGCCTGGCATCCTGTGATTTTTTCCTCCTTCAAACCACTAAAACATCTATAGAATTAGGAGAACAGAAACCACACAAACCCTTCATCCTAAATGCATTACGGTTTTCATGTTGTAAGTGGCAATACCCGTCCACTGCTCAGTCCAAGCATGCTTTTCTGAGCATCTCTGCACAAGTGCCCTTATAGCCATGATGAAAGGAGAGAGAGAAAGAAAAGCTTATGTACATGCAAATGGCCAGAATGGTGGAGCCATGAAAAGCGTTGGAAATCCTCCCCACTCTTTCCACTGAGAGGGTACGTCAAAGGAAAATTCCTAAACAAAATAGCCAAATATGTGTTATTTACTGACCTATAGAAACTTTTATTTGACTTATTTTGTCAAAGCCAATGAGCAGAAGGAGGAGGTGGAGGTGGGGAAGAGGCACGTACAGTGGATGAAATCCCACCATGAAAAGCAGATACAGTGATTAGCATAAGTTACACACAACAGTCACATTCCATCCCTTTGCCCCCATGCCTTGGGAAATGGAAACTCTACAATGGATATTGGGTCCACATGAGATAAAGTTGAGAAAATGCTTAGCAAGGTATGAACTCCAGGAAATCAAATCAGATCACACAAGTTCAGGAGGTTGACCATTCAAATGTCAGGGAAATCAAGGAAAATCAGTTGCAAAAAACCAAACCAAACCAAACTACAGTATTTCTTTCCCTTGTTAATTTTATAAGGATTTTGGTTTCTCCTCTAGTTTCCAAGAACCTCTTTGGGATATCTAGCATGCCAAACAGGAACTTTGCTGTGTTGCACTATTACCACTCCGAAGAAAGAGCTTCGGTAGCCTGGAGTATTATAGTTACCCTCACAGATCCCATCTAAAAAAGGAATATTGTAATTTTACAATATTATCAGGGACATTTTGCAATACGTTTGATAGTGAAGGTATCACTGAGTAAGAAGGAAAGAAAGGAGAAGCTTTATGGGTCCCTATAGAAATTCAACTGCAGTTTGGAACGTGGATGGAGGGAATGCAAGAACTTACGTTACCTTCATGGGCACAGCAAGGACAGAAGGAGAGAGGTCTACGGCGTGGTGTCCCGGCATTGGGCTCAACTTCAATAGGACCAAAAATGGGAGAGGAAGAAAGGACGGGAAGAGGATATCGGAAGTGGAGAGAAAAAGGAGGAGAAACAGGGTGAAAATAAACAGACAAGCAAAAGGACACACAAAAAAAAGCATAAGTGAGAAAGAAAGGAAGCAACCAACTGGAAGAAAATAGGAAAGAAAAAAATAATACAAAAAAAAATGGAGACACGGAAACAACAGTCTACAAATGAAACATCCCTTGTCAACACTGATGGAAGAGAACAGACTGGGGCTGTTGTAAACGAAAACAGCAAGAGCCACAAACATTACCAGGGTTGAAGAAAAATTGCCAAGATTTGACATGTTTTGTGCATGTAGATTTTTCACGCAATATTACACTTTATGGATACAAAGAGAAGGTAATACTAAGAGGTTGCCGAGCAATATTAAGTTTCTAAGAAAGCAGGACTACAAAATATGTTTGAAAGGCCCATTTTACTTCGTGTTGGGATGAGGGTCCCCCACAAAAATGGGTCAATGACAGAAAATGTTTAATGTTTAGAAAACAATGGCATATAAAGAAGGGCCAACTACCCAACATCTTCTAAAGCAGATTGACCAAGATTATATATCCCTTATGTTAAATATTTTGGGGTCAGAGACAAAAACTTCTCCTTCTGCCCAAAATATCTATAATCACAGAAAAGAATCTTTGGCTACAACTTGTTAATGAATAATATGCTTAGACTGGGCCTGCCTTAGCTTCATCCATACATTTTCTCTTAGTACATATACACTTGAACCTTTCTAACTTCCATATTATTATAAATTGAACAATGTTTATTACTAAGCACAAATATTTCCCGTTTGAATTTCACGTGAAAATAAGTAAGACCCCAAACAGAACTCTATCGTCAGCTTTTGTTTTAGACTTTAGGGCTTCGAATAGAAAGAGAAGGCAGAAAACTATGGAATATACTCCATTGATCCAATGTATTTGTAAAGGAAAAATCTGTATGGAACCAGGACCAGTAAACAAACGTTCCTTCTGAGAGAAGCACAGAATTACTTCCTCTGAAGAGACAGGAGGAGGCATATTTCTCACTGTTCAATATTCTGAATCAACTTTAGATCCCAGCTGTTGTTTTAGACAAATCCAATCATTTCCTATCTAGCTATGTTGACTAGAAAGGTTCACCCAACATCATGAAGAATTCAAGATACACTCTAAATCAGGGGTGCCAAACTCACATTGTCACAGCAGAGTCACATGATGTATTGGGAACTCCCCCCCCTTCGCTAAACCGGGCGTGGGAGTGGCCAGTGTGTGACACATCTGGTCCGCAGGCTGCAAGTTTGACAACCCTGCTCTAAACTTTTCCAGAATGGATTATCTAGTTTCAGTGGTGTTTACTAGGCACCGGAGGCCCAGAACAATAATGCATGCTGAAAAGGAAAAACTCTGTGGGAGGACCCAGAGGAGCAACTACATGAGTTTATATGTAAAGAGTCAAAGTCTTATAGAAAGATTTGTGACGTAAGGATTACAGCAGATGAACTGTGGTGAAACTACTGTGAAATGAGGAAGAACCATCACATTCCTTTGAAAGCATTCAGTAGAAGCCAAAGTTACATGTACTCAAAATGGAAGTGTAAGAGTCATGTTTTCCATTTTGAAGAACTACACAATTTGGGAAGTTCTTTTAGAAGGGACCATCACAGAACTAGAACAGAAAAACACAGGACGGTTCAAAATGAAAGAAACACCAGTTTGCAAACAGGGTGGAGATAAACCAATTTTCATAGACAGAAGAAACATTTATATTGAGTATGGAAAAGTTTAATCAGAGGAAAGGAGGGTACAGTACGGTAGCTACCTAAATAGTTTACAAAGTACATATTTTCTGAACTTAACCATATTTGAAGAAATTCCACTGCTGGTTATCTACCACATACCTAGAGATATATAATCATAAAATAACTAGCTCAAATGTTCCCAATGTGGTTTTTTTGTTGTTGTTTGAGGAAATCAGACATGGAGATGCATATCGACAAGAACAATCTATGGGTCATTTAAATAACAAAATAAATCTGGAAGAATAAGTTTTAATTCTGAATTCTCTCTCAAGATCCAGGATTGAGTATCTATTTCAAGCTATTGGAATTTTACAGCTCTAATTGACCAGGTTTGCATCAACAAAGCGGCATAGGAATGTTCTTTTGAGCTTTCACAGCCTCTAGATTGACAGGTAGCAACAATAACAAAGGAAGTGTTTACAACAATAACATTCACTGAATGTTGTGACTATTTCTGAACCATGACTATTTCTGAACTAGCAACAGTCATCTGTGCCTGAGGACATCATACTTAGACTACTGAAAAGCGTTTCCTATCTAACCTAATCCTTAAAAAGTATATATAAAATGCAACATCTAGGTTGCTAACTGGTACACAAGTTATACAACACATATCAAAGATCTACATGGTCTGTCAAGTGTTAATTTTAATTAAAATTATAAAACCTTGTAGCCTATCCCTTGGATGACTTGTCAAATAATTAAATTTTGCAGAAAAAGCCTTGTTGAGGTCACCAGAGACCCAGACAACTCCTTATCCAATCCAACAACGAAGACTCCCACAACCCCAAAAACCTTTCTATCAAATACTGCACAATAAGGTAGACTTCCCTATACTCACATCTTCCAGATATGTCAGGCTGCAATTCCACCATCTCCTACGAACTATGGTCCAATTATAATAGATTTTTTAGTAGAAGACACCTGGAATAGTGCAGGGCAAGGAACGCTAAAGCAAAGCATTAAATAGGTGAATTACATAACATTCATCTCCACTCTTTTGCTGATCAACCAGTGCAGAGTTACACTTTGTACATCTCACAGGCTTGCAAAGCTCAACGCTCAATACAGAACTGAAGAATTAATTCTCTCATGTTTGTTTATTTGTTTAAATGAGATTGAAACCCATTAGACTCTAATAAAATTGAAAGAGCTTACAAAACAAAACACAGCACAAAATACAAAATATACTTGTAATGAAAACAGTAAAGTTCAAAATCTATTTTTCCAAATTGGAGACTAACATTAAAATTCACTTGGTGCATCGCTGGTGGTTAGGTGACCAGATTTTCAGATTGGAAAAGAGGGACACCTTTGACCGGGGGGGGGGGGGGGGGTGTTTGATTAAAAAAAATTTTTTTTGTCAAAAGGTCACCCCAGGACACTGAAACCAGCATAAATACGAATCTGTTGCCAAACAAAATTTTGATCACGTGACCATGAGGATGCTGCAACGGTCGCTAAGTGTGAAAAATGGTCGCAATGGTCGCTAAGTGTGAAAAATGGTCATCAGTCACTTTTTTCAATGCCATTGTAACTTTGGTCACTAAATGTTTTCCCCCTCCTCGAGACTCCTCACTTCTTCCTTCATTCCTCTTGCTTATCTACCTTCACCTTATCTGTCTTCTGCTCTTTCCCTCTCTTCCTTCCTTTCTCCTTCCATCCTCTCTTCTTTCCTCACTCACTCCCTTCCTCCTTTTTTCTCTTCCTTCCTCCTTCCATTCTTTCAGCTTCATTTCTTTTGCCTATCTACCTTCTCTGTCTTTCTGCTCTTTCCATTTCTCTCTTCCTCTTCGCTTCTGTTCCTTCCTCCTTCCCTCCTTTCCTATTTCTTCCTTCTTCCTTCCTTCTGCCTATCTACCTTCACCTTCTCTGTC
This sequence comes from Thamnophis elegans, assembly GCF_009769535.1. Lineage (NCBI taxonomy): Eukaryota > Metazoa > Chordata > Lepidosauria > Squamata > Natricidae > Thamnophis > Thamnophis elegans. Next base: position 14,583,998 of record NC_045547.1, on the reverse strand, counting down.
TTTCTGCTCTTTCCCTGTCTTCCCCTTTCCTCCCTCCCTCCCTTCTTTCCTTTCTAGTTCCATCTTTTCTTCTTTCCTCTCTCCCTCTTTTTCTTTTTTCCTTCCTTCCTCCTTCCTCTTGCCTATCAACTTTTTTATTTTTTTTGTTACATAGACGACACATACCCACAACAATAAAAGCAAAACAAAAAGAAAAAAACCCATCATCACATATAGCATGTCATTTGGTTACAAGTGTTTTAACATTTATCATTCTTATACATTTATTATTTCATTTAATAGGTTATAATATACAGTTTGGGTTGCTTTGTTTACCACCCCTTCCTCCTGTTATAACACCACCTTATTTTCCCTTTCTTTTCTCCCTTCCTCCCTTCTCTACTTTCTTCCTTCCTGCTCTCCTTTCCCTTCCTTCTTCCTGTACCTTTCTCCTACTCCTGCTCTTCCTCATCCCCTTCCTACCCTCTCTCCTCCTCTTTCTCTCCTTTCCATCTCCTCTCCTTACCTCTTTCTTTTCACCCTCTCTCCCTTCTCTACTTTCTTCCTTCCTCCTCTCCTTCCCCTTCCTTCTTCCCTTACCTCTCCTTTGCTCCTGCTCTTCCTCTTTCCCTTCCTACCCTCTCTCCTTCCTTTTCTCTCCCTTCCATCCTCCTTTCCTTTCCCTTTCCTTTCTCCCTCCCTCCCTTCTCTACTTTCCTCCTTCCTCCTCTCCTTCCCCTTCCTTCTTCCCTTACCTTTCTCCTACTCCTGCTCTTCCTCTTTCCCTTTCTACCCTCTCTCCCCCTCTTTCTCTCCTTTCCATCCTCCTCTCCTTACCTCTTTCTTCTTTCCATCTTCCTTTCATTCTCTCCTCCTTTCTCCCTTTCTCCCAACTCCCTTTCTGGGAGTTGAAGTCCACACACTTTCAAGTCTCCAAGGTGGAGAAAGACTGATCTATCTAATTAATATAATTATTTCTCCCTCTCTTTTTCACTCTCTTTCCAGCGCACACACGCAAATGCATAGGGCAGCCCACCTCACACACAGGTAACTCCGGGCGGCTTATGGGAAGAGGACAGCCGACCACTCACCCACGCGGGGGGGGGGGGCAGGATTTCGCCAAGAAAAGTTAACTTTCCTGCAAAAGGGGCCGGCAGCCTCTCAGCTCTTCCCGGCCAGGGAGACCTCCCCCCACTTCCACTCCTGCGACCCTCCTCCCGCCTCCTCGGAGCTTCAAGCAAGCTAACTGGGAAGGCCGGGGAAGAAGAAGAAGCGGCCAGCGGTCCTTGGGGGCGCGGCGGAAGCCCTGCGAAAGTGCCCCTTCCCCAGCCCGGCTGCCGTTTCTGCTACTGAGGGCGGAAGGGGAGGAGAAAGATAAAGTGAAGGCACGATCCCTGCTGCAGCCGAGGCGGGAAAGGTGCGTTTTGACAGGGCTTCCACAGCGCTGTGGAAGCCCTGCGAAAGTGCCCCTTCCCCAGCCCAGCTGCCGTTTCTGCTACTGAGGGTGGAAGGGGAGGAGGAGAAAGATAAAGTGAAGGCACGATCCCTGCTGCAGCCGAGGCGGGAAAGGTGCGTTTTGACAGGGCTTCCACAGCGCTGTGGAAGCCCTGCGAAAGTGCCCCTTCCCCAGCCCGGCTGCCGTTTCTGCTACTGAGGGCGGAAGGGGAGGAGGAGGAGGAGAAAGATAAAGTGAAGGCACGATCCCTGCTGCAGCCGAGGCGGGAAAGGTGCGTTTTGACAGGGCTACCACAGCGCTGTGGAAGCCCTGCGAAAGTGCCCCTTCCCCAGCCCGGCTGCCGTTTCTGCTACTGAGGGCGGAAGGGGAGGAGGAGGAGGAGAAAGATAAAGTGGCGGCACGATCCCTGCTGCAGCCGAGGCGGGAAAGGTGCGTTTTGACAGGGCTTCCACAGCGCTGTGGAAGCTCTGCCAAAGTGCACCTTTCCCTCCTCGGCTGCCGTTGCTGCTGCTGAGGGCGGAAGGGGAGGAGGAGGAGGAAGAAGGAGCGGGATGAGCAGCGAGCGGAGCCTCATTTAAAAGCAACGACGGCTGTGGCCGCTCGTTCGCTCCGCCGCTCTTGTGTGGAGGTCTAAGGAGGCAGAGGGGTGGGAGGGGCGCGAAGGAACCAGCGCGGCAGCGGCCGCGCTGGGTAGGTGCTGCCCCGGAGTCCAAGGGTGGGCGGGCTGGCGAGCGAGCGGGCGCCTTTCTCGCACACAGGGAAGGGAAGGAGGGCTGCGGCGGCTGTTTTCAGTAACCCCGCACAGGTTACTAATTCCCACTGGTTACTCACCAGTGAAGCTGAAGCAGCAAAACAAAGCAAACGCCCGCGAAATGAAATGGAGACTCCTGTGACTCACGCGGCGTGCTAAGCGGACTCCAGCCAATCAGTGAGCTGGCTGGGATGGAAAACTTCCCGTGCGTGCTTAAAGTTTTCCATCCCAGCCAGCTCACTGATTGGCTGGAGTCCAGGCCAATCAGTGAGCGGCAGGCTGGGCTGGCTTAGATTTTTAGAAATAGATGAGGAAATAATGAGCGAGCTAGCGGCAGCTGATGGGCGGGGGAGCCAGCGAGCGCCAAAATAAAGCGGGGTTTTTTGAGAAGCGGGCGGGACGCGGGAAAAACGATGAAAAATCGTGCCTGTCCCGCCAAATCTGGGACGTCTGGTCACCTTAGGTTAAAATTAATCCCTAACAGTCTTTTGGAAGGCCATGATGGAGGACTCCCTTGTTTCAATGGGTGCTGTTAAAAGAATGCCAACCGCTGGGCCTTCTCCACTGTGTCTCCTAGTAGATGGGACCATTAGCAAGTGCTTCCTAATTTTTTGAACAGGGCAAGCAGAAAAAAGGCAATCTCTACAATACCCAGGCCTTGGGCCAGTACAGGTCTTCGCAGCCAGCATCTTCTACTGCATCCAAAAACCTACCACTGATCAGGATAGCTTCTGCAGCAGAGGTCTTATGAAATTCACTTCCAAACATCTTGATTTGTAACAACAGGTTAAAAAATAAGTGGTCAAATTAAGCCAAAAGATACCTCTTTGAATAGAGTAAGGAATAAAAAAATAAAAAGAAAATAATCAAATGTAAAGTTCAAAGGGCAAGACAGAAAGAAAAAAAATAGGAAAGAAAGAAAAAAGATATACAGAAGTAGATTTACAGCAGGTATAAATACAATTACCTCTCTCCAAAGTTGCGTTATGTCTCTTTTCTTGCTATGATCTATCCTATCTAATTATCAAAACCATAAATCGTAAAGTTCATTTTTCTGTTTATGCAAAATGTCTGTAACAGGTTTCGAGTTGGCAATAAATATTTTTTCTCTAATCAGAAAAAAATAACTTGGCAATCTCAGCAAGTTCTATCATATTTTAAAGCTGACAGCCACAATAGCTTTTTGGACACAGTTTGGAATTTTATCTGTTTCATATTCTCAATATGGCATGTCTAACATGAAGGTTTTTTAAAATTCACATTAATCTTGACTCTATCATACCACAAATATCCATGCCACCCAAATCTCAAGTCATGTCCTTCTAACATTAAGAGCTTTTTATTTCCTAGCAGCACTCAGTATTTTATCCAAACCAAACAGCAAGCTACAAAATACAATTTCAAGTCAGGTAAAACTAATTTTCCTTTTTCCTTTGGATCTTGTAACGCCTTATGTTTAAATTGTGACCCCCCCCGTCACATAAACTTAGATATATCCCTTTGCCATTGCTTAAGTGGTGAATCAATTGTCAATACAAGTATTATCCAAAATAAAAACATCAATGAAACATCGGACTTCCAGGGCAGAAATGGTGAACTGAAGATGACTTCAATAAAAGTGAAGCTGATGACCTTGGCAGAATGAAGATGATTCGGCGAGTAGGCTCTTCGTAATACCTCTCTGGATAAGGAGAGATCACCCACAAGTGCTGCAGATAGCACTTTTCACGAGGAGATTGTAAGACAGCTGTCTCTGTCAAGTTTAGATGAACAGCTCTCGTAGTCCAACTACTGTTGCATATTTAAGGACCCTTGGTTCATATATTTCCTTTTCTAATTAATTTCAGAAATTAGACTTCAATCAAACTCAGTGTTGAATTAGAGCAAGGTCCTCTAGTGAGATTTACCACAAGTAAGCTAAAACTGGTGATAAATTATCTTAGAGCCTTCACATGCCTTCCCTTAACATTTAAACAACTTTCCCCAACACAGCACTTTGCAAATATATTGGGGCACAGCTCCCAGAATTCCTCACTTCTGACTGAGTTGTTCAGATGAAGTCACATTCTGTGGGTTTCTTTTGGAGGGAAACACTAACCCCTCAGATTTTCACAATAGTAACTGAAGACTCTCTTCATTAGACATTAATTAAGGCTGCTAAATTTATTGTAGATATCTTAATTGGATATTTTAAATGGAAATCCCTGTTCCAGTTCCAAATCGATTTGCGAGCATTCTGGCAGCCCCGTGACAAAGTAATTGCATCAACATCAGTCACACAACATGAACTACAACTAGAAAGCCACAACTTTCCTTTTCTGCACTTAACACAGCATTGCATTTAAAGCAATGTTTCTCAACAATGGCAAATTTAAGAGGTGTGGGCTTCAACTCCTAGAATATCCCAGCCAACAGTTCATACATCTTAAAGTTGCCAAGCCTGAGAAATACAGATATAAAGGGATACTGCCATTTAATTAAAAGAATACATATTTTTCCTTTGGGTGTTTAGATTTTAAACTATAAAAAATAGCTGAGAAGTAAATATTTAAGCCATGGTTTAAGAGAAATAATTGGAAATTGTGTTATTCTATTAACATAATTTCAATGAAAGATTTAAATAATTCCAAAAAGAGGCGGGAAATAATAAGTAGTAGTGCTGCATATAGTCCATTTTCCAAAATGGGATATGCAGATAGTAAAAGGACTCAGGTTATGAAAAGCAAATTTGACTGGGTTTTTTTTTTTAGTTTGAGCAATGTAGGTGTTATATGAAAAATGACAGTGTTCCTTTAAATTATTTCAAGGACTATTTTTTTTAAAGCCATCAGTTAGCAAAAGTGAAAGGAAGACTGTTTTCCAGGAGGAATTAGGAAGAGGAAGCAGAAATAGTAGTAGAGTGGGAAGAACATCAGCCGGGAAGGAGAGTCTGCTAGGTGTAACTTAGCATGAACCCTTTTACAGCTCCATCTGTAGACACAAGACTTTCTAGAAAGATCCTGAAAACGTGGCTCTTCCCTCAGAGCAGGATGCTGTGATCATTATGCGTTAAGATAAATGAGATGAGTTTTTACTTTGGCATTGAAGGTGTTTATACTGCGTGTTGTTGTTTTTTAAAAAAAAAACTATTTGCTGGATTTTTATTATTTGCATCTCTGGCTGTTTTTAATGTGGTTAGCCACCCAGAATTGTTTAGCAAGCAGGCAGCCATATAAACTGAACATAAATAAATACATGACATGATCCTGTTCTGTATCTTACAAAACAGAATACCTTGGACTACCACTGAGTCCCTATAAATTATAGCGTTGTGAATGTAGTGGCATATGTGAAGGTTCAAGCAATCTATGCGAAATATTTAAGGGTGGTTTTTTTTTTCAACCACTGAATCCCAAAATACATTTCTAAAAATTATAGTGTAAATGAAGCGTAAATGAATACACTTTCTTCTTGAAGCAAAGCTTCAAAGGTGGATGGAAAAAAGTTAACAGCCTTGGAAAAAGGATTGTTGAGATTTTTAAAGGAAGAATATGTGAAACTGGAGTTTGATGTGTCTTTGTCATTCACATAGTGGAATTCAAAGTAGCTGAATGCAAAAACAAAAATATGAATTGCATTCCTAAAATCAGCTCAAGAATAATATAGTAATCTAGAACTATATTTCTCAACTTTACAAAGTGTGGACTTCAGCTTCCAGAATCCACCAGCCAAATCCACACATTGTAAAGCTATTAAGGTTGAGAAAAAGTTCCATCTTGCACTTCCTGAGTGTAAAATGTGCAGGATAGCAAACTATAATGGCCCATTTTCAGTGATGGCTACATATGGAAAGAGATCAGAGATTTAGATATTTGAGCCTTCTAAATAGGCTGTCATGCTATCAAGCTGCTAGAAGAATATAATTTCTAATTAGTTTGTTACTGAATAAACTTGTCTAAATTAAATTAAGCAATACCCCCCAATGCTTAGGACTATGCAAATATCCAGGAATGGATCTCGCAGTTCTGGATGAAAACAGAAAACCACAATTCCTAGAAGTAACAGTCCAAAGCTCACTATAGGAATAAAACACATGATTAATCCTAGGACAAAAAGAAAAGATGTTTTCATTATGAACAAAGGACCAATTTCTTGACAGGTCATTTTGAGCAGTGAGATTCTTCTTCAGGGAGGGACAGCTTGAGTTGATGTGAAAGCCAAGTCTGATTTCACTTTGAAAAAAGTTGAATCAGGTCCATCTGAAAAAACTGTTTTAATATTCAAAGCAGTCTGTGCATTTTCACATCTTCTCTGCAGTATGTTGTTACTATATCTAATGCAAGAGTGAGCAACCTATTGCCATCAGTTAATGCTGAACTACATCTTACATTATTGCCATTATTCTTGGCAATAATGGCCAAGGTTCCAAAGGAGGAAGTGAAAGCATAGCAACTGCTGGCTGGGGAATCCTGGAAGTTGAAGTCCAAACATCTTAAAGTGGTTTAAGTTTGAGAAACATCACTCTAGAGCAGTGGTTCCCATCCTTTTTTTGGCCATGCCCCACCTAAGCATTTCTAAAATCCTGATGCCTCCCCTGTGACATATAATTCTTATTTAACTCAAAAAGTGAACTCTACTCACACGGAGGAAGCCTGAAAAGGCTATTAACTTGGTTTAAACAAGGTTCAAATTGGCCCCCTGTGGGGCGTGGGTCCCATGTTGAGAACCACTGCTCTAGAAGATCACAAGGATCTTTCTCTTAATCTATTTTCATCCCTCCTTTTTCTACTGCAACAAACTTGCTCGTTTGCTCATTTATTTATTTATTAGATTTAAAGGCTGCTTGACTCCAAAACAACATTCGGTGGCTTGAATAGAAAACAATAATAATAAAAGTAGAAACCATGTACTGTATGTCCAGACAAGAAAAATTCCACATGTTACAAAAGGCAGGTACACTGGGCAGGTATAATTTGCTTCCTCGGTCTGGTGCTTTCCAACCAAACCAAGCTCTGAAACAAAAACCTGCTAATGAAAGGACTGCTCTAGAGAATGAAGTCTTTTGAGCTGGAAAAGGGGTTGTGCCCTCGCCAATCCATTGGGTGGTTCCATCTCATTGCTTGTGAGCTGGGGTGGCGAGAAGTCAGTGCAGGGGAACTGGAGCAGGAGAGGGTGTCAGCAAGGTTAGTGCCAGAAGAGAGGATCTGCCATACATACCACCCAGATGCAAGTCGATGAGGTCACTGTAATAAGCCTCTCCCCAATAGTCTACAACAAGGAATTGGTGAAGAGAGAGAGTTATTGGTTCAAGTCCCCCCCTCCCTCGCCTTCCCTCCCCACTCCCTGCCCAGATTTCAAAGCATTCTATTAGAGAAATTGCAAACATGAGAAGGCACAGAGAGAGAGAGAGACAGAGAGAAAGAAACAACAATAAATCATGCATCTTTATAATCATCATATGCACATACATATATATGATAGATACTAAAAAGACAAGGAAAGGAAGTAACATTCCCTTAAAAAAAATAGGCAGGCAAGACAGGCAGGGATGGACTTCCAAGCAAAGAAAGGGAACAGGCTAAGTTTTGTGAAGTTTATTTCAGTATCTCCGCTTCCCTGTTTCTTATATGCTATCGGGGGCATTAAGGAAACATTTCTGCAAACATTTTCCAGTAGGAAGGAATTCAATGTATGTTATATATATTCTCCATTCATCAAAGTGGGAATGGGGCAACTCGGTCCATAGGAGAGAGATCAAGGTTGAAATTCCATCCTTGTCGATATGTGTTGACACCAATACTTATGTACAAAGGGGAAGGGCTTTGATCGTGCTGCCGTGGCTACTAGAGTCTGCTCCCATGAACGCTGCTGGACTGGACCCTGTCGAATGTTGCAGGGATGACTTTAAAGGAGAATATTTGTAGCTCAGGTTTGCAATGAGGGGTCCTTGGCATTCTCTGAGTTTGCTTGTTTTACCTTCAGTCTAGGTAATAAACTGGTAATGTCATCAGTCATATCAGGCTGATGATATTACCTAGTTTAGATATTGAAATGTCTTCAAGAAAACAACCAAGCTCAGAGAGCATCAAGGATGACCTTCTTTCTTCATCCTTCAGTTGCTCAGCCATGTTGGCTGCTTTTATCTAGGTGGCTAAAGAGGTGCAAAGTTTTTCTCTCACAACTATTTTTTTTACATTTTACTCATTCTTCAAAGGAACACTCACCAATAGGACTCAATAGAATCCAGGAGTTTGCTTATGAGATCCTAAAAAACTCTGAGTTGTTAAACAATTTTGTAGCAACTTTCCTCAACAAACAATCATTTTGTATAAATAAAACAATAATTAACATAGTCCATCTGATGTAGCCTTCTTGATAGGTTCACAGTACTAAAAAGTGCAGGCCAATACTGTTGGAACTGAGCAATAGTGTAATAACAATAACACGAAATCTCAAAACTCAGTGGCATTAAGGAGCTGACATGTCTCTTCTGTAGGAAAGGAATATTCCTCCCCAAAATTATGTTCCACGGAGAAATCCAATGAAAAATTCTTCCCATAGAACTTCCTTTAGATCCAAAATGTGGTTTTTAATAATATTTGCAAAGTAATTATGTGAATATTTTTATGTATTAAAAGCATCCCTCTTTATGGATTATAAAAAGAAGAAAAAGACATAGAATATTAATTACTTGAAATTCAATTTCTAGTAAGAAATTACCAATAATACACCCAATGTACGAAAGTTTCCTTTGTGGCTTTCTTAGACAGCACACAGAGAGAGGTTGGTGGCAACTTCCAATGTTTCTAAGCACTATTAAAAGTCATTAAAACACTTACTACTTCATTATTGTTGATTTGCCATTGGGAAGAGGTAGACATTTGATTTTTTTCCCCTCCAGGATCAAGATATCTCAGGTTACCTCTAAACTGTACAAACTATACTTCTCTTGACAGATAACAAAAATTTTGCCTAATTCAGGGAATTCCATGATCTACAGAAAACAATATATGGAGTGCAAATTTGTGCTTTAGGCCAGGGGTCACCAACCTTTTGGACCTCAGGGACCACTAAATTCATAACTTTAAATTCCATGACCACTAATATGATTTTTTTTAAAAAGATATATAGTACTTAGCGCAACATAAATAATGCAAATAATTTTTCTGCGGGCCACCAGTAAACCACTAATTGGTAACTGCTGCTTTAGGCAGAAGAGAGATTTTTCTTTCTTTACATCTCCACAATAACAACTCTGCGAGGTAAATTGGAGTGAAAGTGATTCAAAGTCACTTTCTATGTTTGGGTCTCTGTAGTCCAACACCTTATCCACCAATCCATTTTGGCTCTTCATCAGATGTACACTAAACAGAAATATAACTAGAGAGTCTAGGTGTACCTCCAGAGTGAAATTTTTGAGATTTTGAGATTTTATTAATATTTGTATGCCGCCCTTTTCCCTGAGGGGACTCAGGGCGGCTCACACAAAATCAGGGGAGGGGAAAACAAACATTGACAAAGAAACATATGGTAAAATAGTCAGCAACATACATTCATCATTCGGGAGGGGCAACTATCCTTGTCCCCAGGCCTGACGGGCTAGCCAGTTCTTAAGGGCTGTGCGGAAGGCCTGGACGGTGGAGAGGGTACGAATCTCCACGGGGAGCTCGTTCCAAAGGGTCGGGGCTACTACTGAGAAGGCCCTCCTCCTTGTAGTTGCCAGCCGACACTGGCTGGCCGATGGAATACGGAGGAGGCCTAATCTATGTGATCTTATTGGTCGCAGGGAGGTAATTGGCAGAAGGCGGTCTCTCAAGTATCCAGATCCACTACCATGTAGGGCTTTATGGGTGACTAGTAGCACCTTGAAGCGCATCCGGAGATCGACAGGTAGCCAGCGCAGCTCGCGGAGGATAGGTGTTATGTGGGTGAACCGAGGTGCACCCACAATCACTCGCGCGGCCGCGTTCTGTACTAGCTGAAGTCGCCGGATGCTCTTCAAGGGCAGCCCCATGTAGAGCACATTGCAGTATTCCAGCCTAGAGGTCACAAGGGCCCGGGTGACTGTTGTGAGAGCCTCCCGATTCAGGTAGGGTCGCAACTGGCGCACCAGGCGAACCTGGGCGAAAGCCCCCCTGGTCACAGCCGTCAAGTGGTGGTCAAACGATAGCTGTGGATCCAGGAGGACTCCAAAGTTGCGAACCCTCTCTGAGGGGTATAAAATTTGACCCCCCAGCCTGAGTGATGGAATATTGATCGAATCTTTGGGAGGGAAACACAACAGCCACTCGGTCTTTTCTGGGTTGAGCACAAGCTTGTTAACCCTCATCCAGTCCATAACGGCTTCAAGGCCTCGGTTCATCACGTCTGCCGCTTCATTGAGTTGGCACGGGGCGGACAAATACAATTGAGTATCGTCCGCATATTGATGGTATCTGATCCCGTGCCTGCGGATGATCTCTCCCAGCGGTTTCATGTAGATGTTGAATAGTAGGGGGGATAAGACCGAGCCCTGAGGCACCCCATAAGTTAGGGGCCTAGGGGACGATCTCTGCCCCCCCACTAACACCGACTGCGACCTGTCCGAGAGGTAGGAGGAGAACCACCGCAAGACGGTGCCTCCCACTCCCACCTCCCGCAGTCGTCGCAGAAGGATACCATGGTCGATGGTATCGAAAGCCGCTGAGAGGTCAAGGAGGACCAGGATGGAGGAATGTCCTCCATCTCTGGCTCTCCAGAGATCATCGGTCAATGCGACCAAAGCGGTTTCTGTGCTGTAACCGGGTCTGAAGCCTGACTGGAAGGGGTCTAGATAGTTTGCTTCCTCCAAGGACCGTTGGAGCTGGAAGGCCACTGAAATAACCCACTTCACAAGGATGTTATTTTAACATACATCATCAGCCAATGAAGGGTGGCTGTTTTGCAAAGTTTTTCAGAAGAGCATCATCTCTGGCCACACTGACAATTAAGTCATTAAAGGAGAGAGAATGCAGTTCTTCAGTAATTTATTTCAAAAGATTTTATACCACTGCATTCTGTGCAGTACACAACAACAACAAAACAGTATCAAGAATACAATGAACCACAATAAAAGTCCAGGATGACCCACCAGTATAATATAGGCACTGAAGGCTACGTAAAATGAATGACATGTTGGTGTCTTCACTACTGATGGGAAGATATAGGTGGGGAATAATTGAGGATAAGTCACTATTGAGATTGAAGTGACATGAACATCTAGAAATCTTATGTCCCACTTGATAGCAGAAGAGTCTGAATCAAGTCTAAATTTCTCTTTCTTTTTCAATAGTAGTATCAAACTATTTTAAATTCTTAACCCTGAGTTGAAAAGACAATTAACAGTAATGTTGGGCTGGCCCAAAAGTGAAGCCTTGAGGAAGGCAGGTCTCGATATTTTCCTCAGCCACTATTTTCCATATCTCCCATCAAATTTTGTATATAGTGGAACTGTGAAGACCTTCTACCTACCAGCTCACCACCATTGCATGTAATATGTGGGAGGTAAGGACCTATCATTTTACAAGATTGCTCAGTCTCTTGTGGCCCTATTTACCAGGATGTCATAGACAGCCCAACCAAAAAAGAAAAGAAACAAGTCAAAAAACTTAACCTGCATTTGCAGCTATCTGAGGGAAATCTACATGTGAAAGGATAAAGATGGATTAAGGGATCACACCGAGATGTGCTAGTCCACAACCAGGAAAGTGGACTAAGAAAGGCATGCATTAACTATAGACTGTCTTCAAATGTATCTTCATCAATGCCTTAGAAAAGCATGGGTGATAATGTATCTAAAACTGATAGGATTATAATACAAAGTAAGAGGTCTATGGAGGGAAGGTTCTCAGGAGGGGAATTTCTCAGTTGGGTCAAGGTCTTCTCAAAGGTGCTTTTTTAAAAAGGCAACTGGACTTCCTGATTTTTCTTTAAGTTATTTCACTTCTCATCCAACAAGTTTCCTCAGTTCAAACTAATTGGTGGGAAGTCCTTTAAAAAAGTACCATTGGGACAATATAATGCAGGAGGAAAAACCTCTTCCTAAAACTACTTCTGCTATGTTCACCTCCTATGGTGGTCAAGTCTTGAGTCTATCGTTTTCTACTCCACTCCCATGTCGGTGGAAGTCTCTTTCCAGTATAATGCAGGGATTCCTACACATGCATTGTGTCTAAAAAGGCTTTAGACTCACATCTTTCCTAATGGCCTATGAGAATTATCTTATTATCTTATTGTTTTAGAAAATATTTATCCTTTGTCACAAATTGATCATTTAAATTCAAAATAAGCTTTTACAACTTGTTTATATCTCCTATGTTTTAAAGTAACTATTCAATTTTTAGCATGTTGCATACCACCTGTCTAAATGACAGTTATCTTGCAATCAAATATAAATGGACAAAAAAGTAAACTTTATATAGAAGAATATCAGAAGCATTCTTCCATGGTTTCCCCCATATTTTTAAAAAAAGTGGGTGACTTGAAGGGTACCTGGATGCCAAAAAACATAATAATTGTGCAGATTGCCAAAGGACCATTGAGGCTGGAAGCTTCTTTGACCTCAAGTGTTTTTAGTAAATAGATACATGACTACCACTCAAAAATATTTTTAATCATACTGTCCTAGCCAGAACAAATTTAAACTGGAGCCAATTGCAAAATAAAAAAAATGCTATATATCTAGAATTTGAATTGCACATGACTGAATATTTCTATAAAATACTTATATAATGTATTTATATTAAAATATTAGTTACTTCAGTGTTTTGATAATGAAAGCATGAGATGAAATCCTGCAGCAAGAACAGGCCCTGTACAGTAATGCATTCTTGTGGAGTTTCACTTCTGATTTTGGATATATGCCTTGTTCAACTTTATCTGTTCTTGTTTCGCTGATTATGTATTGGCAGTCTTTGGGTTAGGAATGAGTTCCATTCCTAACACTATCTTTAACTTGAATTTGTATTTAAGTTTGTACATATGTATACAAATTGACTGCCTATTATTAAAAATGGCGGAAGGAGTTGGTCCTTCCTCGAGCCGATGAAGAGCTGAAGCTACACATGCTTCCAGGAGCTATTGAAAACCAGCTGTACGTTAAAAACACATGGATTCAGCAGTTCCTGAAAGCACCAGGCAGCTTCAGTGGTTGATCAGGTCAAGGAAAGACAACTCCATCCACCATTTTTAGTAACAGGCAGCCTGTTTTTATGTTTGTATTTAGGGGTTGTCCTTAAATCAGACATTCTTAATCTGGGGATTGCCTATAATAGCAACAAGTCTATTTTGACAGACAAATACTAACTCTATTATGTTCTTGTAAGAAAATTCAAATGGGAAAATAATGGTTTTCTGAGTTTTTAGAACTTCTGCTACACCTATTTTCTTCTCCCAATGTAATAGTTTTCTCATTGGAGAACTAAGGGATCATTTTCACCTTATTCTAAGCAAAGGGGAAGCATGATTTATGGTTTCTCTTCTGCCTCACTTATAATTTCCTCCCAAGCTCAAAGTCCAGGGAAACCTACTGCATGACACAATGTCATCACACTTTGATGACATCTGCTACAGATGGTGCGATGACTAATATTGCTCAAGAAGCTTTCATTTTCTTAAACTGGGGCCTTCCAGATCGTTCAAATTGCAACTCCCAGATAGCTTGACATAAAATCTAGAATGTTGATATCTTAATGCCAATACTTCTGAGGAACTACCAGATGAAGGAAGGTTACAACTGATATTTTAAAAAGGGAAACATCAGATTTCAAATAGAAGTCCTGTGTTTGTTGTGAATTTTTACTTTTTCCTATCTTTATTTATGGTATGTTGACTCCAGGAAATGCTCAGTAAAACAAATCACCAAGGATGCAAACTCATTCTATGAACAGAAGATGCAGAACTGCATTTCATGCATTGTATGAATGTATGTTCCATGTATCTTAGTGAGAAGACTGGGTTGGTGAAAAATCAATAAAGAATATGTGGCATTGGTTGGGGCTGTTCTGTGATGGTCCCTTACAAGGCCACTGGTTTAACTTACAACATCATGAATTTAAAACCATGACAGATTTCATTGTCTCCCTTTCACTTGCTGAAAACAGCTAAGCTTTTCTTACTACGGCAAGTTTTAGTTCCGAAACAAAGCACATGTGAATCATAACTTTCTGGAAAACATTAAGAATTGGCTAACAGCTGAAAACCAGAGGTTTTGAGTCAAAATCCCCTTCCACAGTGTTATCTTGCCATGAACACAACTTTGCAGATAAGGGAACTGGTGAATTTTCATTCATATATTAAAAGGACTGATGAATCAAACTATTTGCAGCTTAGAAAGCAACTTGCTTTCCAGAGACAGCATAAAAATCATGACATATTTTTGCAGGAAAATTTGACAACATTTTTTTCTAAAAAGGACAGACACAATACTGAATGCTGGAAAGTACCTGCTTCACCCCGGAGGGCTTTTTCCACTGCAACTCCCCTCTCCTCCAGCTGCCTTTGCTTCTCTTCAACCTGCTCTAATTGTCTTTGGATGATCTATGGAAGGAGAACAATGATCCAATTTGAGATTTTCCCCTTCTAACATTGCAAAGAAAGACATGCTCTCCCATTTCTACACACCCGATCAGTTGATTCTGCAGGATCACTGTAACATAGTCAAGTCCATATCTATGGCTAGCAACTGCTGAAGTACCTCTCCCTCCCTAGTTTTTACCAGAGTGACACTTGGAGATGCAACCACAGAACAATATTCATATCTGGAAAGAAAACTTTTGTATATATAATGATGCGATAATTTATTCTTTCCCTTCTTGGACCTCAGATTTTGTAGGACTTTTACCGTAGTACCCACAATATACTATACTGCCCAGCATTAAAGGAAGCAGAGAGAGATAAAATTTCAAGATGTACTTGAAAGACTATCGTCTTCTTTAAGGATTTCATAAATCTGAGGAATATTTTCTTTAAGGATTTCATAAATCAGAGGTATATTTTCTTTAAGGGTTTTATAAATCTGAGATATATTTTCTTTAAAGGTTTTATAAATCTGAGGTATATTTTCTTTAAAGGTTTTATAAATCTGAGTTATATTTTCTTTAAGGGTTTCATAAATCTAAGGTATACTTTCTTTAAGGGTTTTATAAATCTGAGGTATATTTTCTTTAAAGGTTTTATAAATCTGACGTATAATTTCTTTAAGGGTTTCATAAATATAAGGTATATTTTCTTTAAATGTTTCATAAATCTGTGGTATATTTTCTGATGCACAATGCAGAGAGATTTAGGCCCAAGGTGTTTTCTTTCTTACGCATTCAGGCAAAGCATTTTCCAGAAAAGGGATAGCTGTACCTGGGCTCTGTGTAACCTCTTCAGTTCTTCTTGTTTGGCTTGACGACGAGCGGCTTTCTGTACTCGCCTGGTCAGTTTGGCGTTGAGTTCCTCCTCCGTGTAGGCTTTGTGCTGTAACAAGAAATAGCAACATAGTCTCATCCAGTGATCTTCCAACTTGGCAACTTTAAGGCTTTTGGACTTCAACTCCCAGAATTCTCTAGCCAGGCTGGAGAATTCTGGGAGTTGAAGTCCACAAGCCATAAAGTTGCCAAGTTTGGGGACCCCTGGTCTAATCCCTTGCTGAAACTTGAATCCTAGATTCTGGGATTGAAGCATTCTACTTTTCTAGAGCACTGGGCCACTTGCTGTGCTTTCTGTTCAGCAAGCAAGTTGTCCTCCCAGGTGGATGCGTGCTAATGGCACAGCAGGTAAGCTTTGAGCTTTGGTGGAGTTCTAAGAGGGGAAGGAAGAGGCTTGAGCCAGATGCAAAGCAGTGATTTTGACAGAGAGCTTCAAGTTATGTCTGTCTTCTTTTTAATGCTCCTTATGGCCTGTTACATACATGAGAGATGCTTTTAATTTCATTCGTGTTTCCAACACTCGTGATGGCGAGTGTTTCCAAGTGCCGAAAAGGGAGCGTACACGGACACGCACGCTCGTCAGGACTGCAACCAGGAAGATGAATTGCCCAGGGGGCATGCGCGTGCCAGAAAATGAACTTTCGTTTCTGCTGCGCGCATGCGTGCTGGCCAGCCAGTCTTCCGGTTACTAGCGCACGCAATGATCAACTGGCTGGAGCGTATGATCACGCTGGAAAATGGAAGCTCTTCCAGTTTCCCGCACTGCCACATGCACAAAGGCCAGCTGATCGTTGTGAGGGCGTGCGTGCTAGAAACCCAGAAGAGGAACGGGTGATGTTGCACGTGCCAGGCAACATAGCTCCATGTGCTACCTCTGGCATACGTGCCATAGGTTCGCCATCATGGTCCTATGTGTAATTCCTTGTAGATCTGTTGAGCAAACATGTGAAGAACTGGGCTAAATATATCTGAGCAAAGTATGGTGTGTGGCCAAGAGCCTTTTTAATGCTGGTGCTAAGACTTTACAGGTAGTCCTCAAAATGCAACCACAACTGAGCCAAAAAATTATATTGCTAAATGAGAAATTTGTTCAGTGAATTCTGCCCTATTTCATGACTTTTCTTGCTACATTTGTTAAGTGAATCACTGGAGTTGTTAAATTAGTAACATGGCCGTTAAGTGAATCTGGTTTTCCCATTGCTTATCAGAAGGTTGCAAACGGTGATCACATGATCCTGGGACACTGCAACTGTTAAGCATACGAATGTAAATCACATAACTATGGGGATGCTGCAACGTCGTAAATGTGAAAAATGGTCATAAGTCACTTTTTTCAGTGCCGTTGTAACTTCGAATGGTCACTAAGCGAACTGTTGTAAGTTGAGGACTACCTGTAGTCTACAATTCAATTCACATTTCAAAAATCCTTTGAATGACCCAACCTGCACTCTCAACGTAATGAGAAGAGATGTATTATGCATTTTGTGATTCACTTGGAAACCACACCACAGGAAAAGGGCTGAATTCTCCATCATAATATTTAAAACAAATCAACTTCCAACATGTCTTCAACTAAAGTACTAGGGAGAAGGTAAGCTAGAAAATGGTGTCCTTGGTGCTCTCTGAGCCTGGTTGTTTTCTAGCAGATGTTTCATTACCCAAATTAGGAAACATTAGGGAGCACCAAGGACCCTTCATTTCAACCCTAAGCTGCAAATATTCTCCTTTATTAGAAAATGTTTGCCTATCAGGTCAATTTTTGAGGGAAAATTTCATGTCAATAAAGATATAATGGAATCTCATTAACAATAATCTTAAAAGATACACCAGCAGTAGCTGCATTTACACCTTAGCTGTATATATATTTTAATGTTAATTATCCTATAATGCTATGATTCATGTTTTTAAAATATGAAATTCAGCGTCTAAAATATGTCATCTAAGTGATTAATGCACATACTTATTTTCAAGTTGGTTATGTGACTCATATAAGAATTAAGAGTTTAAAAATTCCTGCATCTAATAGAGATATCCATCGTAATTGTAATATATGCTTTATGACCATCTACTGTATCCCCTTTTATATTAAGAGAGCAGATCTTCATTTACAAAACAGCTTAAGGCTGTTTTCATGTTTCCCACATTTTCACCTCATTAAATAAAAATGAGCTAGATCATTGTAGCTGAATCCCTCAACAGATAAGATGAAGGAAGAGAAGGAATACCATTAAAGTCACCACCAGAGTTCATTATAGCTGAGAAGATGTCATACAACAAGAAATCTCTTCTGTATCCCTTTAAGTTAGTCTTCTCCAATTAGAAACAGAAAAGACCAAAATTTGGGAAGCTCCAATTACAATACATTTTGGAGTTTGATGAAAGCTGCTTTAAGCAACCTTCTGCTACATCAGTCTGATAATCAGTTTCATAGTTAAATTAATAATTTTGAGAAAATGTATAGCTCATGTAATTGGCATAAGATAAACAAATTAATGAACTGCTTATTTCATTTTTTCCTTCATGACTCAAACCTACAACCATGATTGCTTCTTATATACCAAGATAGGCCAAGATCTATGCCTCTTAAAAGTCTTTCTTACCCACACAAGGACACAGTAGATACTCATCAATCAAGACTCAACATGGTACAGTGACTGGGCTGCAAGATGAAGATCATGAAGATTCAAAGACAATTCTCTGGTTGACTCTGAACCCATCATTAACCTACCTCTGAAGAGTTGTTGTGAGAATAAAATGTGGTAATATTTAGATCAATCCCACTTTTAGGTACAGGGCAAATATCCAACCCGCCAAGTTAAGCACTTTGTAGAGCGCCACCAAAAACTGTGATTAAGATCATCAGTTTTCCCAGCTGGGTCTTCAGTGAAGATATTACATACACTTCAAATGGACTTGATATTTTGGGACTTGAAGATGATCTGTTGTGTTGATGTTGTTAATTGCTGCATACATGCACAATCTCAGGTTGTATTAGTATAAATGAAGGCAGGAAAAAGCAGAGGAGATATAGGCTAGGAAGCTGGTAGGTTAATAACAGGAATGCATGCAACAATGGCCAGTCAATGAGAATGGAGACACTACCTTTGATGCATATGATCTCTCGAATGCCAAGGCGTGTGGTATGTAAATCGACTTTAAAAATGGGGAGGAAGGGGAAGGAATAGCAAAGGCAAAAATAAAAGAAATACACAAAATGGAGCAAGATCAATTCAACATTGTAACACTCAATACAGAAAGACAACAATAAACAAAAAAGCTGCTTGAAATATTACATGGAACTACAGAATACAAATACTTCAGAATTTGGAAATAAGCAATGGAAGCATATAACTTTACAAAAAAATAAAAGTAAAATAAAATAATCTTGGGGTCCCAAAGATATTAGTTGCATTTGCATTTTTAACATTTGCAAATTTTATGTAAATGTGCAAAAGACAATCTCTTTCCTAAGCTCCAGTGTTAGAATTTAAGGGCTTGGGATATTGAATTTTGGATCTAACACTTTATTTGGGTAAGTACACCAAAACACTGACAGGACTGCACAAAACACAAAATGATTTCTTATTCTGAATGCCTGCCCTTCAATATTTTTGACAACACATTCACTTTTTCTAAAACTTAACACAAAAACACGAACAGGGAAATGAGAAAGGTTGGGTGAGTTTTAGATAAAATTTAGGAAAAGGCAACATATTTTTGAGCAATCTGCAACTACATGACTTAAATGTTTCATGACAGCAGCACATACATATACGGACAATAACTGATTCAGGAATACAAGCTGCAGGAAATGATATATTCATTTAGCAGATGCTTTCAATATTATACATCAGATCCCGCGTTTTTCCCAATGCGAATCACTAATGCTTTTAGTCACCACACTGCAGGCAGCTGAGCCTTCATCTAGAAGTCATGCAGGAATAACTTTTTCTGCTTGCAAAATCACACTGACTGTTTTGTTACCCAGATGTGACAATGTTCTCTAGAAACTTGACAGTTAGAATAAAAATTTAGACTGAACTGATTTTATAACCAGGTTCACATTTGTCTTTATATAGTATTGTCTCTGTCATTCTTTGTATCTCTTATGTAGTATTCTTAAGAATTGGATTTTAATTTTTGTACTGTTTTGTACCTGGTCATAACTTAGTATGTTTCCTTTCTAGGAATATCATTGTAGTGATTTCGCACTGTGAAGGATATATCAGTTTCCCTGTTTATTTTGTTTCTTCATCACTTGGAAAACAATTATTTTTGCAGTTCGGGTCTTCCACTAAAACAAAGATGGGCAATTACAGCCCTTTTACCCGTGGCTGACTCAGGAATTCTGAGAGTTGAAATCCACGAGCTGTAAAGAGGTTATAGTTGTTGCCCAACCCTGCACTAAGATATAAACACACTCAGTCTGCCTTAGACCAAGGCTCTGTGTAAGGTTTATGTAACCTCCGGGCTCTTGCTTTTTAATATTTAGTGATAGAGTAAGGGATTACGTGATTTTCAAGTTTCCTTCCAAATCACACACCCTATGATTCAAGGACAGTCCTGCAAAACTACATTATCAGCTCATCTATTCCGCATTGTTGAAGTTAAAATATCCCATGCCACTATTATGAAAGGAGAGGGGTACAGCAAAAGGTCTTTGACAATTATGTTTAAAGTAGGAGTTAAACCATCTGTTGTTACTGTCAGCCTGATCCTTTAACTACTCTAAGAAATGCCTGCAAATGTACTCTTATTGAAACACTTAGAGTGGATTAGCTAATCTATGGAAGATTTAACTCTGAATGCTAGCCAAAAAATTTTTTCTAGCTCCCACTTTCAATTTAAATCTTAATGCTGTAATTCCTAGCACCATTGCTCTTTAGGGATTATGACATCTGGAATATCTCTGTGTTATGCAAACTAGGCAGGAAAAACACAATATTCACTTTGACTGTTTTTTTTTTAGGGGGAAATTGTTCTCTCTGTTACATTTAGGCCCAACCTGCCTTAAGTAGCAAGGTTTAGATTTCAAGATGATTGATTACATTGGAACTCATAGGAAACTACAATCTTTATCCCTTTCCAGTATTGCAAATATATCCTTTAAAAAAAAAATCCCACATGCAATGTAGAACCTGAAAGCTACATAAAAGTGGTAAATTTTAAAAAATCAAATAAAAAGAGCAATTCAAAAAGAATGGTTACAGAGAAGTTAATCCAGAAGAAAAATTCAGGCAATGAACATGAAAAGAGATTGAGATTTGAACCAGTGATTTTATCTTCACTATCCTTCACCCCACCAGAATTGCCTGGGTAAAAGCAAGTCTGTTACCAAGCTCAGTCACAAGTAGGTTTGAGTAGCAAAAAGAACTATTTGCAAATAGCTCCGTTTGCAAATAAACCCAATTGCTATTTCAATCAGCCGCATCTCCACAGTCACATGATCAGGATTTGGCCAATCAGCAATCGGCATATATTTATGACGGTTGCAGCATCTCGGGGTCATGTGATCACAATTTCTGACTTTCCAAGCTGGCTTCCAACAAGTGAAATCAGTGGGGGGAGTCGGACATGATTCACTTAACAACTTCCATGATTTGCCTAACAGTTGTGCCAAAAAGGATTGTAAAATTGGCTGTGGCTCACTTACCAACTGCCTTGCTTAGTAATAGACATCCTAGTTCCAATTATAGTTATAATCTGAGGACTTTTCTCATTTTTATTGGATCCAGAGATCCAAAATCACAGGAAAATATTAAAATGACCCACAAAAGTTTCATGGTCTTTATGAAGCTTTTGTGACTCGTCTTGGCTCCAAATGATCACAGGAGTTATCAACTTACCTCTCGTTTAGATCTCTGTGAGGAACGTTCTAAGACATCTTCATTGGAGAGATCAGAATCCTCGGAGAAGCTTAAGTGTTGGCGCAGTTGCAGATCTGAGATAATAAAGAAACGTGTCAAATGGCAAAGCTTAAGGAGCAGTTTGCGTCATAGTAAAATTGATACATAAACATAGTAAAATTGAGGCCTTTGTAAAATTAAGGCTGGAGAAGACTCCTGCGAGTCCCTTGAACTGCAAGGCGATCAAAATGGTCAGTCCTAGAGGAAGTCAACCCTGATTGCTCTTTAGAAGGCCAGATCCTGGAGATGAAACTCAAGTACTTTGGCCACCTAATGAGAAGAAAGGACTCACTGGAGAAGAGCCTAATTCTGGGAACGATTGAGGGCAAAAGAAGAAGGGAACGACAGAGAATGAGGTGGCTGGATGGAGTCACTAAAGCCGTTGACGTGAACTTAAATAGACTCCAGAGGATGGTAGAGGAAAAGAAGGCCTGGAGGAACATTGTCCATGGGGTCGTGATGGGTGGGACACGACTTCGCAATTAAGAACAACAACAATTGATAAGGAACTAAATGATCAGACAAACACTTATGTTTGAAAAAGGACCATATCATCCCTTCCTGCAAAAGTGATTCAACTCGGCCTTTTCTAACATCTCAGGTCCCAGTCAATGAAAGGTGCTCTAGAAGCAATCATACTCCTTTTCCCGACACAATAACCTAACTTTTTTTTGACTCATAGTATCTCTCCAGGCAGTGTAGTTGAAACTGGGGATAAGTGATCTGCAGTCAATTACTTCTAAAAAAAACCTGAGGAGCTCCCTATTCCCTGTAACATCTGCTCATCCCACACAGTCTGAAAAAGTCAGCACTTCCAGATCCTGTTGATTAAACGATGCTGCCTAACCCAGGATACAGGAAATTGGGTTTTTCTATTAATATCATTCCTTCTCCCAACCCCTCTTGGGATTCATATTCATCCCACCCGCCTCAATCAGGCCCTAAACTTAACCATTCTTCAAGTGTTGGGTTACAATGGCTGGTGGAACCCTTCTTGATGGTTTTTTAAATGACTGCTGTCATTTCTGGACTAGAGTTGGGTGTCTAACAGACTGGGATAAATGCAATAAATAAGTAAACGCATAGATAAAAGGAAAAGGTTCCCCTCGCACATATGTGCTAGTTGTTCCTGATTCTAAGGGCGGTGCTCATCTCCGTTTCAAAGCCGAAGAGCCAGTGCTATCCGAAGACGTCTCCGTGGTCATGTGGCTGGCATGACTAAATGCCAAAGGCACATGGAATCCCACCAAAGATAGTTTCTATTTTTCTACTTGCATTTTTACATGCTTTCGAACTGCTAGGTGGCAAAAGCTGGGACAAGTAACGGGAGCTTACTCCGTTACGTGGTGCTAGGGATTTGAACCGCCAAACTGCCGACCTTTCTGATCAACAAGCTCAGTGTCTTAGCTACTGAGCTACCGCATCCCTAAATGCATAGATACGAGAAGACAAAATTACCAGACAAGAATTAAATAGACAATATTCAACTTTCCATCAGATCACTGGGTCAATCGCTCTCCTTCAGTCTAATCTAGCTACGGTTAGATACAGAACTCTCCAATATCTGGAAGAAATCTAAAGATACCTGCCTTTAAAAAAAAGACTGTTTGCTCTTAGTCTGACCTCTCATACTTATTCTTCCTTTTCAGCTACAACTAAATACATAAAGGGTTACAGCAAATTAACACGCTGGAGCAAATTTGATGATGTGCACAATGCCTGGAAGAGTTTTTGGCTATGGTGAGCTCAAAACTAAACAAGAATTGAAAAAACAAGTATGGTTTGGTATATGAAACTGCAAATACAATCTAGATATGAAAAAAGTGCAAAATTATGTGGTTTTTATAAGGAAGTGACAGAATTGGATATGATATTAACAGGAACAGATGATAGGGTGTTAAAAATTGCATAGTTATTTACTGCGTATTAAACTACAAGAAGTGAAGGAAACAATGATAGCATGAGCAAAAGACAGAAAAATGGCAGCAATTATGACGTAGAAACTATGTTAACAATGTCGACTGCATATAAAGAGAATTTGTACAAGATGTTTTACAGATGGCATTTTCCACCAGCAAGTTTGGCAAAGATGTTTTAAAGATAAACCAGCAAAATGTTGGAAATGCCACCAGACACCGGGGTCGTATTATCATATGTGGTGGACATGTGTAAAATAATAATAATAATAATAATAATAATAATAATAATAATAATAATAATAATAACAACTCCGCCGTTGCCGGTCCCAAGCCCGGATGAGAAAGGAGGAAGGTTGGGGTCAGGTTGGCATCTGGTCCCGTAAAAAAACCCCGCCAACCCATACAATATGGTGAAAAAAACAAATAAGAATTTCATACCGCATCGGTCGTCGCGCGGGTTAACAAGGGCCGCGGCGGATGTTGGGGTCCCTGGACATCCGTAGACAAGTGGGCTACAAGTGGACCAGCCATCAAAACGACAAAAATATAGTGCAGATGAAAACCGTGCCATAATGGCCTGTTACTACAACTCAGAGCCAGAAAAAAGAGGCTATTTAAAGCGAATGTATGAATTATGGAAACAACAATATCCAGATTCAGATGTTAGTGAACAACGACTAGCAGATCAAAGGCGATTTATTATACGGAATAAAGTGTTTAGTGAAGTTGAACATGAGGAAATTCAGGCAAATTGCAAAACCCAAAAAACAATATCACAAGAGGAAATAACTGATATTCAAGACACAACTAAAGACAGTATATTAGAACTCCCAGAAGAAGCTCTCGGGGAGGAAATAACATCACCACCACTAGAACCAGTTATCACTGAACCAACTGATGAACTAACTCAAAAACGAAAAGAATTGAAGGATAAGATCATGGAACATTTTCTGCTTAATGAGGAAAGGCAACGTTTACCATCACTAAAAACCGTGCCTAAGAAAATTTTGGCCCCTATCATGAAAATGGTTAATGCAGTGTTTTCAACAATTGAACCGGGATCCATCTTGGAAACAAACCAGTTAATGTACAGCGCAGCTGTAATAGTCACTAATGAACTAGGCATTAAAATTAAAGTACCTAGTCACACAACAGAAAAAGCATCAAAGCCAAAGTGGAAAATCCGTTTAGAACAAAAAATCAAAAAATTAAGAGCAGATGCTAGTAACTTAAAGAACATGCATGAGCAACGGCTTAAAAACAACAAAATCATAGATCGGCTAATTAGAAGATATAGATTGGATACAAGAAACATCAATGAAGCTGTAGAGATTGTAAAACAGCAGATAACAGCAACAGCTAGAAAAATTGAAAGATATGAGGCACGAATCATCCAATATAAACAAAATCAGCAATTTCGATCAGACCAACGGCGTTTTTATCAAAGTCTTAATGTGAATGGTGACACCAAAAGTGAAAAACCAGAAAAACAGGCCACAGTTGAATTCTGGAAAGAATTGTGGGAAAATGCAAAGGACTACAACAAGGAAGCAAAGTGGATACATGACTTTGAGAAAAGCATTGGCAACAAACAAATGCAAGTATTAGAAATAACAACTGAGATGGTCAAAAATCGAGTTAAAAAGGTAAAGAATTGGACATCACCTGGAAAGGACCAATTACATGGTTTCTGGCTCAAATATCTGACCAGTTTACATGCAATATTGGCCAAGCAACTGAATGAAATTTTACAAAAGGGCCAAATTGATGAATGGTTGACAACTGGAAAAACATACTTGATTCAGAAAGATGCAACTAAAGGAACAACACCTGAAAACTACAGACCAATAACATGCTTGCCAACAACCTTCAAATTACTCACAGGCATTATTGCAGATAACATGATGGATTATTTGGAAACAAACAACATCTTGCCAGTAGAGCAAAAAGGCAACAAAAGAAGGAGCAGGGGCACAAAAGATCAGCTTCTAATTGATAAAATGATATTAGAAAATTGTAAGAACAGAAAAACGAACTTGAATATGGTCTGGATTGATTACAAAAAGGCATTTGACTCACTGCCACATAGTTGGATCATAAAATGCTTAGAAACAACTGGCATTAGCAAAAATATTACATCCTTTACTGAAAAGGCGATGAAACAATGGAGAACTGAGTTGGCAGTAGGGAATGAGATCTACGGAATGGTTAATATCAAGCGAGGAATTTTCCAGGGTGATTCACTTTCACCTCTTCTCTTCATCATCGCAATGATCCCACTATCACTAATTTTAAAAAAAATGAAATTAGGCTACCAAACAGCCAAAGAAGCTGAAAAAATTTCGCATTTACTATATATGGATGATTTGAAACTCTATGGAAAGTCAGAAATAGAAATCCAATCATTGACAAACACAGTCCGAGTATTCAGCACCGATATTTCAATGCAGTTTGGCATGGAAAAATGCGCCACAGTATCCATAAAAAGGGGCAAAATGACTGCATGTGAGGGAATTGAAATGCCCAATGGCCAATTAATTAAATGCAAAGAAAATGAAGCCTACAAATACTTAGGCATTCTGCAGTTGGATAACATCAAACATGGAGAAGTAAAAACTACTGTCAGGCGAGAGTACACCAACAGAGTTAGGAAAATTTTGAAATCTAAATTGAATGGCGGAAATACAATCAAGGCCATAAATACCTGGGCAATACCAGTTATAAGATACACAGCTGGTATAGTTAACTGGACACAAGCTGATTTGGACCTTTTGGACCGAAAAACCAGGAAACTAATGACAATGCACTACAGTTTACATCCACGTGGTGATACTGATAGACTGTATCTGCCCCGAAAATCAGGTGGCAGAGGATTATTACAAGTGAAGCAAACAGTTGAAGAAGAAAAACATGCACTGGCTGATTATTTAAAAGAAAGTCAAGAACATCTATTAATTGAAGTAAAGAACAAAAATCTCCTGAAGGCCCAACAGACGAAACAAGAATACAGAAAAGAAGTGATAAAATCAAGAATGGAGAGTTGGCAGAACAAAGCACTGCATGGCCAATTTCTGGAAAAAATAAAAGATAAAGTAGACAGTGAACAAACTTGGTTATGGTTAACAACAGGTACATTAAAGAAAGAAACAGAGTCACTAATCCTGTCTGCGCAAGAACAAGCTATCCGCACAAATGCCATTAAGGCCAAAATCGAAAAATCCTCTGATGATGCCAAATGCAGACTTTGCAAAGAAGCTGATGAAACTGTTGATCACATCCTCAGCTGCTGTAAAAAAATTGCGCAGACTGATTATAAATTGCGGCACAATTCAGTAGCACAAATGATCCACTGGAATCTGTGCAAAAATTATAATATTAAAACAGCAACAAACTGGTGGGAACATCAGCCTGAAAAAGTCACCGAAAATCAGATGGTCAAGATCTTGTGGGATTTCCGTATACAAACCGACAAAATACTGGCGCATAATACACCAGACATCACACTGGTTGAGAAAAATAAGGTCACAATCATAGACATCGCAATACCAGGGGATAGCAGGGTCGCCGAGAAGGAACATGAAAAAATAGCAAAATACCAAAAATTGAAATTCAACGACTATGGCACAAACCAGCAGTGGTAATTCCAGTGGTAATTGGCACATTGGGTGCTATTCCAAAAGCACTGGAATTACATTTAAAACAGTTAAAAATTGACAAAATCACCATCAGTCAAATACAAAAAGCCGCACTGCTTGGATCTGCACGCATATTACGAAAATACGTTACGGCGTCCTAGGCCCCTGGGTGGGGCCCGACTAGTAACCAATGCCAAATCCGGCGAAACAACTGGCCGCTGTGATACAATTGTATAATAATAATAATAATAATAATAATAATAATAATAATAATAATAATAACTCCGCCGTTGCCGGTCCCAAGCCCGGATGAGAAAGGAGGAGGGTTGGGGTCAGGTTGGCATCTGGTCCCGTAAAAAACCCCCCGCCAACCCATACAATATGGTGAAAAAAACAAATAAGAATTCCATACCGCATCGGTCGTCGCGCGGGTTAACAAGGGCCGCGGCGGATGTTGGGGTCCCTGGACATCCGTCGACAAGTGGGCTACAAGTGGACCAGCCAACAAAACGACAAAAATATAGTGCAGATGAAAACCGTGCCATAATGGCCTGTTACTACAACTCAGAGCCAGAAAAAAGAGGATATTTAAAGCGAATGTATGAATTATGGAAACAACAATATCCAGATTCAAATGTTAGTGAACAACGACTAGCAGATCAAAGGCGATTTATTATACGGAATAAAGTGTTTAGTGAAGTTGAACATGAGGAAATTCAGGCAAATTGCAAAACCCAAAAAACAATATCACAAGCGGAAATAACTGATATTCAAGACACAACTAAAGACATTATAGTAGAACTCCCAGAAGAAGCTCTCGGGGAGGAAATAATATCACCACCACTAGAACCAGTTATCACTGAACCAACTGATGAACTAACTCAAAAACAAAAAGAATTGAAGGATAAGATCATGGAGCATTTTCTGCTTAATGAGGAAAGGCAACGTTTACCATCACTAAAAACTGTGCCTAAGAAAATTTTGGCCCCTATCATGAAAATGGTTAATGCAGTGTTTTCAACAATTGAACCGGGATCCATCTTGGAAACAAACCAGTTAATGTACAGCGCAGCTGTAATAGTCACTAATGAACTAGGCATTAAAATTAAAGTACCTAGTCACACAACAGAAAAAGCATCAAAGCCAAAGTGGAAAATCCGTTTAGAACAAAAAATCAAAAAATTAAGGGCAGATGCTAGTAACTTAAAGAACATGCATGAGCAACGGCTTAAAAACAACAAAATCATAGATCGGCTAATCAGACGATATAGATTGGATACAAGAAACATCAATGAAGCTGTAGAGATTGTAAAACAGCAGATAACAGCAACAGCTAGAAAAATTGAAAGATATGAGGCACGAATCATCCAATATAAACAAAATCAGCAATTTCGATCAGACCAACGGCGTTTTTATCAAAGTCTTAATGTAAATGGTGACACCAAAAGTGAAAAACCAGAAAAAACAGGCCACAGTTGAATTCTGGAAAGAATTGTGGGAAAATGCAAAGGACTACAACAAGGAAGCAAAGTGGATACATGACTTTGAGAAAAGCATTGGCAACAAACAAATGCAAGTATTAGAAATAACAACTGAGATGGTCAAAAATCGAGTTAAAAAGGTAAATAATTGGACATCACCTGGAAAGGACCAATTACATGGTTTCTGGCTCAAATATCTGACCAGTTTACATGCAATATTGGCCAGGCAACTGAATGAAATTTTACAAAAGGGCCAAATTGATGAATGGTTGACAACTGGAAAAACATACTTGATTCAGAAAGATCCAACTAAAGGAACAACACCTGAAAACTACAGACCAATAACATGCTTGCCAACAACCTTCAAATTACTCACAGGCATTATTGCAGATAACATGATGGATTATTTGGAAACAAACAACATCTTGCCAGTAGAGCAAAAAGGCAACAAAAGAAGGAGCAGGGGCACCAAAGATCAGCTTCTAATTGATAAAATGATATTAGAAAATTGTAAGAACAGAAAAACGAACTTGAATATGGTTTGGATTGATTACAAAAAGGCATTTGACTCACTGCCACATAGCTGGATCATAAAATGCTTAGAAACAACTGGCATTAGCAAAAATATTACATCCTTTACTGAAAAGGCGATGAAACAATGGAGAACTGAGTTGGCAGTAGGGAATGAGATCTACGGAATAGTTAATATCAAGCGAGGAATTTTCCAGGGTGATTCACTTTCACCTCTTCTCTTCATCATCGCAATGATCCCCCTATCAGTAATCTTAAAAAAAATGAAATTAGGCTACCAAACAGCCAAAGAAGCTGAAAAAATTTCACATTTACTATATATGGATGATTTGAAACTCTATGGAAAGTCAGAAATAGAAATCCAATCATTGACAAATACAGTCCGAGTATTCAGCACCGATATTTCAATGCAGTTTGGCATGGAAAAATGCGCCACTGTATCCATAAAAAGGGGCAAAATCACTGCATATGAAGGAATTGAAATGCCCAATGGCCAATTAATTAAATGCAAAGAAAATGAAGCCTACAAATACTTAGGCATTCTGCAGTTGGATAACATCAAGCATGGAGAAGTAAAAACTATTGTCAGGCGAGAGTACACCAACAGAGTTAGGAAAATTTTGAAATCTAAATTGAATGGTGGAAATACAATCAAGGCCATAAATACCTGGGCAATACCAGTTATAAGATACACAGCTGGTATAGTTAACTGGACACAAGCTGATTTGGACCTTTTGGACCGAAAAACCAGGAAACTAATGACAATGCACTACAGTTTACATCCACGTGGTGATACTGATAGACTGTATCTGCCCCGAAAATCAGGTGGCAGAGGATTATTACAAGTGAAGCAAACAGTTGAAGAAGAAAAACATGCACTGGCTGATTATTTAAAAGAAAGTCAAGAACATCTATTAATCGAAGTAAAGAACAAAAATCTACTGAAGGCCCAACAGACGAAACAAGAATACAGAAAAGATGTGATAAAATCAAGAATGGAGAGTTGGCAGAACAAAGCACTGCATGGCCAATTTCTGGAAAAAATAAAAGATAAAGTGGACAGTGAACAAACTTGGTTATGGTTAACAACAGGTACATTAAAGAAAGAAACAGAGTCACTAATCCTGGCTGCGCAAGAACAAGCTATCCGCACAAATGCCATTAAGGCCAAAATCGAAAAATCCTCTGATGATGCCAAATGCAGACTTTGCAAAGAAGCTGATGAAACTGTTGATCACATACTCAGCTGCTGTAAAAAAATCGCGCAGACTGATTATAAATTGCGGCACAATTCAGTAGCACAAATGATCCATTGGAATTTGTGCAAAAATTATAATATTAAAACAGCAACAAACTGGTGGGAACATCAGCCTGAAAAAGTCACCAAAAATCAGATGGTCAAGATCTTGTGGGATTTCCGTATACAAACCGACAAAATACTGGCGCATAATACACCAGACATCACACTGGTTGAGAAAAATAAGGTCACAATCATAGACATCGCAATACCAGGTGATAGCAGGGTCGCCGAGAAGGAACATGAAAAAATCGCAAGATATCAGGACTTAAAAATCGAAATTCAACGACTATGGCACAAACCAGCAGTGGTAATTCCAGTGGTAATTGGCACACTGGGTGCTATTCCAAAAGCACTGGAATTACATTTAAAACAGTTAAAAATTGACAAAATCACCATCAGTCAAATGCAAAAAGCCGCACTGCTTGGATCTGCACGCATATTAAGAAAATACGTTACGACGTCCTAGGCCCCTGGGTGGGGCCCGACTAGTAACCAATGCCAAATCCGGCGAAACAACTGGCCGCTGTGATACAATTGTATAATAATAATAATAATAATAATAATAATAATAATAATAATAATAATAATAATAATAATAAAAAGATAAAAATATGAACATGGTTGGAAAAGATGATGCAACAGCATCTTGATCTGAAACCTGAATTATTTTTGTTGGGGATTTTACCAGAAACTTACAGTAAAGAAAATGTATATTTGATAATTCACGTAATAACTGCAGCTAAGATTGTATTTGCACAAAATAAGTGAAATCATTCTAATATATAGGCATTGGTATTATACCTGCTGCTCTAACCAATGGAGATGCCTTATGCTTCCCAGAATCCACCGTGGCCCCACTGGAAGGTGTGCTGGGGCAAGATTTGTCATCTGCCTTTTTCTTCTTGTCTTTCTTGTAACCGGAGAAAACAGACTTCCAAAGGGATTTGGGCTTTGTGGATTCCTCAGCTGCGCTGCTGGATTTGTCAGATTGCTTATTTTCATTCTTTGACTTCTTTTCCTTTTTGTTCTTCCGGGGAGAGAAGAGAGAAGTCCTTTTTTTATTCTTCCCGCCGGAGCCTTCGGACGATGTGATAGACCCATCGTGACCACTAATGTCAGTTAACGGAGGGAAGAACCTCTCGCTGCTAACGTGGTGCTTCAGAGTAGGGCCTTGGCTGGTTTTGCCAGTGGGATGCTTTGAAGGGTCTAAAGCGAATTCTTTGGTCTTTGAGGGTGCTGTAGATGCTTTGTGCGATTTTGCAGCCAGAGCACTGCTGGTCATCTCCAGATCTTTCATCCTGCTGAGCTGCTTAGCCATCGCGTCCCGTAAGGCCTGGCTTTTGATAGACTTCTCCCTGGCCCTCATCCTTTCCTCAGCTAACTCCTTAGCTTCAGCAGAGACCTGAGGAAGGCCTCTCTTTCCTCCTTCACTGGACGATGACCTATCATTTCCCTTAACCCCATGCAGTTGAAGAGGCTTCTCGGGCCTTGGCTTGCTAGGTGGAGTGTAGTATTTTTCATTCAGGCTGGTATCCTCTGTTCTGTCATCGTAAGTGTCCTCTACGTCATCAGCAAACGGTATTTCATCCACACTCTCAACAAATGACTTCCTCACCTCCTCTCTGGGTGGTTGAGAGGAACCTCTGGTGGGTCGGATCCTTTCATTGGCCGGTGCCACCTGAGGTATCTGTATGGGCTCTGATTCCTTCTGCCAAATCGCCTGGTGCCTTTTTCTTCGCAACGTTGCTGGTTCTTCATTTTGAGGTGGTGGCGGAGGAGGGCTAGACGGAGGAGTGAGCATGGTGGAATCCGATGTGTTGAAACTTTGGCTGGCCAATGTCCTCATGTTGGATGAACTACCCTGAAGTCCCAGTCCAGAACTGCTGGAGAGATCTCTTTTCACATCCTTTGAGTTTTTCAGCTCTTTCTCTGATTGGGAGGTTGGTGTCAGCAAGGAGAATTGTTCCTTATCCAACTTTGGCATGATTACCTTTGGTGGTTTGACAGGATGGATTCCCTTTTCTTCTGGCCCCGCGTCAGAATTATATAATTTAAGAGGAGCACATTCTATGGGTGAGTAGGTAAAGTTTGGGTCTGACCCCCTGCTTCTGTTGACAGGAGTGAGGCCCAAACTCCTACGGATTTCAGCACTCTTCATCCAGAATTCCTCCACAAGATTATTCCTTTTCAAAATCTCTTCTGCTGTGTTGGGACTTTCCAGTTTCTCCATCTGCCCATCTTGACTTTTTAGAGCAAGTTTGGCTAAAGGAGTAGAAGTAAAAGCTGGGATTGGCTGAAAACACACCGGTGGCTCTGCTGGAGGTGTAACGGAGGCTTCAGTGGTGGGTAAAGGCTGTGAACAAATAGGCAAGGGGGCAAGAGGTGGAGAAATTGATTCTAAGGTTACTGTTGATGGTGGTTTTACAGGTGATATTGGTGTGACAGCTTCAGGCAGTGCAACTGGCTGTGATCGTATTGGTGAAATTGATGCTGGTGGACTCTGGGCTTTTTGACCATCAAGGATCTTGTCTTCTTTTTCTTTTTTCGGGAGGAAAGGCTCAGAGAAAAAATGGATATCCGAAGACTTTTCTCTGTATAATATCGGTAAAAGAGATTCCTACAAAAGTGATAAAATCATAGTTAGTGGCCTAAAATATCTTTCACTAAGTTCTAAAATGAGGAATTCTGGGAGTTGAAGTCCCCAAGTCTTAAAATTGCCACGTTTGGAAACCCGTTCTAGAATAATGGCTTCCTATTCCTACTTTCTGATAATATTTCCTCATCAGTACATCTACAGAACACCGCCTACAATTTTGTTGCAGAACCACAGGATATTACTGCTGGGTTCTGGGGAGATAATCCAGGTTGCGCTAAGGCTCCTTCTTACTGCACTTGAAGTCAACACTATTATTCAAAATTGCCCCAATTAGTGTACATTACATGGAAGATAAATAGCATTTGGCCAAGCTATTTTTCAGCTATTCCTACCATTACTGGCTATCTTAATGACGAACTCTTGACAAATTTTCATGGTACATAATAGCATATGTGGTTACAATATAAAAAGTTTTGTTCCAGAGAATTCCACACCAGTTCAGACAATCAAAATACAGAAATAAGAATGCAAATCTGTAAGACTAGAACTACCATATGAGCCCTGGTAGCACAGTGGTTAGAGTGCAGTACTGCGGGCTATTTCTTCCGGCTGCCTGCAATTTGGCAGTTCAAATCTCGCCGGGCTCAAGGTTGACTCAGCCTTCCATCTTTCCAAGGTGGGTAAAATGAGGACCCAAATTGTTGGGTGCAATATGCTACTCTGTAAATCGTTTAGAGAGGGCTGTAAAGCGGTATATAAGTCTAAGTGATATTGCTATTGAAAACAACCGACATACATTATTTACATTTGGCAGATGCTACTAGTTTCCGGTGTAAAAGACATTCTATATAAATCTTTACCATTTTGAAACTGGAATTATGGCCGTTCGGCTGGAAGCAATGTCAGCCACTGTCTACCTATTGCCTTATGCTCTTTTCCCTTAGCTGGGTAAAATAATAAAAATGCTCCAAGCTGGGTAGGCCTTCCAGCATTGGCTCCCAAGGAGTAGACATTGCAATGTTCTCCTTAAGTCTTGAAACGCCCCATTCCAGATGATATCTATACAAGGAGAAATATCAGCTTCCCATTCAGCCAGGAAAATTAAATAACTCTTGTAACAAATCTTGAGTTGTGTGAAAGAAAGTCACTGTACTTATCACCATTTCTTCTTCACCTTTAATAGAGTTTGTTTTAGACTAAACATGTGAACTTAATAATAATATCTTAATTGCATATAAATAAGACTACTATGACCTGTACAATTAAAAATCATAGTTTGGGTTTATGGATGAAGACAATTCCTTACCTCTTTTTCTTCTTCCTTATGGTTACAAATCGGAGAAATAGAGCCAGTCCTTTCACATGGTGACTGGACTGGAAGACACGTATTACAGGTATCTGAAGAACCAAAAAACAAAGCCGTGACCATCTTAAAACCAAATAAAGTACATGGAATTAAGTACCTCCTTTCATGCTCCTTTCTAGATAGTTAATTTGCTACGTGAGTCAAGTTTGACTATCTCTCCCTTCAACACTCCTTGGCTTTCTACTTTGCACAATCTCTTCTTATACATATTATTATGATTATTATGCACATTACTCAGAAGGAAATTGTTATATATTTCAGAGATTATTGCCAAGTAAGAAGGCTTTACATGCTGTACTCTTTGCAAAAATGGTACACTGCTCTGGTAATAACAGCAGTGTGAATTTCTATGGAGAGTCTCAGTCATCCAGGTCATGGTTGTCCCAAAGGTGCTTTTTCAAAAGGCAACTGGACTTTGTTTTTCCTGGAAAATGTTTTGCTTCTCATCTAAAAAGCAAAACATCTTCAAGGAAAAGCAAAGTCCAGTTGAGTTGTCTTTTGAAAAAGCTCCTTTGGGACAGCAGTGTGAATTGCTATTTAGTTTGAAAACAATGTGTTTAACCAAAAAGGATCCAATATTTGTTTGTTGAACCCAGTATTTTGTGTCCCACACTGGCCAACTAGATGCTTTTCTGAAGCACAATGGCAAAAATCAATGACCCAGTTCTATATTCTACTTTACTCCTTTTCATGAGGCCTGAATACCCAAACAGAACCAGCTACCAAGAGTCAAAGGCCAAATATTTGATTACTACATACAGTTCATAAGCATCAAGATAGAAGATAAGGTTGTCCTCATCATTCTTGATCTTTGATAATTAGAAGATAGATAGATAGACAGATAGGCAGACAAATTCCTTGCTCCTGATTTTGCTACGACAGTCAGACTAAAAATGCAAGAGGCAATACTGTGAGGCAAAAAGTTCTGAAATGACATCTTTCATGATGACACCTTTATGTTAATTATTGCAAGAATTTCCTGAGTGACAAGCAGTGGTGGGATCAACCGGTGTAACAACCGGTTTGCTGAGCGCCTGCCGCACTTATTAGCTGGGCTTCAAATAAAGGAAATATAGGACAGACTAGCACAGGGGTGGGTTGGCGCGGCCAACTGATCGCCAGAACTACCAGTTCGCCTGAACCGGTCCGAACCGGCTGAATCCCACCGCTGATGGCAAGTATTCACTTGCAAGGGATAACAGATTTATTTGAAAACACTGTTAATGGGAATCGTTCTTTGACTTATTCTAAATTAAAAAACAGGAAAAACTGTGTAATTTGGCCTACAGGTTCTTAGCCAATCCAGTGTGCTCTGCAGTGCTGAAAAGTTTAGTACCTTCCGCCATAATGAAAGGGGTGGCTGTTTCTGCTTCCTTGAGCTCAGAGACTTTCAGTTCTTCTTTTTCTCCTTTTTCTTTTTCTTTTTCTTCTTGATGGATGCGACACTCTGCCTCTGCATCAGAAGGGATGTCATCTAAACCCCCATCAATATATCAGGAATTGAAAAAAAAAGAATTAAGATTTAAATTTTATACATATTTATAGTAACGTCATAACAAGGGAAGGGAATGGTGAAACTATGTAGGCTTTTGTCCCCTCCCCCTTCCTTCCTTCCTTCCTTCCTTCCTTCCTTCCTTCCTTCCTCTTTCTTTCTGTCTTTATTTCCCTTCCTTCCTCTTTCTTTCTGTCTTTCTTTTCTTTCTTTCTTTCCTTCCTTCCTCTTTCTGTTTTTATTTTCCTTCCTTCTTTCCTCTCTCCCTCCATTACTTTTTGTATTATGTGTATGCTAAATTACCTAGTTTTGTTAGTTCTAAGTCATAATTTTAGAGTAAAAAATAGTTTCTTTCTGTGTTTCTGAAGCCCTTTACTACATTTTTATTTAACGTGGCTATTCCACATGTGATTAAAAAATGACATGTATAATTATCTTGAAATCCTTCTCTACCACCTCCAAGCCTCACGCCATTAAGCCACTACTTAAGTTACTATATCAACTGAGCTGTTTGGTTTGGGGTTGTCAAATTTGCACGTAATTGTTTTGTAGCATGACTTTGCATTTCTGCAGTATTTCTGCAGTTCTCACAGGTAAATCAGACAGGAAACAAGACTAGATGAGCTCATTCTACTTTATAGTAAGGTACTTATTAATAAGAATCTGACAAGTCTGAAGGTACAAACTTTCCATCGCTACTTTTAACTATCTAATCAATGAGGGCAGTCTTTCCTAAATTTCTTTCTCTGATTGTTAAGCCACTGGGGGATCCTCCCTCTTATCTGATTGTCTAGGGAGCATCTCTTCCCCTTATCCCCCAAGGTCATCCATGGTTCCATGACATCAACCAACAACATAGTGTCTGAAGATGTCCTCAGACTCCTACCATCATCCAACTCTGCCCCAGTGTCTCCATCTTCAAACGCTTCTGCAGGCTCAGAACCCACTTCATCTTCATCATCATTCTCTTCACAAAGAGCTACAATAAATTGTTGGTACCAATTTTAAAAAGAGACAATGGGGCGGAAGAGAAAATAGATTTCTGCTTGGAGGATCACTTAAGACACACTCCCGCAATCCAAAAACAGCAAACATGTGATGTTTGTTCTGCTAGGACTGTACCACTTTGGATTAAAATTGATATGTGTGACAGGACAAAATTATTCTGGAATAAAGATTTGCCTTTTTTTTTTTTCATTTGAACACTGAAGAACATTGATGTATGTGACATTGATGCATCTGAGCCGAGACAATCAGATATGAGCTACAGCAAATCATTTTTTAATCATAAAAGCTCAATGCATATATGTTGGATAAAAACAAAAACTTCAGGTCATGAGTCAAATACATCTTTTTAAAAGTAGAATATGTTTGGTCAATATATGAAATGAAAGATGCCTTGAAATGTGATGCTGACCTTTTAGTATATTCATATTTAAATATTTGTAATATTATACAATTATAGCCCTATTGATGTTTAAACATAAATGGAAATATATTTTAGCTATAGCTATTCTAAGCAACCATCCAAACTAAGAGTACAGTGATATCTTAGTATTCATCATTCCAACGTTCCAGGAGCACCAAAATTGATGAGCTTCAAACAAATTTTTCCCATAAGGAATAATGTAGCGTGTCACAAGGTAGCTGACAACACAAGTTCTAGCTTGTGTATTGAGTACCAAACAAACACTGGGATAAACGTTTTTGTGGCTTTGGGTACCAAATTCAATGAATTTCAAAGTAGCTGAGTACCAAGGTACCACTGTATGTGGAGGTCAAATACATCATTTTAAAATCAAGCATAACTGGTGCTACACATTTAATTGATATAATATTTTGGAACATCCTTCAATATAGAAGAGACTAGTCTCTCCTAAGCATCATGCAATATTCCCATGAATCCAAATCAAATTTCAGTGATATGTTAATGGAGGCACAAATTAGCATATATTGGTGCACATCTATTCTTGGGAAAATGTGTTCTATTCATAGTTATTTTGCTAATACATCTTTAAACATATTAAGCAGTTAAACGTAAAGTGCAAGGGGTGGGGGGAAGCTCTCGCATAGAAACTTAAAAGCGATGCACTACTATATCCCAAACTACTGGAAGCAATGTTTTGCCCAGATTGGTCAGCAGTCAAAACTGGCTAAGAATAAGGCAATATGCAAACTTTGCTGACAGAAGCAAAAAAAAAAAAAAAAAAAAAAAAAGTTTTAGAAACGCACTAGCTCCATCCATGCAAAATCTAAATTGCCAAGTCTCAAGCAATCTGTGTTCTGCTATCTAAAATTATAACCAATTCTTTTAGGAGGACTCAGCTGTAAGAATAAGACCAAAGGAAAAGGCTCTTTAGAAGCAACCTGTATAATTTAGCTATTTTATATGGAGTAGCAAAGACACTTTACAAAGAATCTGATCTATTAAGGTTTCTATCTAGATGATGGAATTCCAGTCACACAAACGTATCTCAATTCTGACTTTAATACACTTCAAATTGACTTCAACAATGAGTTCTCATTAAAGTTTTTGTCAACTTAAGGTCTATCTAGACCAGAGGTCAGCAACCTGCAACTTTGGAGCTGCATGTGTGGCTCTTTCCTCCCTCTGCTGTGGGTCCCTGTCACCAATCAGCTCCACAATTGATAGGGCTTTCAGTTAGGATAGATAGAAGAAAAAGGATGCCAAGGTAGGAGGAGATTCTATGGTGGGGGAACCAGACTTCTGGTTGGCTTCAGAATTGAAGGGAGGGGGCCCTTCCGGTTAGGACCTTTGTGGCTCTTTTGGGTGTTTAAGGTTGCCGATCCCTCATCTGGACTAGCATTCTTCCAGCTCAGTGATCCTCGATGACTTCTTCGAACTACACCTCTTTTCAGAACAGTAGACATATTTTGTCTACCATTTCTAAGTTTCGAAACTGGAAGATAATGGCTACGGAAAAAAGCGAGAAGATTTTTTTCCCCCACATTAGGAAGATGTTCTATAGAAAATGTAATATTACAATAAGATTATGTGAGGTGGGACAGATCACACATCTTCCCATTATGAATTTTAAAGATGGAACCACTTCAGATCGCCTAAAACAGCATTTAACTTAAATGTAATTTTAGAAAACTATGGCCACCAAGGGTCTTGCATAAAATCAAGACTATGAGAGTTGAGTAAAGGAAATAATTTATCTTGGGGAGCAATCTTCTACTGGCCCCAATGGAAATCTTGTGTGTGTGGTTTTTTTTTAGCAAACTGTAAGATGGGTGTTTAGTCGTCAAGAGCACTCAGAGAAATACCTGTGGCTTGTTTTCACCTTTCAGTTAAGTGTTAGATTTAAATAGGTCCTACTGGTCTATGGCATATCTAGAAAATCTATTTCTCTTCTCAAACTGCATCTGAATTTCCATATTCTCTGCAAGAAGTGAAGCTGAAGGAATTAAGATGGTGGTTTAATTCATGCAAGAATGGCTCATCTCTTTGAGACATGCAACCCCCTTTTCCCTGCCTCCCCAACTCTGCCATGCAGTAGCAATAAAGACATTGATAGTTCCTGGGTTAAAAAAAAAAGGCCAGCAAATGCGGCACTGGAAACATGGAGAAGTGGCATTGCCAGCGGTGGCGGGCAGGGTTACTTGTGAGGCTATAAACAGAACATCACCAAAACTACCTCCTGGGGCTGCATCCAGCCATGCCTGTACTGCCTCGTGGCGGATGGAGGGAAGGTCAGATGCTGAATTAAAATAAAATAAAATTATAATAAATTCCACAGCACACTCAACATGTATTTTGAAAGAAAAAAAAGTCAGGAAGCAGGAAAAACAAAACAAAAACACACCATGGGAAAGCAAAATCAAACGGATTCTAAGTTGGATTGTAAGAAGGGGAAGATTGAAACATAAATTCCTTGATCCTGGTATCTGCTGCCATGGCTTCCACCATGGCTACCTGAGGCAACTCTGTTGAAAAATTATTACAAGCTGAGATTAACATTTGCTTGAGCTCTGACCTTTCTCGTAGAAATCAAAGAACCTCTGGTAAAATAAAAAATACTTAAAAACAGAAATGCTCTGATCAATGGACTCCCTCAATCCCTATTATACTCACGTCAGGGGTGAAATGCTCTGAAGTCTGCTACTGGTTTACTTCGTGCGCGCATGCATGCCATTCGCCTGAACCGGTACTTAGAAAATGCTACCGGTTCGAGCAAACCAGTAATTCCAACGATCAGCTGCGTGACAATCAGCTGTGATGCATGATTAATCATGCAGCACAGCTGACTGTCACACAGCTGATCGTCAGAACTACCAATTTGCCCAAACTGGTAGCGTTTTTTTTACTACCGGTTTGGACGAACAGGTAGCATTTTTTTATTACCGGTTCGGGCAAATCGGTCCAAATCGGTAGCATTTCACCCGATTCTCTCCCTTCCTTTTAAGTGGATGAATTTTTCTTCTGATGATTATTCTGCCATAGAGAACCCAACTCTTAGAAGTCCTCAAACTATCATCTCCCATGTTCTCCTGCCAAATATATCCAGCTTTCTTAAAGATTGTTCTATCTACTACAACATACAACGTAAATAGGGTTATTTAGAGCCCATTGCTTAATATGAGTTACAAAACTGCATGTTTCGCCTTCTCTTGTACAGTATATCTCTTAGTTGTGAGACAAGATCAAGCTCTTTTATACTACTTCACCTGGGACCTTTAAAAGGTTGAGTCAAAGTTCTCCTCCTGGCTGCCCTGGTTGAGAATTCAAAAGAGTTCATCCCAACACAAAGAAAAAGGACCATACCAGGATATAGCGAGCTAGGAAATTCAAGGAAAGGAATCAAGGGAAGTTTCCATGAAGCCAAATAAACGGTGAAACCCCAAACCGTACACCAGGTCATCAGAGAAAATCCAAGGAAATAAGGCAATTATGAAATATCCATAGAATCTAACATAAGGGAAGTATAATGAACATATTCATCTTTTCAAACTGCAAGGATTACTGAACCCCCAGATATGCCTTCTTCTTCTCTTTTTTTTTTCTCAGAGAAAGTATAAGATCAAAATATTAGATCTCTTGTGCTTGGGCTGTTTGTTTTCAAATTAGGCTTTCAGAGGCTTGTCAAATTTTAAAACTGCTTATATTTTAAGAAGTACAGATAGTTGTTTCCTTGAGCTCAAAGGTGATTGAGTTACTGTTAGGAAAAAAAAGTGTTTGAGGTTTCCACTAATAGAACACCAGAGGTATTAATTGTATATGTTTGGATGAAAATAGGCTGAGAGACAGTATAGGCTTTGGTGAAAGACTTAACTATTTGAATGATCCTTTCAAATAACATACAGATCCTGACCTGGAATAATTATGTAATCAGAACTTGGGAACACCATTTACATTTCTCAAAAGAAAGGTTACCTTTTCACCCAAATCATTTACCTTTAAAATGGGAAGTTTCTCTTACATTGAGTGAAAAGGATAGTAAAGGGTAGGTGATCATTTCTTTCTTTCTAATTTTCCTTATTTGGAAGGACTGCTTTAAACTGATTTTTAAATTCATTTTAATAGGTTGCAGTGTAGGTATTTTGAGTAACATTACATGAGTAACATTACAGTTCAAGTAC
Source organism: Thamnophis elegans (assembly GCF_009769535.1). Classification (NCBI taxonomy): domain Eukaryota; kingdom Metazoa; phylum Chordata; class Lepidosauria; order Squamata; family Natricidae; genus Thamnophis; species Thamnophis elegans. The sequence continues at coordinate 14,542,573 of NC_045547.1, read as the reverse complement.
ATTACAGTTCAAGTACAGAACTCCCAAGACTAAACAAACAAGCAATCTTTCTCTTGTAAAGTTCATAATATCTCCTCTGCTAATAAATATTCTTATTCCGTTTCCCTTTCATTTCAAGAAAGTATAAGAAAGGAAACTTTCTAAAGGGTTTGGAAAAAGTTAGTCAGTGTGTAATTGGACTACATGAGTTGTAATTTCTTTGGGAGGGAGAGAGCTTCTCCTTGCAAAGTATTAATATTTCAAAACTAGGAATTCAAGAGGTCATAAGAAGTACTTTGTTAGTCTTTGTTTAAGAAAAGTAACAAACTGCAGATTTAATGTAAAACACAAAACTAAGATTACGTATCCAACAAAAGCTCTAGAGCAGGGCTGTCAAACTCCCAGCCCATGGGCCGCATGCATCACGCACTGGCCACACCCACGCCTGGTTTAATGAAGGGGGGGGGAGTCCCGCTACGTCACATCCACCAGGCTGAGGGAGGCTATTCTCCATTAAACCAGCCTAAAGAACTGTATACACTCGATTTCTCTCTTGCATTAGGCTAGACCAGGAGTGTCAAACTTGATTTCATTGAGGGCTGCATCAGGGCTGCATTTGACGTCGGAGAGCCGGGTTAGGTGTAGCTAGGGTGGGCATGGCAAGCTTGACGTCACTTGTGTCAGGGGCGCCCCTGGCGGCCCAATTGCTCTGCCAGTGAAAATGGACTCCCAAGCTCAGTTTTCGACTGTAACGGCCTCCTGCATCCCTCTGCCAGAGAAAATGGAGCTCTGTAGCCACGCGCGGGCCTCCCGAGTTCCATTTTCATTGGCAGAGGTACAGCAGGCCAGTCCTTCACTGTTTCTAGGGCAGTCCCGCAGGCCAGATCTAAGCACTCCGGGGTCGGCCCACGGGCCTTGAGTTTGACACCCCTAGGCTAGACTAATTCTGCCTGTCTTAGGAAGTCATGGGTACTTAAAGCTTAAAAGAGATACCTCAAACTATAGCCTTCATAGTACATACCAGCAGATCCCTCTTCCATTACAAATGAGTGTTCATACCACAGACACAAGACATGTTTCATTCTATTACAAACAATGACAAACATGAAAGCTCTAGAAGCAACATGACAATGGTCTCAGAATTGGTCTTTCTGCATTTAATGGGAATCAAATGCCCTTATGATGTAGTGGGGGGTCAATGCAGTGGACATGGTTACCTCTTGAGGTGGAGGACTTAGAAGTGGGACCCACTTTTTCCTCCTCCTCCTTCTGATGGATGTGTGTCCAATGCACATCAGCCAAGATTTCCAGGGGATCAATTGGATTTACTATCTGCTGCAGCCTCAGGTTTCCAGCTAGCAGAGAAAAGGCCAATGGCGGATCACGCAGAAGGCAAAGGAAAAGTAAAACAGGGAGGAAAAGGAGTACAGGAAAGACAGAGAAAGAAAAAAAAAGTTATTTGAAGTAGATTGAAAGAGAAAATAGATATTGAAAGAGAAAAAAAGATAAAGATCAGCGCTGGTCATGCAGGTGCTTCCTCCCATATTACAGTTTATATTTTCAATTCACTGCAAAATACAATAATCCTTCAGTGATGCATATGATACTTGAAGATTGACCATGGTTAAGTCTATTAGAAATGCATCTAAATTCCAACTTATATTTTATCATTCTTCTTTAATTACCAATAAAGCTACAGTGTTCACCAGTATGGTTTAGAACAGGCTGTTTTCCTTTTCTCTTTTACTGAGCAGCATTTCAAACAATAACTGCCCAATATCATAGAATAGCCAAAAAGAAACTAAGAATACAGGCAGAATGTTAAATACATTTTGTTCTTTTTCTTTAATTCACACCCAATCCTACTTTGCTTCCAAGAAGAATGAAGTAACTTTAAAACCACCCAGTGGAATTTTGAAAAACATCATGCACTCAAGTTCTCTTGTTGAATTATGGCAACTCATGCTGCCAACTGTCCTTTTCCATCACAAATCCTTGGGTAAGTATTGTTAGTGTTAGAACACACTGCTGGGGAGTTAACAAGATGAGTTTAGTTTGCGAGATTTAAAAAATGTCTGGGAATTCATATGTAGAACCTTAGCAAGGCTTTCAAAGAGCAGGCCTCATCAACCATCAGAAATTAAAGCTTGTTATTCTGATAGTATCCAATAAAACTCACCATTTCCAATTTTCTTTAAGCCCATAAAGGTTATTTGTTTCCCTGGAAGCTTTTGAGCTAGTGGTAAACTTTAACACAGGGGATTATTAGGTTGAATTTCTGAAAATCTGTAGCTTAGTATAAACAAAAGGGGTTTGCTGATTGACTGCTGGTCGTCCGATCACGGATGAATTCTGATGGTCCAGCTGGCACTTAAAAAAAAATTGTTTTCTCTGAAAAAGGGACCTTGAAAGCAAGAATAAAATGTGGATCTTATTCTATAAAAGATAGGAACCCTTGTTCAGATGCCCTAATAAACAAAATATAGCCTGTGATTTGTTATCCACAATTGATGGCAGGGTTTGTATGTGAGCAAAACGGTCTCCAGAAAGATATAATTCTTCAAATTTTTATTTATTACAATATATAGCCATAGTGACTGCCACTGTATCCTGTTCTCTATTTATATGCAATCATTTTTGCAGCTGAATGTCAGGCACTAGAAGAAAACAGCATTTATCAAATTATCATAATATGTCACAATAGCATATGATATAATATTGAGCCAAAATGGAGGGAACTTCCAACTTTTTAAGCCAAGTCTTCAAAAACTGGAACAAAATACTTTTTTTTCTGGTTAATAAAAAGAGAGGATAGTGTGGATTCTTTTTGAGGAAGTTGTAACAAAAATGTCAAGCTATGACATAAATAAAATAATCTGGCCCAGTGAAAAACACAAGATGACAATGCTGCTTGTCTTTGCATGCTTAGAGTTTGACCCTTTCCCAGATAAGCAGCACAAAAAAGACAGTATATGTGTGTGCAGCAACAGACACATATTTTGGCCATGGAATTTAACGAATTTAATTTAGAAATGCCTGAGCTTTAATCTAACTGTTACTCTATTTACATTATGAAAGAGGCAGGGAAAAAAAGCAAATGTTATATTTGCTCCTAATAATATATTGGTTAAAATGTTCAATAAAAAATAAAGAGAGAGAGTCCTCATTTGATCATGGTAATCAGGGATTGAAGTGAGTAATCTCTATTTCTTATCTCACAGTTATTGTGATGAAAAACGAAGGTAAACTACATGGTAAATTACCATGCTAGTGTCCTAAAGCAGTTTTTCTATCCTTAGTGATTTTAAAATACGGGCACTTCAACTCCCAGAATTCCTAAGCTAGCGTAGGTGCCTGGGGAATTAGCTGGGGAATTCTGGGAGTTGACGTTCACATAACATAAAGTGGCTAAGCTGAGGAACACTGATCTAGAGGAAAAGACAGATATAGGTGTGCTTTTACTTAGAATGTAATTTTGCTGAATACAGCAGCTTCTAAATATGCTGTACCACATGAGACCTGCTCTTTGTAATAAAGGAGCTCCCCCTTTTTCCTCAAGGGATGCAGTGACGGTGCAAGGGTACCTTTAAAAGTACCCATGTCCTCTTCGTTTGATAGACGTTGAAGCCAGAGGCCTTGCTGAAGTTCTCGCTCCCAAGGATAATACTCTCCCTCTACAGCAGGGGGAGGAAGACACCAACAAATAGCATTGTCAGAGTGAAAATAAAGGACAGAGAGGGAGAAGGAAACACTGGGGAAAGCCGAGGAAACCCACAGAGGCCTTAAGTTGCTTCTCCTTTCTAGAAAGTCTTACACATGTTCAATCTCACATAGGAATCTGAACATGCTAAATAGGTATAAATACATGCGTCATGGATACACATCTATCCCACAGCTCACAGAGGCTACAAAATTGGAAAAGGCGTATATATATTCCACAAATTGTGTGTGGATTTACAAGCAATTTTCCTGCACCTATTCAACTAATCCAGTGTTTCTCAACCTTGGCCACTTGAAGATGTCCGGACTTCAACTCCCAGAATTCCCCAGCCAGCATTCGCGGGAATTCTGGGAGTTGAAGTCCGGACATCTTCAAGTGGCCAAGGTTGAGAAACACTGAACTAATCTTACTTTATTCAGGAGAGGGAATCTCTTAACCAAAACTCTTATTGGCTAAAATCCCCTTCTTGTGTTCCATGATTAAAGGAGTTGGTCCATGCAGAACTTGAGAGAGTCATCAAATGCTCTGACAGACTATACTTATTTTAAAATAGGAACCAAATGTTTTTAAAAAAAAGATCAGTCCAAAAGTAACCAAGTTGGTGGTTTTGTCAGTTATGATTATAAAAATCAGAGATGCTGGGCACCTACTCGCCTTCCACCAACCTACATATTCTACATGTTTATGATTTTCTACCGGCTGCCACAGTAAATAGTGACTTGCAGCTTTTTTGACTATAGTTGACTCACAACTTTTTAGACAGTGTTTTTTTTAGACAATTGTGAAATTAGCCTGTTGTGTTCGTTGAATGTATACCAATTGCACGCTTAGGCCCACAATCCCATCCTCATCCCCATTGAATGAGAAATGGCTGCTTGCCATTGTACAGAGTCAGATTCCCCCGTTTAATGTTCCACCTCACTTCTCTGTTAGATATTGTTAACGTTTAGTGTTTTTAAAAAAAAACAAACGGAAAAATTCATGAGGCTGGAGAAAGAATAACATTAGTATCCTTCCTCACAGTCTTTGCTACAAATAGTCCTTGACTGAGGAGCACGATTGGGGGGAGATAATTTCCATTATGAAGCAAGGTTATAAGGAAACGTGCTGTTTCAGTCTAACGGACAATTGGCAAGTCATTGAACCCCATCTTGCAACCCATAGGGAAGGAATTTCTTAACATCAAAATTGGACAGGGCCAGGGGTGGGTTTCAACCGGTTCGCGGCGGTCCCTGCGAACCGGTTGGTCGGCGAACCAGGAAGTAACTTCCGGGAACGGTGAAGGGCCCGCCCGCCTGCGGTGCTTACCCGGTTTTGACGAGTTCTGCGCTTCCACGCATGCACAGGATGCATATAGCGCCTGACCGATCCTCCAGGAGCAGCTGGAGCATCGCGCAGATGCTAGTACGCATGTGTGCACCGTGCGCGTGCACGAGGACGCTGCCGGCCCCGTTCCAACCGAACCGGTTGGAACGGGGCGAGAAACCCACCCCTGGACAGGGCCTAGACTAGGGATCTCCAAACTAGGCAATTTTGGGACTTCAATTCCCAGAATTCCTCTGGCACACAAGACCATGCTGGCTGGGGGATTCTGGGAGTTGAAGTCTACAAGTCTTGGGGTTGCAAAGGTTGGAAACCCCTGGCCTAAACTAACTGAATTAGGGTCTGTTGTTGTTTCTAGTGCCTTCCTACTGTAAAGTCTTTAAGTGTCCAATACATTGAAAATGGATTAAGGCATTATAGTCAATATTTCCTTGCTCTTAAAGAAAAGGATTACGAGCATTATGAGACTCCTGAATGATGAGTTGTGCTTGATTTTACAACCTTCTTTGCCACATTTAAGTGAATCACTGCAATTGTTGTATGAATCACGTGGTCATTAAATAAATCTAATTTCCTCCACTGACTGCTTTTCGGAAGCTGGCTCACAAATGGCGACCGCATGATGCAAACTGTTTACAGCTTGTAGTAGCAGCTTCACAAATTCCAGATAGAGGTTTTTCTCAACCTTCCCCGCAAGTGACAGAAATGGAACACTGAACTTCGTAGATAATGAATAAGCTTTACAACAATGATATAACTGTTTTCTGAAATGTGGGCTTTGGAGGTTGGTTTCCTGGCTCCTAATATTGTGATTCTGTCTTCGTCTTGAGGGCAACATATTCATTCGTAGCTTTTTCTTTTGGTCAACCCTAATAGGACAGCCGAGTTGTGTGTTTATGATATTAAAATTGAATAAAGGTAAAGAAAAATGGATTAGACAAAATACAATGAGAAAAAAATAGCCTCAATTTGGATTCTACTGGTATTACTTCCTCAAAGGATTTCTTTCTAATTTCCCAGAATTTTTTTATATACTGTATCAATCAGATTTATTGCTATGTACTGTATTTTTCGAAGTATAAGACACACCTTTTCCCCCCAAAAAGTGGGTGAAAATCTGAGTGCATCTTATACACTGAATACAGCATGTTTAGCCTCCCAAAACCCTGCCACCTTTGCAAAAATGGCCATGCATGGTCTTTAGGAGGCTTCCGGAATGCTCCTGGAGGAAAAATGAGCAAAAAATGGGCTGTTTTTTTGCTCGTTTTTGCCCCACTAGGCCCTAGGAGCACTCTAAAGGCTCCTAAAAGCTATGCATGCCATTTTTGGACAAAAAATGGGCCATTTTTGGCAAAAAATGGGCCATTTTTGGGAGGTCTGCAGAGTGCAAAAACTTTTTTTTTTAAATTTGCCTCTTCAAAATCTTGGTGCATCTTATACTCCCAAAAACACAGTATTAATATGTAAGTTTTCCAGAGGAAAAAAGGAATACATACACACACATACATTCATCAGCACACAAATGTATACCTACACGAGCAAACAAATGATTACTAACCTTCGCTAGAGACTTCTTCTTCCTCCTCCTCCTCCTCCTCTTCTTCCTCCTCCTCCAGCTCCTCCTCCTCTTCTTCCACCTCCTCCTGGTTTTCATGATCATGGTTTTTCTCAATCTTCAGCTCCTCCTCACTCTTCCCTTTCAACATGGCATGTATTCGCACAGCCTCTTTCCATGGCACGCCACCCAGATCGGAGGTCGGTTGCTTGGGCTGCTCTGCTGCCTCCTCCTCCTCTTCCTCTTCCTCCTCCTCCTCCTCTATCTCAGATTCTGAGCTACTGTTGGGAAAACAGGCAAGAGGCATCTTGAAAGGCTTAATACTTTTCAATAAATATAGCCAAAGGAAATGATCATCTACCAGTTCAGAATACCTAACTAAAACCCTGCCCCCTTTTCAAAAATGGCCACGCGTTGCCTTTAGGAGGCTTCCAGAGTGCTCCTGGGGGCTGGGGAGGACAAAAAGCCGAGGTGGCGCAGTGGTTAAATGCAGCACTGCAGGCTACTTCAGCTTTCTGCAGTTCGGCTGTTCAAATCTCACTGGCTCAGGGTTGACTCAGCCTTCCATCCTTCTGAGGTAGGTAAAATGAGGACCCGGATTGTTGTTGGGGGCAATATGCTGACTCTGTAAACCGCTTAGAGAGAGCTGAAAGCCCTATGAAGCGGTATATAAGTCTAACTGCTATTGCTATTGCTAAAAATGAGCGAAAAATGGCCCATTTTTTGCTTGTTTCCCCCACCCTCAACCCACCAGGAGCACTATGCATGCCCTTTTTTGGACAAAAAATGGGCCTGTTTTCTCGAAAAATGGGCCTTTTTTCCTTGTCTCCCCCCTCAGCCCACAGGAGTACTCTACAAGTCTCCTAAAGGTTATTCATGCCTTTTTGTTTGACAAAAAATGGGGCCTTTTTCACGAAAAACAGGCCATTTTTGGGAGGTCTGCAGAATGCAAAACCTTTATTAAAAAATTTGCCTCTTCAAAATCTTGGTGTGTCTTATACTCCGCTGCGTCTTATACTCCAAAAATATGTATATTCATTCATTTCAACTAAAGATTCCTGGGGTAAAATAGGAGATCACATTCAAACATGCAGTTAGTGCTAAGTGATGGTTTTTCCATAGTTTTGAATTTTCAAAAGGTGAACAGCTATATCCAAGGTAATATATCCCAGCAGTCTATTGAAATTTTCTATTCCAATTCTCCTTCCACCTCCTATTTTAATGGAGTAGCAGACACTGGGAATGAATGAGTTTCTATCTTCATAAACAACCTGAAATTTAAGTTCTTGGGTATCTATGGCATAAAGGAAAAACTGAATATAGAACTTTATTTACAGAAGCTGATATACTAAGAATAACGGTATAACAACCATATGCCTATCTGAGAAGCATGTACTTCAATATCCTTCAACAGCAGCCAGCATGTCCAATGGGAGGAGACAATGAGAGCAATTGTCAAAACATCAGAAGGAATATTACTTATTCCTGACTTTAAGTCCTTCAGATGTCCTTCTATGACAGTTTCATTTGCTACCTTCACAGAAAAAAAGTTGCATCTACCATTATTTTACCTATGGAAATCTTTGTAATCCGTTGTATGAATGGAAAGAGAGCTTGAGAATTACATTTTAAGGTTTTTTTCTCTCCATAGTGAATAGTCTGAGTCACTTAAATGTCTTTATCTCACTTATTCAACCCATGCTTTATTAATACATTTTAAATGATGGCCCCCATTTGGAAAAAGAACAAAACAATCACCAAGCTTAAGAGAATCATTCATCCAATCCTCTATTTCTATCTTCCCCAAATAGTGTGTGTGCAAACAAATTCTTTTTTTTTAAAAAAGGTTGGTAAGTAAAATTATGGGAAAACTTAACAAATGTAAATCATCTGGGAATTTTATCTAGAGTATGAAAGAAATCTGCATTTTTTTTCAACTTCTAAGAATGTATTTTCCTCCCTTCTAACCCCTGCAATGCAAAAATGTTATTTTATTTTAGTATATTATTTTGTCAGATAAGAAACCATCATGAAAGAATGTTAGCTCTATTTGCTTTGCTGTTACTTGAAAATGGAGCATATAGAGTATAGAGCCGTGATGTCGAACCTACGGCATGCAGAGCCATATCTGCCAGCACACGAGCTGTCAGTTCTCGTGCGCAAATGCGCGCCGGCCAGCTGATTTTCAGCCTTCTGGAGGGCCAGGGGAGGCTGTTTTTGCCCCCCCCCAGGCTCCAGGAAACCTCTGGAGCTTGGGGAGGGTGAAAAAAAGGTCCAACAGGCCTACCAGAAGTTCAGGGTTGTGCGCGCATGCACATGTGGGGGCGCACTTTGCATTATGTGTGCCAGCATGCCCGCACGCTCACATTTTTGGCACAACAAAAATGTTAGTCATCACTAGTATAGCGTAAGAACTCTAGCTGGAACCCATGAATTAAATGGAGTTCTTCGATTGTTTCTCTACATTATTAATACTTGCCTCTAGAGGTTTTCATGAAATGATTTGTCCAGGATGAGTATAAGGACTCCTGCCTCAGGCAGGGGCTTGGACTAGAAGATCTCCAAGATTTCTTCCAGCCTTACAAGTCCATGATTTAAGATGGTTGAGTGAATCTCCAAGTGCTAAATAGATTTCTGATGACACCATGTACTAGAAACATGGATGTCCACTGCAACATTTTGTGGTTTTTGTACTTCTTTTAGAGCAGGGGTGTCCAGGGAGCATGGCTGGCTAGGGAATTCTGGAAGTTGAAGTCCATAAGACTTACAGGTGCCAAAGTTGGACATCCCTATTTTAAAGTAAAGTGTTAATATCTGAGGGCATTTTTGTGTTTGCAGAAGAAGGCTTCCAAACCTTCTCTGTAAAAAAAAGTTTGAAAATTGCAAGCTTTTATAATTTGGCTGTTGCCATTTTTAAATTTAGAGGCTGAATCCAAGATGTAGCATTTTGGTTGACCTCTTATTTGGACAGGTTTTTTTTTAATTCACATCCTTCATTTCATTTAAGTTCCCCCAAATCTTAAATCTGAAGAAGCATGCAAATCTTGTTTGGTCTTATTAAGTTTTATAGGAGGAACAGTAACAACAGGAAATGCTATTCAGGGCAAAATGCGTCATATGCTGAAAACGGTTGAGATCACCAACTAGAAGACAAAAATTGTATAAGATTTGTAGAGGAATCAGAATATTATAGTGACCTTATAATGAAACTCCAATCCCATCTTTCGTTTCAGTCTCTGGTGCCACAATATATTAAGAGATTTTTGCTAGTTAATTTGAAGAAGTATATTTTAGCATAGGCTGTAAAAAAATATCTAACTACAGAAGCTGTTAAAGATGCCCAAATCAAATAACCTGCTGGGTAGATCCTCTTCTGTTCCTTTGTCTAGCACGCTACTGAGGTTGTGCTCTGCCAATGTCTCCTCTGGCACTTCTTCCAAGTCTTCTTCCCGTTGTACCGAGAGCCGATAGTTCTCCAACTCAATCCGTTCTGGTGTGCCACGCAGTCTCTTAGCAAGGCTCGGTTCCTCTACGCCATTTATGTTGGGAGCTGGAGAAGAATTAAGAAACAAATAACCAAAAGATATTATGAGCCCTGATCCCAACCATGCAGGCAAATCTGGAACAATTGCCTTTGTAGCAATCCTACCAGGATACTAAACTGTTGACTTCCAACTGGGATCTGACTACAAGAGACTCGTAGTAGTCTTTCAAAGAAAAGTTGCAAGAGGGGAATATGTTTTGGAGAAAATAACAATTTGTTATAATATTTTTTCCTATAATGTAAAAACACACACACACAAAGGTTGTCTTTTTCTTCTCTTGGACCAAATAGCATCCTGTGTTACTCCTTCAATACTGTCTTTTCAACCTGGTGTCCTTCAGTTATCTTACACTCCTCTCATACTAGCTGGGGACTGTAAGAACGAAGTTGAAACACGTCTAGTGTAGTTTAAGTAGAACACTGTGGTCCAGGAATTGCTACATCTGAGGAAATTTTGGTGCTGGGGTGGCACACACTAGCCATTCTGAGGGAGGAACAGCAGCAGCAGTGGCTCAGGATGGCCTCCTGCCAATTACCTCCCATAGACCTATTAGACCCCACAAATTAGGCCTCCTCCGAATCCCATCTGCCGGCCAGTGTCGGCTGGCAACTCCCCGGGGGATGGCCTTCTCTGTGGCTGCTCCGGCCCTCTGGAAAGATCTCCCCGTTGAGATCCGGACCCTCACCACCCTTCCGGCTTTCCGCAAAGCCATTAAGACCTGGCTGTTCCGGCAGGCCTGGGGCTGCTGAATCTCTCAGCCCCACTCGAGGGTATGACTGTTGTTGTTTTTTAAAATGTGTTTGTCTTTTTATCTTTATTTTGTACCCCCTCCCCTCTTCGATTGTTAGCCGCCCTGAGTCTCTCGGGAATAGGGCGGCATACAAACTGAATAAATCCAATCCAATCCAATCTCTTGGGAGTGGAGTAATGCCAAAAGATTGTATCGGTTTTAGTGTTAACAGATCTGGGCTGCAAATATTTAGATGATCATAAGAGAGCAGATCGGAAGTTCCAACCGTTACCGCCCACCTCCACCCCACACAGTCACATGACTGAACTTTGGGAACTCAGCAACTGGGCCACATTTACAGCCATTTGCAGTGTCCCATGGTCATGTGACCTGACTCTCCAGCTGCTCAGCGTCTCCTACAAGAAGCAAACTATCAGACAGAGTAAGGCAGGATGGTTATATGAATAGTCAAGTGACCAAACAAACCATTTCAGGTAAAGGTAAAGGTTCCCCTCGCGCATACGTGCCAGTCATTCCCGACTCTAGGGGACGGTGCTCATCTCTGTTTCAAAGCCGAAGAGCCAGCGCTGTTCAAAGACGTCTCCGTGGTCATGTGGCTGGCATGACTAAACACCAAAGGCACACAGAATGCTGTTACCTTCCCACCAAAGGTGGTCCCTACTTTTTTACTTGCATTTTTACATGCTTTCGAACTGCTACGTTGGCAGAAGCTGGGACAAGTAACAGAAGCTCACTCCATTACGCGGTGGTAGGGTTTCGAACCGCCAACCTTTCTGATTGACAAGCTCAGCGTCAGATAAGCAACTGGAAGAATAGTGAGCTTACTTGAGGACACCAATGAAGGGATTCTAAAAATGAACAAAGGATAGCCCTGTAGAAAAAAGCATCCATTAACCAGTTAATATCAAGTCAATGATGTTTCATAGAAGTGAACGAGGCTTTTCCTGTGGATGAAGCTTCTGAAAATGCAGTTGAATGGGTGAAAAGACCCTGAGCATCCTCTGGAAGAGCTAAACCATTAACGCAAAAAGTGAGCTAGTTCAACTCGACGATCAAGTACGAAAAGTGTCATGCTTAGACAGAGAGGTCATTGCATGGATTAAAATGACAAGGAAGATTTACTCATCGTCTTATTCCTAGCTGAAAATAGCCCCAAAATACAGTATGTCAGACACAAAGATGGGGTGGGGTACCCGGATTATGAAGAAAAACATCAGGCCACTAAAACGTGTGACATTTGAGAAGTAGAGAAAATTTAAAGAAAAGATTATCTTATCACAGACAATAATCTTGTGTTTATCCAAAGTTATGTGGAGCTGACACTGTTTACTTGTAGGGCAGTTTTCATAGTGAAAAGATATAAAGACACAGAAGATCCTTGGCTCAAATGTTTTGGATGATAACTGAGCAAGGACAATGGAAAGACTCCAAGAAGGGGCCCACTTAGTAATAGGAGGAAACAAGCTATGGAAGCTAAATTTAAATTGTTTAACTATGAAGGAACAAAAATTGATGAAACACTAGTAGTGTTTATATAGTAGGATGAAAAACTGAAATTGCTGCAGAAATAAATCCTAAAAGCTTAATAGGTAAAGGTTTCCCTTGCACTTATGTGCTAATAGATCCTGCCTCTAGAGGGTGGTACTCATCTCCGTTTCAAAGCCAAAGTGCCAGTGTTGTCCGAAGACGTCTCCGTGGTCATGTGGCTGGCATGACTAAAAACTGAAGGCGCACAGAATGCATTTCCCTTCCCACCAAAGGTGGTTCCTATTTTTCTACTTGCATTTTTACATGCTTTCGAACTGCTAGTTTGGCAGAAGCTGGGACAAGCAACAGGAGCTCACTTTGTTACCTGGCGCTAGGAATTCGAACCGCCGAACTGCCGACATTTCTGATCGACAAACTCAGCGTCTTAGCCACTGAGCCACCACGTCCCATAAGGCTTAATAGGGACTCCATTTAACACTTAACAGAAAACAAAAAGGCATATCTGCTGTCAAAGAACTATGACTAAACTGTTATATTCTATTTTGCATTACAGTAGCACACAGTAGAATGTTTCCTTCAGCTTTTAAGGATACTTTAAAACAGAGTTCCACAACCTTTCAGCTTTGCAGACTGGTGGGAGGGAGAGGGGATGGTTCTGTGTGAGCAAAGAGCACGCAGGCACAACTCCATTTGTGCGAGCAAATGGTGTGTGTGTGCTTGCCCGTTGCTCATGCAAGTAGCAATGTGCTTGGGCATGCTTGCTCGCCGCTTCCACAGCCAGGACCCGAACGGCTCATGGCTCAGTAGTGGGCCGTGGCCTGGAGGTTGGCGACCCCTGCTTTAAAGAATGCAAGATTTGGAGAACATCCATTAGACAATTAGGCAAGAACTCATGACCTGTAATAGGACTTTAGCATTTTCAATCTTTCTTAAAATCAGCAGCAATTCTGCCTCAGGCTGATATGGAAGGACCTGAAAGAAAAATTAGCTTGGACTTTTTTTTTTTTGACATCCTGTATTTGAAGCTGGTAGGAGAATTAAATTGGCAAGGTCTAGAGCAGGGATGTCAAATTCAGGGCCTGGGGGAGCCGAGATGGCGCAGTGGGTAGAGCGCAGTACTGCAGGCCACTTCAGCTGACTGCTAGTTCAGCAGTTCAGCGGTTCAAATCTCACCGGCTCAGGGTTGACTCAGCCTTCCATCCTTCCGAGGTGGGTGAAATGAGGACCCGGATTGTTGTTGGGGGGCAATATGCTGACTCTGTAAACCGCTTAGAGAGGGCTGAAAGCCCTATGAAGCGGTATATAAGTCTAACTGCTATTGCTATTGCTATCTGGCCTGCGGGTGTTTAGATCTGGCCTGAGGGGTGCTTAGATCTGGCCTGTGGGGACGCCCGGGAAACAGTGAAGGACCAGCCCGCAGTGCCTCTGCCAGAGAAAATGGAGCTCGGGAGGCCTGTGTATGGCCATCCCAAGCTCCATTTTCACTGGCACAGGGTTGCAGAAGGTCGTCGCAGCAGAAAATGGAGCTCGGGAGCCCGTTATAGCTGGCAGAGCGCTCAGGCCATCACAGGCGCCCTCAACACAAGTGACATTGAACTAGCCATGCCCAGCCCAGCCCTCTGAGGTCAAACACAACCTTGATGCGGCCCTTAATGAAATCGAGTTTGATACCTCTTAGCTACCCACCAAAAGTAGACAGTATTCTTAGGGGCCTGCTCCCAAAAGGAGGTACGGAAAGGAAAGGGCCCCTTGCCTGAATGCCTGTGGTATAAAGTTCTAACACTAAGCTCAAAATTTGATCCCTTGGTCTTCTCAAGGGTGAAAAAAGAACTTTGGCTGTTTGGGAGTCAGGGGATTCACAACAGAAGTTCAGAAAAAGAGCTTCAAAGTTGATCTTGAAGGGCTGGTGGCTGAATGCTATTGAAGAACTGTGAGCTACAAATGCTTTTTTTAAGAAAGAGGAAAGAGATAGGCTCAAGTCACAACACGCAAAGAATGCCCCTCATAGGGTCACCAAAGTGGCCAAGATAAAGAGGAATTGAAACAGTTTTGTCAGATTACTTTTCCATTGACAGTTGAAGGAAGAGAGCTGTCCCTTTTCAGACCAATCATAAAAAGTTTCAGAATGAACCTCTGCATGAATGCAAACCCATTAGATACAGAGAGAGAAAAAATATTAATAGTTTCTCAAATACCAGCCTTTGCTCAAGCTGTTACTGAATAGTGTTAGATACTGGGTGGAGAGGGGAAGGTACCGTACTAGATTACTATGTTTTTACTAGATGATTGCACTGGTCAGAATTGGAACAGCATTTTGCTCAATCTTTTTAATTCTCAACTGTTAATATATCCAAAGATACTACAAACCAAATCAGACCAAAAACAACCAAACACCCAACATACAGAATATTCTTTCTCTGTGTATTTGTACCATGTGTCTATTTATCTATTGCTCCTAAATTCAAAATATGCAATTTATCAGGCAATTGGTTCCTGGTAATCTGTATCATTAATAAATGCAATTATCCTTTGTCTTATGACAAATGTAAGATATTAACTCTTACTCATATTCCTGTTCAGCATGAAGTGTTGATGATTTCACTGTCTTATGCAGTGTTTTATATTTTAAATTAAAACCACAAATTCCAGCTCTATTATCTTCCTTTTATCATTATCTCTAATTGGTGCCAAATGTAATTGCTTGAGTGTGGGTCCCTGACAAATAAAACAATCAGGCACTTGGATATGACGTAAATTGGAACTTCTACCTGCTAGTAACCAGAATAACTAAAGACCTGAGAGATGTCAAGAACACATTGCAATTTTGAGCACTTTTCAGCAAAACAAATGCTTGTGTATATAACTGAAGTTAAATACCTTCAGTAGTATAGTTGGCAGAAGCTCTCATAAAACATTTCTAAATTCCATACATATCAACAAAACCTTATTTTGAAACGTCCCGTAGCCAAAGGCCAACTAAGGGGAAAAAATAGCCATCTGCAAATAAAGAAATGTTAATGTGCATGAATACCACATGTTTGCGAGAGGAACTGAGGAACAACATGAATATTTCGCATAAATTGCTCTTATCTTGCTCTCTCTGCACATCAGGGAATTTGCAGTCTATTACTTTAAATTCTGCATTCCCTTGATAAATCTGGTGGAAGACTGGAAACAGTGATTACTAGTTTCTAAGGAAGTTCAACTGTTACATTGCTCACTTTCAAAATTACCTAATTGCCTAATTTATTCCCAGATACCCAAGATACGTTATTCTCAACGTACCCAAGGATCTCTCCTATTCTGCTTTCCAATTCCACCACAGCTTGCGTTTTGTGAGTTAGGAAGCCTCCTACCTATAGTAGCCAATGTAAAAGTAAAGAATAGATGCTACCTGATTTAGCATTAGTAGCTATAGTATGAACATGTGGAGGTGGGGGAGATGGGAGCATTTGGGAATCTTGGAACTGTATTGAATTACAAACTAAATATGAGATCACACTGCGAAGCAACTGCAAAAAAAGGACATGCCGTTTTAGGCTGTATCAACAGAAGGAAGTTTCTAATTCACAGGAAGTCATGAATCCACTTCGTTTTGGTCTTGATGGGACCCCATCTTGAGTACTCTGTTTAGTACAGAGTACAGATCAACCTAAGGAATCAATGAATCAAGAGTAAGAAGAAGAAAAATGAGAGAGGTATGATAGCCTTCTCCAAATACTATACCTAAAAGAAGGTAATGTCTATTTTCTATCACAGCAAAAATGTACAGGAAGATGGATTCCAGTTGAATGTTAGAAGACACTTCCTGATGTAAGAGTAGTTCAACAATTGTAATGATGTGGGACTAACCTTGGGAGACAAGGGAAAGAGCTACAGCCAGAAGAAAGTTCAAATGAGAGACAGCTTAGGTCAGAAGGCGTGTGGGCATGAGGGACCCTCCCTAGTTTCTTGGGCTGTATAGGTGATGGAGAAGAAATATACTTTCAGACTTTCAGAATTCTGTTAATTTAACTGGCCAATGAAATACTAATAGTTCATCTAGGCATGTTTTCTGTTTGGATTAGCTCACAAGGTTGACAATAATGGAACTGATTGGTGTATCTTCTTCGTTAAAAGTATTTAAACAGAGACTAGACATCCATCCATTTGGGAAGTTTTAATTTGAATTCCTGAAGTGAACTGGAAGATCATTCCAACATTATGAGTCCAGGAATTCTGGACTGACACCCTAAACCTGAGCAGATAAAATTCCATACCCAAGTGTCTCCAAGTATGTATTGTCAGGAGTATAGCTGCTGGGTATCATCTTGTTCATTTCATAATAATTTTCAAACGTGGAAATGAAAACATGAAGATACAGATGAGTTCTTCATTCATTATCCGTCTCTGGAAGGTATAAAATAATACTGAGGATGCAAAGGATCCCAGAGTCTCTAGAAGTGACGAGACTATTCTGACATATAACAGAGATCTTGGGTCACATTGAAGATTCACAAATAATTAAATTGGGGGAAAGAGGAAGAAGGGGAAGTCTGGAGTAGGTTGATTTGGAAAATGGTGGGGATTTCAGTGTTGTTCGGCATATATACGCTTGTAGAGCAATAAGGATTTTTTCCCCTCTAATTTATCCGAGAAACTGATTCATTCATTTTAGAAGAACACTTTACATTCAAACACCAATAATCCATGTGGGATTGTACTTATGAATAGAGTAGGCTAGTTGAGGTGTTTATCATATTAAACTACTCTCCAATTGGAACACGGGCGGATTGGAAAGGCACTCATACCCCCCCCCCCCCAAAAAAAAGGGGCATGCCAAACACGCAGTCAGTAATGGAAGGTTGTGCTGGCAATTCTCTGGAAGGTACCAGCTACTGAAGAGTGACTCAGTTCTTTAGTCATAGGAATTTTGTCTTAGAGCAGATCTGCCAAACTGGTGGCCTGCAGGCCCGATGTGTCATGCTCAGACCACGCCAACCCCTGCTCCACAAAGGCAAAAAACGTCATGATAACGTCATGTGGCGCAATCGAGTTTGACACCCATGTCTTAAGAGTCAAGGGTGGATTCCAGTGGGTTCCGGCAGCCATTACTGCCAATTTGCTCATGGGCGCTTCACGCGCATGTGCAGTACAATAAAAATTGTTCTGTGCGTGCGCAGAAGCCAAAAACAAGATGATGCTGCCAGGAGAACCGGTTCGGAGTGTGTGGCAGGCCTGGGTCGCTGCCAGTTCCAGCGATACAAGACACCAAAACAACACCGGTCGGACAAACCGGGCCGAACCGGTAGGAACCCACCACTGCTTAGAGTAGAAAGTAATCTTCTTTAATTCAACTGCTGGCTGGCTGGGGAATTCTGGGAGTTGAAGTCCTCAGGTCCTAAAGTTGCAAAGGTTAGACATTGTTGATCTAATCATTAATAAAATATTCCTGGAAACTTCCTTAACTTCAAATAACTCCATGGTTATTCTTCATTAAATATTTCAAATAGTTTGCCATTACCTTCTTCTATTTCAAGGTCCCAGTCTAGCCTAAAACCTCAGTACTTCCTAGGAGGTGTCCTGCCTACCTACTAACCAAGTACAGCCAGGCTTAGCCTTTTCAAAATCAGCCAAAGTTGGAGAAGTACAAATACTGTAATGTATGTAATTTTTCTGTGAATTCCCTAATAAAGAACTTGCCTTGATGATGTTAACGCAGCAGAGCAATAGAGCTATAATCATTTTACACAGAAATTCATTTCATTTTCTAATTTCTTTTCAATACAAAATTAATAACTTCCTCCACTCAAAGTCAATATTTCTTGTAACAGAAAAAAATACTCCTTGTGGCTTATTTTTTTCCACAATAATATTGGCGGCGTTCTAACTTGTTCAAGTGTCTTTGAGTTTCAGTTTCTTGTAGAGTTTTTGGCAATGTTAGGATATCACAAATAGTTAATAATGCCTTAGGGCAGGGTGATCAAAGTCAATTTCATTGAGGGCCACATCGCGGTTGCGTTTGACCTCTGGGGTCTGGGGTGGGTATGAAGAGGGTGGGCATGGCCAGCTTGATGTCACTCGCATCGGGAGGGCTCCTATGATGGCCTGAGTGCTAGCAAAAACAGACTCCCGAGCTCTGTTTTCGGCCGTGAGGGCTCCTATAGCCCTCTGCCAGTGAAAACAGAGCTGGGGGGGGGGACGCGCGCGCGCGCACACGCACACACACACGATTTCTGTTTTCAGTGGCAGAGGGCTGCAGGAGGCTGTCACGGCCGAAAATGGGGTTTGTGAGGATCACATGTGGCCTTCTTGAGCTCAGTTTTCGCTGGCAGAGGCACCACGGGCCGGTCCTTCACTATTTCTAGGGCAGCCCCTCAAGCCAGTTCTAAGCACCCCATGGGCTGGATCCGGCCCCCAGGCCTTGAGTTTGACAGCTCGGCATTAGGGTTTGTTTCAATAAGCTCCAGGAAGCCCTGGAACCTGTCATATTCAAGAAACACATTTAAAATTGTTATGTCATGTGTTATTCAAGTGTGTTTCATTTTGAAACAGGTTATTAGATTTGGTGGCGGTGGTGGTGGTGGCGGTGGTGGTATGTGTGTGTGTGTTGGACTCCTTTCAACTGCCTGGAAGAGTCCTGGCAATCTTTTTAGAAGCGGTTTGCATTGCTTTCTTCTTCCTAAGGTAGCTCAAAGTCACCCACCTGGCTTCATGCCTAAGACAGGACTAAAACCTGATGCTTTTAACCAATAAATTAAATTGGTTTTCTTGCATGTTGACACATTGGATTTTAGTAAACTAAAACGTTGGTAATACTTCGGTTTTCATTTTGCTGCAACACTGACTCCACCTCGCTGTTTATTATTTCGGGCACGGCTGTAAAACTCGCGGTGTCACGTTGCCGCCACGTGACATTTTGCAACATGTTTTCCCTTTGGGGTGGGCATGGCCGGCGCGTGAAGCATTTTGCGTGGCCGGAGGCTTGACACTCCTGATTTAGGGGCCTATTTAAAAATTTTCATGATTTCCTTTAAAGCATAAATCATCAAGACATCATATGAACCAAATTTCTCTGCTGTCTGAGAAGGGGCTACAGATAGTTTGTAAAGCAGACACTTTATATAGCTATCAGTTTAAATTCCCAGCATCGTAAGACTGAAGATCTGTTCCGTATAAGTGTTATATATTTAGATCGGTGTTTCTCAATTTTGGGACTTTAAGATGGTTGGGCCAAAACTCATTCATGCTGGCTGGGGAATTGTGGGAGTTGAAGTCCTTACATCTTAAAGATTCAGAGCTTGATCTAGTCTCTGTGATCCAAAAAGAACCTATATTATTCCACAGAGGGCTTTGATATAATATATCTTAAAAGTCCCCAAGGCGCAGAAAAACTGGTTTAGGCTGTTCTTTCATAGTCCTTGCAATAAGGCTCTCATAACTTGATTTTTCAAAACACTCAAAGAGGAAAGGATACAAAAGAAGAGTTTTTAAAAATCTATTTATTTGATAAGAACGAAACTGCAAAAGCTTGCAGTGTACAGTAAAAAAAATTAGAAGATCTCATAAATCTAAAACTGCTGATGTGTTTTGAAAGCAGTATTACTTTGAAACGAGCTTCCATGTTCACATTGCATCAATTCAGATACAATTGAACTAGGAGGAACCATATCTCAGAAGAGGTAGAGGGAAACAGATACTAAAAGAAAAAAAATGTAGATTGTAGACTTCAAACATTTTCATTTTTTGTTTTAAATCTATTGTTATCTTATTTTAGCATCTTGTTAAGTTGTTGTAATTTTCTACAGCAATCTTTAGAAAATAAATTGAGGTTTTTCCCATTGAAGATTATCTTCAAAAGATTAACAGGGGAAATGAAAAGCGTATGTATATGTGTATTGTGGGGAAATCATTCCCTGCTTACAGCCATATTCTTGGCTTTTAGGTTCTGCTAAAGACTTGTATTTAGTTCTGTGGATGACTTTGTCTACCAACCAGCAAGCCCTGTTCATGGAGCTATCCTTGAAAAGCATCCAGAAGCTTCAGCTGGTACAAAATGCAATCACACAAGCTAACTTGGGCATTCAAAGAAGAGTGCATTGGATGCCGGCCAATTGAAGGTTTTGGTTATGATCTGTAAAGCCCCAATGACATGGGATCAGACTACCTATCGCCCCATCACATCAGCGCATCCACCCAGTCAGATAGAGAAGGTATGTTGCAGGCCCCATTAGTTAAGGAATTCCAAATAGTGGGCCCCAGGAAGAGAGTGCTGTCTGCTGTTGCCCCATCCCTTGGAATATTCTCCCCCCAGAGGTGAGGTGGACCCCCAATCTCCAGCCTTTTGAAAATATCTAAAGACCTGGCCTTGCCATCTAGCTTGGGACTCCCAGAGGAAGACACAGCCATGAGGCTGGTTAAGTGCCCCAAAGCCCTTGTAACTGCTACTCTTCAGCATCTTAAACAAAGGTTGTTATAAATTGATTTATAGCGTCCTATTCCTTCTTTTCCCCAGATTAGATTTCCTGAAGAATTTGCCTGATTGGTTTTTCAAAGAGACTAATATTGCTTTCTCTCTTGACGTGGAATTTATAATCTTCAAGATTAAACAGCCCACTCATTGTTCACATGGGAAAAAAATACAATGGATGAACAAGCTTAGAACCCTGTCTGCACATTTGGTTTACAAGAAAGGGATCAGAACTCTTTTAATAAAACTGCACCACAAATAGAATACAAATCATGCCAGATGCCAGGAATGTTATCTTCAAAGTAGAATGTATGTGTATTTTATGTATGTATGTATGTATGTGTGGTGTGTGTGTGTATGCATGTGTGTGTGTGTATGTATGTGTGTGTGTGTGTGTGTATGTATGTATGTATGTATGTATGTGTATATATATATATATTTGTAGATTTTCACAAGTGTAGGTATGCTGGTCTTGTTGTATTTGGGTCTTTTCCCATGTAAGATTGATATTGTCTTGGCAACATTTCGGCGAGGCTCCCTTGCCACGACACCAGCCTGAAGATGGCGAGTGAGACCTCGCTGAAACATTGCCAAGACAATCTCAACCTTACATGGGAAAAGACCCGAACACAACAAGACCAGTATATATATATATATATATATATGTATGTATGTATGTATGTATGTATGTATGTATGTATGTATGTATGTATGTATGTATGTATGTATGTATATATATATATATATATATATATATATATATATATATATATATATATTTAAAGTCACAACCCCTGGTATGCCCAAGTATGGGAGGAAGGTCACACTTCCACTCTCTGTCATTAGGCTCGTCACAAGAGACCATCCAGACATATATATCCAATATATATATATATTCTTCTCGGGGTGTGTGTTCTGTTAAGATGCAGCCTGTTGTGCCTTAAAATGGCTTCTACTCTACAACACAGTGGAGTTGCCATGGTAATGGCTTTACAGTACTCTACAAGAGGGCTCCCTCTGGTAAGGGAGAAAATCCAACATTAGAAATTATGTTTGGTCTGGACATTTCCCCCCTATAACTAAATACCTGGAAAATGCCGGATAATCAGCTACTCCCTTATATAGAATGTTCTTCAAACTGTGTAGGGGAGAAAGAAAAGTTCCTGGTGCATTTTGTAGCATTTGCTACCACCGTGCCATTTATTCTAACTGTGATTTTTATGTGCAATTTACTTCTTCACCCCATGTGTGTTATGACTCAGTCCTAGTGGAAACCAAAGAGACCCTAGGAGACTTCCCGTATGCGTCTATTGCTCTCACTTTAAACAGTGAGAAACATTTCTCAGAAGAGCACTTTTATTTAATTGTTTGGAGCCCAGAGGCATCACTAGGTGTTTGGGAGCTTTGACATTTTCTTACTGCATCATGAATGACCCAAATATTTATATAACAATGTCTTCCAGAGTTCAGACATCTAATTCCTCACACTTGACATAATTCTGCCCCATTTTCTTAGTGGCAGAAAGTGCTGTCCCCATGAGGAAAATATCACCATTATTCGACAACAAAATGGGAAACATCTTCAGTGATTTGGCATAATGAGCAAAAATCGAGGTTAATTTGTACATTATTTTCATTCATTCAGTAGTCAACCAAAAGAATCTGGAGGTATTTAACTTATGTACAGCATTCTTAATATAAAAACACCACCTCAACCTACTTGGGGTAAATGGCATGGGTTTCACCATTTTTATTCTCTTTGGCTTGATTTCTTGATTATTTATTATTATACTATAATTTTATATCTTTATGGGTATTTTGCTTACTGTTCTACAATTTAGTTTGCCTACTATGAATCAGAGATAAGAGATGTGCTGAGTTATTTGTTTAATCATGCATTCCATTTATGTAAATGCCCAGCTTGTAACTGTGACTGAGCAATGGGCATAGAATTAAAAACTAATAAAAAGTGGGGGGGAGAGGGGAAATAAGTAGAAGTAAGATGAAAGACATGAAGTCACCGTTCATGCACAGCTGTCTGTTTATGCACAGATGTGTATGCTGCATTGCCCTATTGTTTTGGGATTCTATGCATACTGTGGAACAGGGGTGGGGAACAATGGTCCTTTGATGACTTGTGGACTTCAACTCCCAGAATTCCTGAGCCAGTCACAAGTCTTAAAGGGGCCATCGTTCCCCACCTCTGCATAGAATCACAAATTGGAAACGCAAGCATTGGAATTGTGCCAAGAAAACCTTAATTCTCTCAAATTTTCTATAGACCAATATTTATTTTAGTGGCAGGGTAATCCTAATTTCATTGTTGTGGGGCAACTGCAGAACCTCCTAAAAAGGTTTCCATTTCCAACCACTCCAAGCTGAAGTCACGCGAGATAAGCAATAGAAAAGAAACACTCAGAAAACTGAATATTGCTTGGAATTTATTTCCTTTTTTTAAATGCACAAAAACATAATTCAGTTTCACAGTAGGAAGAAATCCAAAGTTACAGAATGTAAACATGCACATGCACCGTCACCCTCACAATAAGTGCAAAAAACCCCCAACAGCTAAAAATAAGGTGCAACACCTCCAGCTGTAAATATCAAACTTTTTGGAGTACATTCCCTTTTCTTCCCTGAGCCCCAGTCTAAATCTCAAGTAGTCTGATGTCGATAAAGTTTGCAATTTCAAAAAAAATGAGTGGTTTAAATAAAAGCACCTTGGAGTCAAAAAGAGATAAGCTACTGTTCTTTTTCAAGATTCAAAGCATTTTAACATCAATGCACAAGCAGTATTGCATATTGTTTATGAAAATGTCCGGAGTAACCCATGTCTTTCAAGAAATGCATTTACATACAAATAAAGCAAGTCAGTGTAAGGTTGAAAAAGAGATGAAAGGAAAAGAGAGAAAAAAACTTGTTTTCCCAGCAAGAAAATGTTCTCCACCGCATTTTATACTGGGGTTCCAGTATCCTATGCCTTTCTGCTTTATAGCACTTCTAAAATGTTTCCTACATTGTAAAAATGCAGAAGACTCCATTTTTATCCCTGTTCTTTGCCAATAGTTCCATATTCTGACCTTTCATCATTATCTCTCCTGTATAATAGGGTGATTTTGTTTGTTTTAAAAGCATTGATGGGATGGGAACCTAGAACAAGACAATTGCAAGTCAAGAGAGGGACCCTAAACCTATAGTTCCTCAATATACAGTGTAGTGATTATCCATCCCAAAGAGCAAGACTGTTTATTAATATTAGTCTAATGGCAGGTTGATACATTGCAGCAGCTATGTCTAAGCCAGTGTTTCTTAACCTCTGCAATTTTAAGAGGGGTGGACTTCAACTCCCAGAATCCTTCTGGCTAGCATGCAATGGGTAGGGGAATTCTGGGAGCTGAAGTCCACCCATCTTAAAGTTGCAGAGATTAAGAAACACCAGTCTAAATCATCTAGAAATACATCCATAATATCTTATTCCACAGAGAAACTTTAATAAATAGCTAAGCAATATATTGCATAGAATGACTACTATCACATGAAGATACTTTTGTATGACAACGTCATCTATGTTAAAGGTGTGTAGCCTTCATAAAATAGGCAGTGTTCTAGGTACTATTTATACAATGGCAGTTTTCTCTATGCTGAGTGCTAAATATGAGGACTTCCAAGTTGTCCAGAAAACATGTCTATTGCTGATAATTCTGGGCACTGAGGTTTACACATCTGGATTAAGAACAGTTTAGGGGAGACTAACTTAGGGTCTCATTGAGAACAGACACAGATAAGATGCAAACTAGCAGACCCTAAACAGCTATTTTGATATACCAAATGATCCAAAATCTCTTAGGTGTGTTTGACGTGTCACTTAATCTAACATGATTATTTGAGTGCCATTATTTTATCCAGTTATCGAGGAAAATAATAAAAATAACATTTCGCCTCGGTCTTGTATGTTGGGAGTCCACGGTATAAATTTTGACGACTTATAAGGTTTCCAAAGTAATGGTCCAAAGTAAGTAAGCAAGGGAAACACTTTAGGAAGGTTTAATTTAACAGTTTGACAGATGCTGTACAGAAGTGGAGATAGTAAAAATCTACTGTTTCACGACAGAGCTGAAATTCTCTTATACTGTAGTGCCTTGGCCAGATACAATAATATATATAGAGATATATAGATATTTTAAAGGGTTTGTCACACTTCTGCAAAATTGTTTTGCATATTCCAAATATTTCATTAATTTAATGGTCAATTGGGTGAAATATGTGCTACGCTAATGTAAAACTGGTATCACTAATACAGAAATTGAAGCTGGACAAATAAATGTTTCAAGTTGAGTTTTTTGGCATAGTGAACTTCAGGTCAGCAATGCAGGTCCTAGAGAAGTCTATTTGTACTGTATGACAATGCAGTATTGTACTGTATGTAGCTTTATCTTCTACTTAAAGTTGGCAATTGATTTAAGTAACAAATACAGACATTTAATCCTTGGTGAAAAGCTTAAATTAACCAAACCCAAGTTTAGTATATTGAATTATCAGCAAACAAAAATCATGTACAGTAGTAAAAACTTTTTTTTAAATCAAGACCTCCTGCCTTTAGGAAAGGAATGGAATTTGTAAGGATCATTTACTATATGTGTGCATATAGTGCATGGAACATGTGTCATTAATTCCTTATTACAGCTATGCTGCTATTTAAAAATACAATTATCAAGTTTCAGCAGTGAGCTAAATTAACGATAATAATTGATTGGTGATCTCAGAGCGATACCTAAAGGGTTTTCTTGGTATATGGAAATATTGAATTTATCAGCTCTGAACACCTTAATTTTACAAAAAAAAGAAAAAACGAAAACCTTACCCTGCTTGGACTTCCCTTTATTCTTAGATGCTATATTAATAATTCTGGCCTCCTCGGTTGGGACAGTCTTAGATTGTGAACCTAGTAATTTATTAAATTTGTATGCCGCTTGATTATCAACAACTCTTAATCTTCAATTCTATGGCTATACACTGGATTAATCAATTTGTTTGTAGAAACGTAAGTTTGGTTTGTTTAAACCATGTGAGTTTAGGAACCATCTCTGATAATTTTGGTGAATTATCCAAAGTTTTGTTCTACAACCGACAGCTAAAACTAGAATCCTTCACCCGTTCTAGCATTCTATCCCTTTTCTATCCTTCAGCAAATGCCTAACAACTAGGCACTAGGAATTCAATCAATGCTCATTCAAGAATATCAAGAAGCAGAGATCTCCATCCCATTATGCAGTAGGTATGCAGCTTTATAAAATCTCTGCTTAGAATACTGCCCTCATTATGTGATTAAATATATATCCAGATCATAATCTATGAATGTAAAGATTAATTTCCTAGTGACCCAAGTATCTTGGCCAGTGTGTTGAGTAGTCCACTAGTGCCCCCAGATTACTGAATTATACCTCCCATCATCACGAGCCAGAATAACTAATAACTGAAGTACTTGGAAACAAAAGAGATGGTAGTTTAATTAATCTTGGGGACATAAGTTTGAGAAAGATCATAATTACTTGAACAGTATTTTAACTTCTTAAACCAAAGGGAGTTAACTACTTCTGTCTCATAAGTAAGAATATTGGTTTCAAAAAATAAAGTAAACGTTCGTGTGTTTTTTTTTTAATCATGGGAGATATCCTGGATTATGCAGGTTAACAATTCAGGTTTTTCATGAAAAGAAAATTGCCATAGTTTCATTACATCTATGAGACCGTTCCATGCCTCAGAAATATGCTTCCCTCAATCTGATGTTTTCTAGATGTGCTGGATCATCACTGACCATATATTGACTGGCAGTTCTACAACAGGGATCTCCAAACTTGGCAACTTTAAGACTTGTGGACTTCAATTACCGGCTGGGGAATTCTGGGAGTTGAAGTCCACAGATCTTCAAAGTTGCGAAGCTTGGAGACCCCTGTTCTAGAGGATACATCTGGAAGACATCAGGTTGGGAACTCTGAACTAGACTCTTGGGACAATCAACATATTTTAGAACATTTTACAAACAATGAATAACATTTGTGTATTTAAAAATACATATTTAAAAAATTAACACTCACTGTAAAACAATCAAAAAAATGCATGAGGCAGGCAACGAT
The DNA here is from genome assembly GCF_009769535.1 of Thamnophis elegans. NCBI lineage: Eukaryota > Metazoa > Chordata > Lepidosauria > Squamata > Natricidae > Thamnophis > Thamnophis elegans. The sequence continues at coordinate 14,515,628 of NC_045547.1, read as the reverse complement.
TACAGGAGATAACCACTGAAAAGCAAGGACTTTCATAGTTTTAATTGGCAACAGCAGCAACTGCATCATATAGGAAAAAGTAAAGCGGTTATTTGGCACAAGAGTCCCAGGAGGGTACAAAGAAAGGTTTAATACAAGGACTGCAATAAGTACGTCAGAGTTCAAGTGTAGAAAGCACCAGTTGTGGCTTTCATCATTCTTGGACCAGCAGGAAAGCCTGCAACCTTTGACAGTCAAATGTCTCCAGATAGCAGGAACATCAAAAGCAATTAACGGAAAACAGTTTCAGGGGCCTTTGAAAATCAGAAGCAGCCATGAAGAGGAAATATGTTGATGTAATAGCTGTGCTAAATGTATTGGTATTTCTTTAAGTTCGGTGAATGATAATCTTTGACCTAGAATTATATTCTAATGACAATAACACAATCCGCAAAGTGGAAGGGATACGTGTGCCAAGAAAACGAATAATAATTTACAGGACGTACCTATTTTATCTATTAAACCACATGCCTGAATTACAGTAAAATTCTCTTCTTAGCTAATAGACAAGGGAAAGTAGAGATTTAAAATTCCATAGTAACCAAGCAAACATTGAATGCTAACTTGCTTGAAACATGCAAACAACAAAAGAGCAACACACCACCCTCATGCCCTGGCCCACTCTGAACCAAGAGCTTGGAATGGACAGCTGACCACAAACATAAATTAGTAGGAGGTACAGAGTTTGTCCAGCATTTCTAATATATTAGTAATCCCACTGCCACTTTCTCTTGAAAATCAGAAATAGTTTGCACGCTTCAAAATGCCAATTTGCTTTAATTCCAGTTTCTCTCATTGGCAGTTAGAAAAATCCCCTCTCTTTATTCTTGATAGCAATTCAAGATTTGCACAAGACTTTGCAAGACCTGTTTTTTTTGGAAACAAGCTAGGTCTGAAAAATCCTAAGATGTCCAGTCTGACCTAAATAAAATTCAACATTTCCTCAGCTCTGAGTCCACGCTGGTAGGCGATGATTTGGAATAACTTTAACTATCACCAAAAGTCATAAAGCATTTATACCACAAAGCACAGGATTAATTCATGCTTTAATTATTGCTATAATCAGTTTAGTAGGATGCTTATAATATTACTTCTATAATTCAAACATGTAAAAACACACATATTAGCAAAATAGCTATTTGACCCCTGAAGCCACACTATAAATATATAAAGTACTCTCTAGTTGCTTAGTGTAGCGTATATATATATATATATTTCTTATACTTATCACTCACTACTGAAATGCCACTCTACTGTGCAGACAGTCACGAAAATGACAGATGTCAATTTTCTCTCCTGACTAGCAGGGAACAGGTTAAGTAGCTTCTGAAGAATCTACACCAGCCATTAACTCAAATTAAACTGAGAAAAATAAGTCAGAAGCTCCCTAGCGTTATTAGAAATCTAGTTCATAGGCAATTTGCTCCACTTGCAAATTACCTAAATTGTCCTATCAAATAACCAATTTAAATTAAGCCTGCCCTTTCAATATTTGTCTGGACTACTAAGTTTAAACTCCTTTTAAGGGATTCACTCAATAATTAAGCAATTACATTAATGGAAAACCCCAAGACTCAAGTCATGCTATTACAATTTGTTCATGCATTAAAAAAAAAAGAAAGTCTTAATGTCTTTTAAATATTCATTCGAAGGCCAAACCATCATGGCTTCATTCCCAAATGTTGGCCATAAACTAAATAGGCCCACAGTTTTCCAGACCCAGAACTAAATCCATTCCGATTTTCCTTCAGGTTTCCTTCCAGTTTGGTTACCAGCGGTTCAAAAGAACAGCCTAGCGGCATGAACGTTTTTGGCACAAAACGCTTCCTTGAAGGAAGCATCCATGTCAAGGTCAAGCAGAATCCTCTCAATAGCACTTTGACTGGGCAGCCCATTCCTGGACCACCACAAAGCCCCCATATTTAGGCAGAGGAGATAAGAGCTGGTTGACCTCAGAGCCCACTAGAGTTAAAGGCAACGGGGACCCGCTCAACTGTCAGAGAAATCAAGAAGGATTATCAGTGAGGTTTTGATGTTTTGCTATTCGGGTACCATATTAGTGAGAGTCAGGGGACACAGGGATACAGTGGTCAAGAGTTTGGGTAAACACAGAAATTTAATTAATGAAGCCATTATTCCAAGCCTTTTCAAGCAACGCTAACATCATAAATAATCCATCAGTTACCCATTTCACAGATCAATTCTTTTGAAAAACTGGACCCACCATAAGGAAATGATGAACTGGTTGTCTGTGTTTACCTGAACCAGATTCAAAACAATAATTTTTAAAGGTCGTTTTTTAAGAGATTTGTATCTAAAACTACGTGGCTCCCCCCCCCTTCATATACATATTGGTCCCTAAGTGTCTCCCCAAACAAATCAGGGTTACAATGCTGTGGTTAATAGCCTAGTGCCGATAAAAACTCTCCCAGTATCTGCACAAGGATCTCCGACTGGACATAGAGAAAGGGGACTCCAAATGCTACCAGCTGGCACATGAAAAAGGAGTCCAAAGGATTTTGGGCTATGTGGTACCCAATGGAAGAAAATGTGCCCTGCAGCAACTGGCTTGCCTCCCTAACTCTGCCAAAAACGCAGAGCGAGTACCGCATCATCTTGCCAAACAAGGAAGCAGAGCTACCTGGGGTCTTCTCTGACGAGGCTGAGATGGAATTGGCACGCCCTGCACCATCAGCCGCCATGTTGTCCTGTACAGTCCCTTTGTTGTCCTGGAGGGAGGGGAAAACGTAAGGAAATAGACAACGTTAAGTGTAGATAAGGTAAAGGTAAATGTTCCGCTCACACATACTGTATGTGCTAGTCGTTCCCGACTCTAGGGGGCGGTGCTCATCTCCCTTTCAAAGCCGAAGAGTCAGTGCTGTCCGAAGATGTCTCCATGGTCATGTGGCCGGCATGACTAAACGCCGAAGGTGCACGGAACTCTGCTACCATCCCACCAAAGATGGTTCCTATTTTTCTATTTGCATTTTTACGTGCTTTCGAATTGCTAGGATGGCATAAGCTGGGACAAGTAACAGTTCACTCCGTTATGCGGTGCTGGGGATTCGACCCACCGAACTGCTAACCTTTCTGATCGACAAGCTCTGTGTCTCAGCCACTGAGCCACCGCATCCCAAGTGTAGGTAAATGCAAATGAACAAAGGGTGACACCGTTTTGCTTAAAAAGCTGAATATGTTTGCAGTGGTGAGCTTCTGAGATCCTACTTAATCACGATTTGATTCATTATATTACTTTTGATTCCTTCAAAACAAAGACAGCTTTGTGGAACTGATAACTGATTTTCGGCATATCGTCCTCTGCTGGCTATGGGGAGGGTTGTGTGTGTTTCACTGAAATAGAACGTACAGTTGAAGATTGTTTATCAAACCCTACAACTCCTTCAGCTTTCTCCAGCTCATTCGTCTCCTATTGATATTCCTTTTTTTTCTATATACTCTGGTCTTTGCATCTACTTCCTTCACTCCCATCCATGTTCAATAGATTGCTGGGAAACAGGCTGCTTCTGCCAGAGGACAAAACTGACCAAAAGCTGCTCTTTGATCCAAAGATACCAGAAGGACATTCAAAATGAAGCGGGGGGGGGGGGGCAGGAGCTTGACAACAACCTATTATTAGGTTGCATCAGCCTACAAATGCATACAAGTCCATTTCGTCAGTTTCTTAACCCCCAAACCACCACCATCCAATCCATCAGCAAAGACAATCTGCGACAGATTGTGAATCAGATGGCGAATGGCTAATAACGTCTACTGGCAAAAGGTTAGGGATGAAACCAGTCATGAGCTGGAAGTTGGCCACCCTAATATAATTCACGAGTCCCTTCATCATCAATGCTCCATGGATAATAGGTAGATAGCATGATCACTTATTTCCTTATTTCACTCATATCTTTATTTATTTAAAGAACGTATGTGGCTGCCTATCTTACATAGGGATCCTAGACATCTTACGGCAACCAGTAAAAAAAATATAAACTCTTTTCATCAGGTGACAGACCAATCATACTATTGATCCCCTGACTCAACCCCATCCTAACCCAATCTTGGTGGAAACAGCCAAGTTTTCATTAACTTCCAGAAGGCTAAAAGGATAGGGAGTCCTTAAATCTTAGGTGGATATACTTACGTACGTACATATATACATATATACATACAATATATATAAACAAACAAACTAAAATGTGGGTTTATAGATGCAGATTTGGCCATTTGACATTATATAAAGTTTTAAATGCAAAGAAAGAATATAAAGTCAACCATAGAGAAAAAATGAACATGTTACTGTTTTAATTTATTCCTTCATCTAGTTGACCTGATATTCTGGATTGAGGTATAGATCCTGATGTCTTCTATGTATCTTGGCTTACAGTTTCCATAAATCCTTTCTACAGCCAATTTTACCTCACTTTTATGAAAGAGATAGTCCAAAACATTTGGAGGACATACTCATTAGTAGCCAGCCTTGCAGATTTTGACTCAAAAACTCCTCTTTTGTGAAATGCTTGAGCATACAGGAAATAATGTAAAGGAGAGTATTTTTATGATTCTATATTTTCAATTTTGACTACAGGGAAGTATAATTTTACATCCACTGATACATTCTTGCGTAGTCTGCAAGGTTTAAAATTAACCCTCCCCTTACAAGCGACTCAAAGCCATGTTTAATACCAAGAAGCAACTCTGTTAATAATAAAAAATAAAACTCCACCTTACCTTTCCTGACAATGGACCCACTGCTGGCCTCTTCCTCTGGGCATAACCTGAAAGCCTGTAACAGTAGTGAGGTTTGCAGTAGAATTTTCCTACAAACAGATCAAGGAGAACAATAAGATAATAGGCGAAAACCACAGTTGTTTAACACTTGCAATGCAGGAGCTTCCTTCTATCATGTCTACTTTGTCATGTCACCTATGTAATTACGTCCCCAAAGTTGAATTTAAGTTAACTGATTCCAGCTTCAAAAATAATCCATTTTCCTACATTTCCTTGACATCTATTAACCAACACCCAGTTAGCCACCCGAGCATCCCAGGGAAACTTGTATGTTATCCCAAACAAAGCACTACTGTTGAGGAACAAAGGCTGTATCACATGAAAATCTGGCAGAAAAACTGCTAGAAAAATGAATGCAAAAACAGAAGGGCTAGGCATTAACTCCAAACAGGCTACTTGCTTACAAGAAACTCTGGGAAACTTTGAGGGATGAAGAATGGGGGGAAACTTGTGTCATGCCAAGACAGGTGGTTTTCAACTATACGTTTTAAATATTTGTCTTAAATATTCCAACAGCCAATAGATCTGCTCCTGAAGTCAGCAGTACAACAACCTCTGATGACCCAACTAAACCAGGGGTGCTTAAATCTGGCCTGCGGGGCTGGCCTGGAAATAGCAAAGGAGCGATCCACAGTGCTGCCGGAAGCCAAAATGGGGCAGGGCGGGGGTCTTCATGCCCTGTTCTGGCCGGCAGAGTGCTGCAGGAGGCGGTCGTCCCCTCTCCCCCACCCTACCCCCCGGGCCAGCCTGCAGAGAAGAACTACAATGTGATCCGGCCCTTGAAGAAATCCAATTTGACACTCCTGCACTAAACCTTCTGAAGATTCTCTGAGGACACTTCCCTATGGAAAGTTATGGCAGTCTAATCACAAAAATCTTAAAAGTTGAGAAACTGGCTATTCCTCTCCCCAGGGAATATCTCTGTTAGCATCTTATGAGATCTCACAAGAGAAATCTAATTAATATGTGGCTGCAAAGATCTGCAGTCTCTGAGCACTGCACTGAGATAGTATCATTGTAAATGTAAAATGTAACCATCATTGCTAATTATTAAGCAATGTTTTCCACAACATTAACATCAATTAGGAATTGAATCATAGGTATTTTATCCCTTCTCTATGGAAGAATTAGGAGTTGAATCATAGGTATTTTATCCCTTCTCTATTGAAAATCTACAGCTGAGATTTAAAAGTACCTGTTCTTTTGTCTTTAAAGCTTAAAGGCTCCTTTCTGTGAGAGAAAGGAGCAACTGTTGTTCATTGCAAATAAACTGAGTAGTCTCAGTTGGTGTTTTTGTAAGAGGTTAGTATATCTAGATCTATACCTAGAGTATCCTTTAGTATACAGTTGCAAGGAAAAGTATGTGAACCCCCTGGGATTACATGGAGTTTTGCATGAATTGGTCATAAAATGTGCTCTGAACTTCATCTAAGTCACAACAATAGACAAACACAGTCTGCTGAAAATAATACTACACAAACATTAGATGTTGCCATGGTTTAATTGCACATAACATGTAAACATTCACAGTGCAGGGAGGAAAAAGTATGTGAGCCCCTAGACTAATGATGTCTCCAAGAGCTAATTGGAGCCAGGAGTGAGCCAACCTTGACTCCAATCAGTGTGATGATATTGGATGTGTTGCTGACAGCTGTTCTGCCATTTAAAAACACACACCTGTTGTGGGTTTACTGGTTTCAAGAAGCACTGTCTGATGTGAACCATGCCTCACAGAAAAGAGCTCTCAGAAGACCTACGATCAAGAATTGTTGACTTGCATGAAGCTGGAAAGGGTTACAAAAGTATCTCCAAAAGCCTTGATGTTCATGTGTCCACAGTAAGACACACTGTCTACAAATGGAGAAAGTTTAGCACTCTTGCTACTCTCCAGAGGTGTGGTCGTCCTGTAAAAATGACTGCAAGAGCACAGTGCAGAATGCTTCATGAGGTAAAGAAGAATCCTAGAGTGTCAGCTAAAGACCTATAGAAATCTCTGGCACATGCTAACATTTTTGTTGACACATCTACAATAAGGAAAACATTAAATAAAAATGGAGTACATGGGAGGACACCACGGAAGAAGCCATTGCTGTCCAAAAATAAAAATATTGCAGCACGTTTGAAGTTTGCAAAAGAGCACCTGAATGTTCCACAGCACTACTGACAAAATATACTGTGGACAGATGAAACCAAAATTGAGTTGTTTGGGAAAAACACACAATACTATGTGTGGAGAAAAAAAGGCACAGCACACCAACATCAAAACCTCATCCCCACTGTAAAACATGGCAGAGGGAGCATCATGGTTTGGGGCTGCTTTGCTGCCTCAGGGCCTGGACGGATTGTTGTCATTGATGGGAAAATGAATTCCAGAGTTTATCAAGACATTTTGCAGGAAAACATACGACCATCTGTCTGCCAACTGAAGCTCCGCAGGGGATGGGTGATGCAACAGGACAATGACCCAAAGCATACAAGTAAGTCAACACAAAAATGGCTTCAACAGCACAGAATACGCCCTCTGGAGTGGCCCAGTCAGAGTCCTGACCTCAACTCGATTGAATTGCTGTGGCATGACCTTAAGAGAGCGATTCACACCAGACATCCCAAGAATATCGCTACACTGAAACAGTTTTGTGAAGAGGAGTGGTCCACAATTACTCCAGATCGTTGTGCAGGTCTGATCTGCAACTACAAGAAACGTTTGGTTGAGGTTATTGCTGCCAAAGGAGGATCAACCAGTTATTAGGTCCAAGGGTTCACATACTTTTTCCTCCCTGCACTGTGAATGTTTACATGTTATGTGCAACCATGGTAACATCTAATGTTTGTGTAGTATTATTTTCAGCAGACTGTGTTTGTCTATTGTTGTGACTTAGATGAAGTTCAGAGCACATTTTATGATCAATTCATGCAAAACTCCATGTAATCCCAAGGGGTTCACATACTTTTTCTTGTAGCTGTAGATACTTTTAGTACTTAGCTTTAATATAAACCTAGATATTAATATCCTGTTTCCCTGAAAATAAGCCCTCCCCAGATAGTAAGTCCAATTCGACTTTTGAGTGCATGTGCTAAAATAAGCCCTCCCTGAAAATATTGCAACACAGCAGCAGCCATGAAGTGGCCATGCTCGCCACCTCCTGCACCTCCAAAATAATAAAACCTCCTCAAAAGTATGGCCAAGTGCTTATTTCAGGAGTCAAAAGAAAATCAGACCCTTTCTTATCTTCAGGGAAACATGGTATGTGTTTGTATTCTGTCAAGAGCTCAAGGTGATACACATAACCTCCTCCTCCGCCAATTTTTCCCAGAACAACTACCCTCTCCTTCCTCCAACGACATATCCCGAGATCTGTTTCTGCAGACACGCAGTCCCAGAAGACAGAAGCAAAATTCAACCTCCAAGAAAATTTCACTTACCGTCCACCAAATCGTAGGCATAGGAGGACAAGCGTAGAGTGGTGGCGCAGTATTCACATTTAAAGCAGCTGCGATGGAAGAATTTGCCCTCAGCGCTGAGCCTCTCCATCACATAAACCCGCTTGTGGCAGAAGTAGCAGACATCACTGCCTCCAACATTGGGGGGGAATTCTTTTTTTAATGAACCCTAAAGCGACAGAAGCAAGGAAAGCCTTGTAAGTTTGCTTCTACTCCCATGGAAGCCATTCATTTTCTCTTGGGTGGTCTTGAAATTTTCTACAGACGATGCTCCAGAGAATGCCCCAAACAGAGGAACTTACAATAAATCAAGGATCCTGAGACAGTGAAACAGTTGGCAAATGATACAGGAACCTGTTTCACTTCTACCCGAATTATACAACAAGTCCCATGGCATTTGATGGATTAGAGGATATATAAATAATTCATAGAGTCTTGTTGACCTACCTCCCATCTCTAAGGGAGGAAATAATTATTTACTTTGTAGGGTTATTGTGAAAGAGATATTTGTGATACAGAAATTGCAATGGTAATAAACCTCCTCATCTACCAAGGCGAGAGTTTCAACCCGTCTATATATGATATTGAGTGGCGTCCACATGTTTCATCCTAAAGACACAATCTATCTCTCCACTCATCTTTTATTCATAGGAGCCTTTACAAGAGTCAGGAACCGAAACAGGTATGTCTGACTATCTGTCCCAAAAGTGCTTTTCAAAAAGATTTCTTGGGTTTTTTCCCCCCTTGAACTTGGACTTTCTTGGGTTTTTTTTTCCTTGAAGATTTTGTGGTTCTCATCCAAGTAGCTTCTTCAGATCTGGTTGAATGGTGGGGAATGAAAAGGTTTATATTTTTGAAGTCATCTGGCATCCTGAAGGCTGTCCTTTAGCTCTCTGAGAGTCATTGAGGACCCTTGGAGTTTACCTGTACCTGTCACCTGAATCAAAGTGCAAATGGGTGTTGTTGCTACCCAGGCTTCCTTATCAAGCAAGAAGCGGAGTCTTGGTCCCAGCAACCCCCTTTTATTTACACGACTGTGACTGCCTTTCATCCACAGTCCACGAGGCTTAGCAAGCAATCTTTCAGAGGGTTGTTTATCAAACACGAACCTTATCTCATTTGGCGAGCTGCCAAATAACTTCCAAATGCAGGGCAAGTCAAAACTTGGCACAGAGTCTCTTATAGTTACAAACAGATCTTTCCACTCTTGACCCGGCCAAAATAACAAATTGTTTCCTGTAAAAGCCCACTCTCCGTTCACTCCTCTTTTTTTTTCCTATGGGAGGGGCCAATCACCCCCAAGGTGTGGCTTTACTCCTGAATTGACCCTGCTTTCTTAATTGTTGTCTTCCGGCAGCTCTGAGCATGCACACACTGGGAACAGGCTCCAGCTGTTCCTCTGCCTCGCTGCTGTCCAGCTCCCTCTCTGCCTCCGGCGCACAGCCCTCATCTGAGCTTTCCTCAGCCCTCAGGACTGGCTCCTATTCCTCCCCAACCTCCTCACTGTCTGAGTCGGCTGCCAGTTCCACAGGTCACCCGCAGGCCACAACTTTCTTTGGACTGCTAAAAGGACTGTGTTGTAGACATGGGTGATGTCTTCTGCCTCCCCCTGTGTTGAGAGAGGGCTGTTCAATTTTAACACAGATGGCCTCTTTGTTCTTTCTTTCATACCAGCAGTCCCCTCTGTCCAAAATGTGGATTTTGCTGTCTTCAAAAAAGTGGGGGGGCGGGGGGGGGGAGGAAAGGGTAGAAACCAAGGAAGTCCAGTTGCCCTTTGAAAAGCAGCTTTGGGACAACCCTGACCTGGATGATTGAGAAGCTCCATAGACGCCTGACTACCTCAGCTAAAGCACCAAAGGGGGGGAGGGGGCGAGAAATGCTTTATTATGAGATGAAGAAAGAGAGCCTAACTTCAAATATCACACTCACAAAACACACTTTGCTCTCTGCAAGTCATTCTCTTACCAGTTCCTTTTTGTCTAGCAGGGTTTTAGGCTGGTCTTTCCTTTGAAGCTGATTGGCTATCTGCTCAGCCAATGAGCTCACGCCTCCTGTATACATCTTTATATACTTCTACCAGGTGAAAGTAATTGGGGAGAGGGAAGGTAATGGATGGAAAGAGAAACAATATAAATGGCGTTGAAACCCACAAAAGGGGGGAAAAAAAGGATTTTTAAAAAAGGGTGCAAAAACTAATCAAACCATGCCACGGCAGTGGACCACGCAAGTGGGTGTGATACCAGCAAAACAGCAGCAACCAGTGGTATAAGCAGCACAAAATGTAACCCCTCATGGTCCATAACCAATTCCATGTGATTTGCAGAAGAGACTAACTCCGTGATGCTGAACCTATGGTCACATGGGCCTGAAGTGGCACATGCAGCGTCACCCATTCCTCTTCTGGGTTTCTGGCACACATGCACACGCGATGATCAGCTGGCCTTCGTACGTGTGGCAGTGCCGGAAACTGAAAGAGCTGGTCTTCCTTTTTTCCAGTGTGAGCATGCTGCGCGCCAGCCAGCTGTTTGTCGCACGTTCATGCCTTCCAGTAACCGGAAGACTAGTCGGCCGGTGTGCATGCGCGTGCTGGAAACCGGAAGTTCATTTTCCAGCCCGCGTAAGCCCCCTGGGCAGCTCCTCTTCCAGGTTGTGGCCCTGATGAGCACGCGGGGGCATGCTCCCATTCACCATCCCTGGACTGACTCATTTGTCAGAAAACACTTCAAGGAATGGGAAGATGTTCAAAGACTAAAGTGTTTTTTTCTCCAGTGGGACTGGTCTATCGGGACAACCTGGTCTACGCAATTATGGGATGGAGCATAATGCTTCCGTTTTCGCCTTTCAGTCCCAATCCAGCAGGGAGTCACTTTCGTGACAAACAATTTTTTTGTGTTAAATTTACTGTATTTTTCAGAGTATAAGGCGCACCGGAGTATAAGACGCACCAAGGTTTTGAAGAGGCAAATAAAAAAAAAGTTTTTGCACTCTGCAAACCTTCCAAAAATGATTCGTTTTTCGTGAAAACGGGCCTGTTCCCCCCCCCCAAAAGGCATGAATAGCCTTTAGGGACCTTGCAGAGTGCTCCTGGGGGAGTGGGGAGCCAAAAATGAGCAAAAAACAGGCCCATTTTCCAAAAAAAAAAAGATAGCGTTTAGGAAGCTTATAAAGTGCTCCTGGGGGCTGGGGGGGGGGTAAAATTGAGCAAACAGCGGGCCATTTTTTGCTCATTTCTGCCCTCCCCAGCCCTCGGGAGCTCTCTAAAAGCTTCCTACAAGCTATGCACGGCCGTTTTGGTGAAGGGGGCAGGGTTTCAGGAGGCAAAAAATGCTGCATACAGTGTATAAGATGCACCCAGATTTTCAGCCTCTTTTTTTTTTTAGGGAAAAATGTGCGTCTTGTACACCAAAAAATATGGTATGTTTTTACCAAACAAAGACCAGAGTTTCTCCATCATCCTATTCATCCAATGTGCTGTATTTATCTCTATGTTGAAAACCAGGCATAGCCCCCAGACAGGTACTAGATTCTAGCAGTACCTTGGCCCTGATGATGCACACAAGGCAAGAGAATAGGAGTAAAATCCCGATTCAATAAGAGACAAGCGCTGTATTTGCTCAAAGTGAGACAATCCAAATGTAAGAAAACCACCCAAGAAACATTAGAGAGTTAAAAACTTGCTTCTATTACCACAGTTCTGCTAAATCTAAACTACTGTATTTTTCAGACTATAAGATACAGCAGTGTATAAGACGCACCAAGATTTTGAAGAGGTAAGTAAGAAAAAACGTTTCTGCCCTCCCCAGCCCCCAGGAGCATTTTGCAGGCTTCAGCAGGGCTGGGGGGAGGCAAAAACGCTTCAGTTTTTGCAAAAAATGGCCTGTTTTTCACAAAAACAGGGGCGTTTTTGCCTTCCTCCGGCCCTGCTGAAGCCTGCAGAGTGCTTCAGGGGGCATGGGGAAAAATGCCTCAGTTTTTGTGGGGCAGGGTTTCAGGAGGCCAAAAATGACTGCATTTGGTGTATAAGACGCACCAACTTTCCACGCTCTTTTAGGGGGGAAAAGATGCATCATATACTCTGAAAAATATGGTGATGTTCCCCGGCTGAAACATATATGTGTTAGAAAAAAGTTGTGCTGCTATTTCAGGCATATACAGTACACAGAAGAATGTTATTCAAAGCAATATCCAATTATTTGGATACTATGATATCCAAAGACATACGCTTGGGAATTGTGTGTTCTGAATAAAGGATATTTTGGAAGGGAAACAAAAAAGACGACAGCGGGAAAGAGACAATTAATGTGAAAATTGCTGATATTAACTCAAGAAGAAGAGCATTTCTGCAGGCTTCTAAAAGCACCCTATAAATCAAACTGCACTACAGAAAAAAATGGACAGGATGATCATCAGAGAGCTATATTGGAAGAGAAAAAGCTTTTGTTTGACAAGTTGCACAAAATGCATTCTGCCAACACCTCCATGGGAAACGAAAAACAGATTGATGTTGGATGGCACCTCTTCAAGAAAAACAAGTTTGAAAAGAGATTCAAAAACAAAGCAGAACCATCCAGCAGTTCAGTCGTTTCAAAAACAAAGGATGTTCCAACTATTATACATTAATTTCCTTTGCACAGAAGAACACTGGCTAAGTAAGACCAGCAAGCTCTCCCTTTTGCCATCTTGAGTTGACTGAAGTAGTAGAAAAGATATGATAGCTTTGTCCTTCTCCAATCTGATGTTGGGTGGATATGCAGAAGTACGTTTCCTCATTGCCCAACTACCATGACTGTAAAAGCTGCTGTGACTATAATGTCTTCGGTTCTTCTGATCATAATTTGGGACTGTGTCTCCGCTTAGGGCTAAAATAGTCAGCCAACTACAACTAGACACGAAAGCTAAGTGAGCAACTTTGGGATAGTCCCTCTATCTCAGCCCAATCCATCATACAGGGTTATTGTTGGGGAAATAGGGGACAGGAACATTAGAGTTGTACAAGTAAAGAAGGGATATAAATCTAATAATTTTATTTATTTGTTTTATTTATTAAATTTGTTTGCTGCCTATCTCACCATGATAAATAAACTAGGTGGATTGAGGTTTCTACAAATCTTTTTCTGTTTCTTTGGATTTATTTTGTCTCTTTTTAAAGAACCATTAAAGCTCATGAAATTCAGTGTTTACAGGAATCAGTGTGATGAAATTGTTTAATCTATCCCCAACTCTGCTGCCAATCACCTGTGACATAATTCTAGCATTATGTCAAAGAAAAGTCCCCATAATGTGCAAAATTATGTAAGCCTATCCTATGTTCCCAGAAAATATCTTACAGTATGATGTTCTTCAACTAAAACTCACAAATTAGTCTCAGCCTTGTAGAGGAAGTTCTTCAATGTCCATTTTGAGTTGGGATATCAAAATTGTACACATTATTCAGAGAAAGGGACCCCACAGATTTACATACAATTATTAAAACCCTGGCTGATTACCTAATAATCTGTAATTCTTAAACTACCTTTTATTGTGACTGCAAAATTTTACGCAAGAACACAACACCCTACCTCCTGCTTTTTTTTCTGGAGAAATCACAGAGAATTTGGACTTCAACAATGTATGCTGTACATAATGATGAGATTCTTGCCTTCTTTATCATAAATCTCCTGCAGTTTTTGGAGTTTATTCATTATGTCATTGCCTATTCATCTAATTTGAAATTCTTCACAATTTCCTTTCCTTTTCACTATACCCCACATTTCAAGAACATCTACAAGCCTGGCTAATCTATGGATTTTCATCTCATTTTGCAATCATCAACCATGAAGTAATAATTGTTTGGAAGATAATGTTGCTACTTCCTGTTTCTGTATGAATGAAGCAAGCAAGTCTTCTAAAAATTGCATGTTATCTTGAAGTCTGGCAAATTAAGGTCCTTTGAAAACCCTGCCTATTTCCATACATTATGACCTTCTGTCTTAATCACGTACTGGCTGCATAATTGGCCAATTATGTTGGATAACTGCCAGAAACCAGTTACTCTCTGCTTGTCAGCAAGTCTTTAACTCACAGAGAGTAGATTGTGACTTGTAAATGCTTCTTCCTTTTCATTTGGAAAGGCTGGAGAAAATGTGTGACCTGTGGGTCACCAAAAGTTTTTTAGTAATTGGTTTAAATTGGTTCTGCCTCAATCAGAGGAAATGACTGCAGAGGCCTCTTAAGTCTTGATTTCCTACCCAAAATCTGGTTGGAAGATTTCCTTTTTATTTTTTTGCTTGGAATGGGAGATATATATTCCCAGTCTTCCAACCAGAAAATATTTCTGGATACCTGTAAATTTAGCCATCACGTTCGATATACCCACTCAAAACGATATCTCCTTCTGCTACCCAAATAAAAGCGAACAGACACACAAGAAAACAAGATTAGAAGTGGATTCTACAGTTTCAATAATAAATGTATGTTTGCAATAGTGGCAAATATCTGTAACCTGGGTGTAAGATGAGAGTGAACGTTAATTCTCCGAGCTTATGGGTTGGTTTCTGAATGTTTTGTTAGCAGGATAGGTAACAGAGTTTAGGGGATGCCAGTGTCAGTTTTTTGTTTACAAGAGTTCAGGTGTGGGTGTATCAAATGAGAGTCTGTGATGGGTTTTGTGATGGGCCAGATGTAAGTCATCAATGAGTGTTGGGCCAGGTGTAAGTCATCAATGAGTCTTGTCATGGGTAGGTGTAAGTCATCAATGAGTCTTATCATGGGTAGGTTATAACAAGTCAGTGTCATTGGGAGGTGAACAGCTGATGGGGCGGCCTGGGTGGGTTGGAACATTCATGAGCTTTAGTTTCAACAAGGTGAGCGATAAGCATTTCATTTCTTCACTTATTGGCCTCCGTTTTTTTACTTTCCAAAAAACAGGTTCGGGAGAACCCATAGCTAACATTATAGAAGGTTTATAGAACCTCCAAATTCCATCCCTGGCTGCCCCCTCTCCTCCCAGGAGTCTCCACGCAGCCCGTTATGAATGCGACGTAAGTGCAGGGCCCATGCGGAGGCTCGGGGAGGGGGGAAAAACGGCCCTCCGGAGTCAGGGGAGGCAGTTTTCGCCCTCCCAGAGGCTTGAGGAAAGCCTCCGGAGCCTGGGAAAGGCAAAAACAACACTCTCTTCTAGTGCAGGAGGCCGACTAGGCCATGCCCACGCTCACCGAGTAACCGGGCAGAGAACCCGTAGCTGAAATTTTTGAAGTCCACCCTGGTTGTAAGTAGCCATGCAACTTCAGTCGTCACAATTACAACTACTTCAAAAGTGAGAACAAAAGGCTACAATCCTGAGATAAGAGTGGAGTCAGGTGAGAAGAAATATACTTGCTAACCAAACCATAGTTTGGTCATTTTGAGCTCCAGGGATGCCTCGAGCAGTCCAATACATTGCAAATAACAATATTAGAAGGAAGAGGCTTCTTGAAGACCTCCGTGGTGTGTGTCCTTGTGTTTTGTGAATAGTCATTGGAGGCATACTCTGAAATAGAGCCAGTGAAGTTAAGACAGGCAAGATGCACATCGGTACCGATTTCTATAAGCCTTGGCATACCCTAGGTATAAAGCAGCCTAAGCTTTCTCATTCGCAAGCAAAACAGAATTAAGCTCAGCTTCGCCAAAGCAGAGACCTTGGAGATGCCTGAGGTCTATTCAACAGCAGGCTCATGTATGCAGCCAGGTGTAGCGAGAAGCCCCACATCATGCTACCTGTCTGAGGGAATCAGATGAGGGAGAAGCGGGGCGGCTGGAAGAGCGGAGGCTACAGGAGAGCTCCCACTGCTCGACAACCGATCGACGAGCTCGCTCAGTCTCTGGCTACAAAATAAAGGCGAGAAAGTCAGGCGATGACATGTTTAAAAGCCACAGGAAAATGAAATCCATCCAACCTTCAATATATCAGATGCTTTCAGCGGGGAAACAATAGAGCCTAAGTGCTCACCATGAGCGCTTTCCTGTCATGTTTAGTTCAAATTCTGGAAATGAAGAACTATCCAAATTGATGAGGATTGGGGGATTTGGAAAAAAATTTTACTACACTATAGTCAACAATCTGCTCTGAAGAAAATCTGGGAAATCTTTCTGAAAAGTTTATGTAGTAGTTTAAAAAAAAGTTCCCCTCGCACATATGCGCTAGTCGTTCCTGACTCTAAGGGGCGGTGCTCAGCTCTGTTTCAAAGCCGAAGAGCCAGCTGTCCAAAGACGTCTCTGTGATCATGTGACTGGCATGACTAAACGCCGAAGGCGCACAGAGCAATGTTACCTTTCCACCAAAGTGGTTCCTATTTTTCTACTTGCATTTTTTTACGTGCTTTCGAACTGCTGGGTTGGCAGAAGCTGGGACAAGTAACGGGAGCTCATTCCGTTACGCAGCTTTAGGGATTCAAACCGCCAAACTGCCGACCTTTCTGATCGACAAGCTCAACGTTTTAACCACTGAGCCACCCTTGTAGAAGATTATCATTTGGTAATAATAAACAGAAATATTGTGGCTATAAAACACAACGAAAAACAAAAAGATTGGGTTTTTTGAAGAGATGTATTTTTACAGCCTTATGGCAAAGCTGCTGATTGGAATGTATCAAAAGAGGAGATTGCTTTTTATACCATCAGGATTAATGTGGGGTTTGACCCTATAAGCCAAAACTGATAGCTGAACGGACAGAATTTGACACTGCAGTAGCTTACACAAGACTAGAAAGTATATGCTAGTTTTCCTGAATCTGGCGCCCTCTGCATTGTGCTTAGACAGCAAATACCAGAGTTCCAAGACACTGGAATTTTAGGATCTGCAGTCTCAACACATTCAGAGGGTGTGTTAAGAATTGTTTCAGAATGCATTCTAATTTTCAAGGGATAATATATGACTGAATTCCTGGCACCGCGTATCAGATTAATGAAGCAGAGAGAATGCAGGAATTTGATTTGTTCTTTTTTTTAACAACCATTTTTAAATTGGGTTTAAACCCTGTTTATGGGTTAAGTTACCGTATTTTTCAGATTATAAGATGCACTTGACTATAAGATGCACCTAAATTTAGGAGAGGAAAACAACAAGAAAAAAGCTTTTTGGCCTCTGCATGTCTCATTTCCGGACCTTTTGGGGGGCCTTTTTTCAGTCCTTTTCCAGCCTTTCTTCTACCCATTTTCAAGGCTTTTTGGCCCATTTGGGGGGCTTTTTGGCCTGTATATTTTGGCTTTTTTGGCTCATTTTCAAGGCTTTTTTAGCTCGTCTTTGAGGCCTTTTTCAGCCCACTTGTTTTTGGAAAAACGGATCAAAAAAGCCTCAAAAACGGGCTGAAAAAGCCTCAAACTAGCAAAAAAAATAATCTGAGAAAGGGGCATGTGGATGCCAAAAAATGGCCAGCTGGTAGGCGGAGCTTCAGCAATATTCAGTCTATAAGACGCACAGACATTTTCACCCCCTTTTCGGAGACAAAAAAAGTGTGTCTTATAGTCCGAAAAATACAGTACTTTCTGATTTCTTGGGTTTAGCTACTCCTGAAGAAGGTCATTTTACAAAAACATGGTTGCCCAAACCTAATAAATACTTGCAGACATAATTCTGCTCCAGACTGGCCAAGCAATGTTCTGCTAACAACTGGTTGAATCTTTTCCAGTCTCTGAAAAATGCAATCCCAATTCTTTGGAGGTACAAAACATGCTTTTGATCAAAAATCCTTTTTAATTTAGTCACTTCCTTCCCACAGAAGCCACATTCCGCTCATTAGTGCCAGAAGCATCTACTGAAATACTGATTCCACAAGGGGGAACATTTGTTAGAAAAGAGGGGGGGGGGGAAATCACAGTTTTTTTCTTTGCAAGCTCAGAACGGTAGTGCATGAATTCCGCTACAATGTGAGTATATAGTGATCAGCCATTAATACGTGGCGTCTGATGCCTGCCACATTAAGAGCTGCAGCAACTTTTCATTCCCTTTCCGTGGAACAGCAAGCGATCAAACCAGACCAGACAAGCAGGAAATCCATCACCTGGTGCCTGGTGGCTGGCCTCTGCTCCAGAAGAGCGGCCAGCTGGCTTGCCCTCTCTTTAATGGTGAGGGTATGCTCGGCCATATGGTCATCTGAAAAGAAATGATGAGTCCTCTGCAGAACAACAACGAAGGAAGAAAATGACTGGAGGAAATAATATGCACAGGGGGGAAAAAAGAGAGAGCTGAAAGCAAAGAAGCCAAGCTGATAAGTGTCCATGCCAGACAGCTCAACGATATGCCATTTGAGGGAGCTGTAAAACTCTTCTGGAATAGAAGCTATTTCACTCCTCGGGTGGGACCAAAACTTGTCATAAACCACGTACAGTGGCCCAATCTGATCATGTCTGCTGTTGAAGACCTACTGGTTTCCAGTGGATTGAAAGTAGCGGCTGCATTCCAAGCATCTCGCAGCAGCGTGAAATAAAACATGCTTCCATGTCTATCCAAACACCATGGTCATTCTAAGTCAGGGATGTCAAACTCAATTTCATTGAGGGCCACATCAGGGTTGTGTTTGACCTTGGGGGGGGGGGTAGACGTGGCCAGGGTGGCCCTGGCCAGCTTGATTTCACTTGTGTCAATGGTGCCTGTGGTGGCCTGAGCGCTCTGCCTGTGAAAACAGGCTCCCAAGCTCCATTTTCGCTGACAGAGGCACCACGGGGCGGTCCTTCGCTGTTTGCAGGGCAGCCCCGTGGACCAGATCTAAGCACCCTGCGGGCCGGATGTGGCCCACGGCTTTTGAGTTTGACACCCCCTGTTCTAAGTAATACAGAAGGACAGATAAAGGCAGGGGGAAAGGTAGGGCTCTTTTGAAATACTGAAGAGAGAAGAATTGTGCTTCTGTGGGTTCTGAAGAATCTTTTGGGGATTGACTCCATATAGCACAGTGAGAGTTAGAGAGCAAGGACAGAAAGATCGATGCAATATAAGGGCTAGGAGAAAGAGAAAGAAAATGCTCTGGGTTTTTTTTCTTGCTCCATCTTTGCTTCTCATTTTTTAATGCGTGCCAGTGTGCTCGCAGTAAAAATAAAATAACAATAAAGGTTATCTTATCTATATTTCAGCAGCGGTATAGTAAATCTGATAGCACTGAAGGGGAATCATACCAAATGCACCCTTTATGGCAGAAAAAAGCCTCCTTTGGCTTCACCACCGCATTCCCTACCCCAAAGCTGGTTCCAGATCTGCAGTGAGCAATGTGCCAAACTGAAAAAGCGTACTGCATACTCTTCAAAAGGTGGGTCAGACCTTTTCCAAGCAAGTTCTTTGGTCAACCCCATACACTCAAGAGAAAGATTAATTTTGGAAAGATCTTCAGCAGTGTTGCACTGAGGTTATTAGCATCATCCACACACAGATAAACACACAACCATCCTCCCCAGCCAGCTGACGATGTGCCTTCTACAACTCATGCTTGGTTTGATCATGCCAATTTACCCATTGATGCCTGGGACTCTGTTCTCCAGGTGGATCTGTCTGAGGATCTCTGGTGGCCTGCGGGCAAAAGAGTTACCTTAACGACACACACCCCACCCCTCCCCGGACACACAAAAGACAGCAGAGTTTAATTAGGATCGCCCTAGAGGAGAAAAAGATTACAAGTCCAGGAAATATTTTGATTTCGGCATAGGTCATGCCGGGATAGGGAGAACATACTTATCCAACTTTATGAGGCATGGTTAAAAATAACACTCTAGACAAACTGTGTTAATAACTTGTGACATAACACTGCATACACAGTAATAAAAGGGGTGCAGGAAAAAGAGACAGTTTCCAAGAAATGACCAAGTTAGTGCATTAAAATCTACCTTGTTTTAGAAATAACGGGGAGAGTTAGACGTAAATAATTCGGCTAATCAAAACCAGATAAATTTTTAAAAATACATTTATTGTTTTGAAAAGATCCAACTCTTCTTAACATGAGAAGTAAACAGGCCTCTGGACCAGCCTCGCTCTTCTATTCATCTATGGGGACCATAAGCTATCCTTAAAAAATCTAGATGCCTATATTACAATTTACCTATCTATAGTTTTAGTCATCGTGGAGAAAATCTATCTATGTGGTAGCTAGCAGTTGACAACGACTTGATAGGAGATAATTGTTTTTATCAAACTAAAATTCCAAAGAGCAACAGAAAACTACTCTTCACAAAGAAACTCCTATAGTTATAATCTTTCTATCAAGTCTGCATTTATATATTGTTTAAATGGCATTGTTTTCTGAAGTGCCAACATAGAAAGATGTTATCTTCTCACCTAGCAAATCCAGAGCTGCTTCCATGTTCAAATCATAACTATTTTACACATATTTTTAAACAGCTATGATTTATAATCAGGGTCCACAATCTGTGACCAAAGTAACACTTTCAGACTTTTGAAGCATATATTTCCCTAAACCCGTGATGGCGAATCTATGACCCGCGTGCCCAAAGTGGCACGCGAAGCCATGTCGCTCAGCATGCGTGGTCTTGCCTGTTTGTTTTCTGGATTTTTGGCGTGCATAAGTGCGCGACAATCAGCTGTCCTTCACACACGCGGCAGTGCTGAAAACCGGTGTGTGCCATGCATGCCAGCCAGTTGCTCGTCACTCGTGCATGCACGGCAGAGCCCAGAGGTTCAGCTTTTCTGAAGCATGATCCCTTCCCATGCCCGGCAGTGCTGAAAATCAGCCTGCGCATGCGTGCCGGCCAGCTGATTTGTCAGGTCTGTATGCATGCTAGAACTCAGAAGTTTGGCTTTTCCAGAGCATGGCCCTAATGATTGCGCATGCGCGCATGCGACGTTTCCACTTGAACCTATTGGCACTCAGTGCCGAAAAGGTTCACCATCACTGCCCTAAAGGCTTGGGTATGGACAGCTCCTTCTTGCCCTTTTGTCAGGATGAAAGCAGCACTGGGGCTTCACACCCTAAGCTCTTACACCTGTAGGTGTGCACACATAATGTAGTCCCCATTTCGCAACTGATATAATTCACAATTATAATGGGGATGAAAGAAATAAATTTAATCCTTGCATATATGGCCTTTTATGGCCTTTGCTGGCCTGTAAAGCAAAGGGAAGCTGAAGGAAGTTTGTAAGCAGTCACTTAGCGACTGCTTTTCTTAATGATGCAGTTGCTGATTCCAATTATGGTCGCTAAGCAAGGACTACTATACTGTCACACGAAACAAAAAGTCATACTTTGGCAAGGGCACTGCAAAATTGCTTCATCAGCCTGGCTTCCTCCCTTCCTCTAAGAATGGCTTCGGAAAAAATTCCAAAACCCACAAAAGATCCAGCAATTTACCCTTTCCCAAATGACAGGAGGCTATAAGTGGAAGGATATTCTATTCAGTGTGAAAGGGATTATATTTTAACTAAATACGTTTAAGTGTTTTCCTGAAATCGGCATTTTAAATCTCAGCCTGTCTCTCGAATACTAGATGCGGAATGACCTTAACTAAGGGAGCTTCCCCCCCCCTTAGTTGAATCAAGCACACATTTTGATTTACGTCTGTTTTTTTCCAACCACGAGGACAATGGTTAGAAGACCAATATATTTTTTTTACAAATGAGGATACCAAAATTGGTAAGCTTCTTAAGCTACAGCTGATTTAGGCTCTTAATTTGTCATGCTGTTGCATAACTATTTATACTTAGAGAAACACATCATTTTCCAAGTCTAGTGCCAACGCAGATGACCATTGTTATTTCAAGTTTAGTGACATGTTTTGATTTCTCCTTCATATTAAGAAAAAATCTAGACGTTTAGAACTCATTTTGAGCTAACTTGTTTGGTCTTTCTTTACTTGTTTACTAAATAAAGGAGAAGGGAGGAATTTACACCTAGCTGCCAAGCTTTTCTTCCTGGGGAAAATCTGACTTTTAATTCCCATCTCAGAGTCAAGTGCCACCAAGTCAAAGTGTCAGGTCTTATAGTCTAATGACCAAACAATGCCATGAAATCACAATGCCAGCTTTCGATTAAAAAAAAAACCCTTGAGATTGTTGCTAGTTGGGTGCTTCTGCATGGAACCCACCGCTGGGAGCTACGGAAAATGGCTACCCTTGGGGTATTATTAAGAAACTCCTGGCGGCTCCTCTGTTTGCTTGAGCTAATAATAAAGCTTAAACTACCTTTGTTTACTGGCCGGCTTATTGTTTCTAGATCCAAAAGAACCAATTGCCTGGGCACCTGATCGCTGCCCTGGCATTTGGCATAACACTAAGGAATATTGCCTGGAAAGAGTAACCAGAAAAACCGAAGGTGTCCACAAAAATAGATAACATGCAAGATGCAGACATTTTAAAGGATTTAGTTGTTTATTAGTGCTTTAGAAGTGGGAGAAGATAAAATAAAGCACTAAAGGAAGTAAAAAGGTCAGTGGGCTAGAATCAGCCGAACTGGGAACACTTTTCTTAAGGGTCAAACATGATTGAGTTTTCCAATCTCACAAGTAAAGAAGATAATGTCTCTGTGCTCCATTGAAGAGCAGGGTTTCTCTAAGAACCTTCGTTAACAAAATGCTTCCCAAGAACTGAGTATAATAAGATTTTAGTAATTATAGTAATTTAGTAACTATACTAATATAATTTCACAGCATAAAAACTTGATCTACATGTTTTTTATGTCTCACTTTCTTCTCTTTAAAAAATAAAATAAAATGAGCAAGATTTGAAAGAATTTGCATTTCACCAGTGATGATAATGACAAGGAAAGAAAAAAAATATAATGTAGTATAATAACAGAGTTGGAAGGGACCTTGGAGGTCTTTTAGTCCAACCCCCGCTTAGGCAGGAAACCCTATACTATTTCAGACAAATGGTTATCCAACATCTTCTTAAAAACTTCCAGTGTTGGAGCACTCGCAACTTCTGGTATCTTGAACACCACATATATCCCAAAGGTGCTTTTTCAAGAGGCAACTGACATTTTTTGTTTTTCTTTGAAGATGTTTCGCTTCTCATTCAAGAAGCTTCTTGGATGAGAAGCAAAACTTCTTCAAAGAAAAACCAGAAAGTCCAGTTGCCTCTTGAAAAAGCCCCTTGGGGACAACCATGACCTGGATGACTGAGAATCTCCATAGACATCACAGATATCCAGCTATAACAAGAGTTAGATAAGAACAAGTAGATTTTGATATTGTCAAAACAACAATGTATATATGGTAATACAGTGGTTTCCAAACTTGGCAAATGGAGAATTCTGGGAGTTGAAGTCCACAAGTCTTAAAGTTGCCAAGTTTGGGAACCACTGTGGTAATGTGTGTGTGTGTGTGTGTGTGTGTGTGTGTGTGTGTGTGTATGTATGTATGTATGTGTATACATACATTCATACAAACACACACACACACAAAAAATAACAATAAAGTTTTAAGAAAAATGCCTACAAATTTTCTGTCAAGGAAAACACCTCAACAGGAAAAACACCTCTAATGTTTGAAGGCAAGTAAACGGAGTATTTTAATCATAGTAAATAAAACAAAAAGCCAAACAACAGGCAATCACAAAGATCTTAAACTAAAAATAGAATCAAACTATTTTGAATTTAAATTGTTAGCATTAATTGCCACTCCTCTTATAACAATAAGATAGCTGTGCAATCCCAACATTAGCCTTTATTTAAGCTCAGGATTTTATTGGGTTCAGCAACATACGTATGTTGCACATAATTATCTAAGGTAATGGACCAAGTAGATTCCATTTAATCATAAGATACTAAACTGAAATCCAATGTGTACTATTAAGTTTTCTCTAGGGAGGAGAGGAAGAATCAGATTAAAAGAGATCTGCAGGCTTTTAAGGAGAAACCCAACCCAAGAAGGGCATGTAATCCAGTCATTTGACGAAGCAAGGAAGAAGAGAAAAAGGAAGAAGGACAGAGCATGCAGAATGAAATCACCTGCTGACTGGGGTACGATGGAGAGGAAGTACAAATGGAGGAAGAAGAGAGCATGATCACTTTTTTGGGACAGGTCCGACAACGCTCCTTTTTCCTCATCTTTGTTTTAAAACAACAGGAGGGGAAAACGATAGAACAAGAAACAATATCATCGGCTTTATTTTGACACCCAGCATAGAAAACGCAACATCTTATTATTATTTTTTTCTGCAGAGAAAACCAGCATTTTCGTTCAAATACAGATCTCAAATTGTGTAGCCAAGGAATGCATTTGAGCGCCTTCCCCTATGTTTTGCCTGAGTTGGGACTGAAAAATGCATTGTCCGGAACAGGAGTCTCCAACCTTGGCAACTTTAAGACTTGTGGATTTCAACTGCCAGAATTCCTCAGCCAGAATTCTCCAAGTCTTAAAGTTGCCAAAGTTGAAGATCCCTGATCTGGAGCAGTGCTCCTTAAATTAAATGTGGATTTTGGCCAATGCAATGTTGCTGGGGATAATGGAAGTGGCACGTGAATATATGGGGAAGGAATCAAAGAGAACAAGTGATTTGAAGGAAATGTTAACCTTGTTTTCTTTCTTAGCTTCAGAGCTCGACCCTCTGCAGAGCAAACTATTAAAAAGGGCTGGATTTTCACTTCACCTGAAAACTTTCACAAATGTTCCTGACAGGTTGCTTCATTTGTCTGAAGGGCCTCAAAAATGTTCAAATATGGAATTCTGTGTCCAGTTTCAAAAGCACCAAACGTCAGTCAAGCAAAATGAACTGCCTGCCCTACTCTATGCAGTGTTGAGCAATTTGCATAAAACAACTCAAGCTATTGTTGTTGTGTAGAAATATACTGCTGTTTCCTATTTTTATATTATTTTCCCAATCCAATAATATTAATTGCAAAACATACCAGAATATACAGGTCATACAACATATATATACCATCAATTTTAAGGTAAAGGTAAAGGTTCCCCTCGCACATAGGTGCTAGTCGTTCCCGAGTCTAGGGGGCGGTGCTCAGCTCCGTTTCAAAGACGAAGAGCCAGCGCTGTCCCAAGATGTCTCTGTGGTCATGTGGCCGGCATGACTAAACACCAAAGGTGCACGGAACGCTGTTACCTTCCCACCAAAGGTGGTTCCTATTTTTCTACTTGCATTTTTACATGCTTTGGAACTGCTAGGTTGGCAGAAGCTGGGAGAAGTAACGGGAGCTCACTCTGTTACGTGGTGCTTGGGATTCGAACCGCCGACCTTTCTGATCGGAAAGCTAAGTGTCTTAGCTACTGAGCCACCGGATCGTATCATCAACTTTACTGCTTGCCTAATGATGACTCATATCATGAGAGACTACATGATGATTGATGAGACATAAGATTCCACCTGGATTTCTTTCTAGTTCCCCAAAGCTAATACTACACTACACTGTAATAGGACTTGTCCTTTCTACATCTGCACAGGCCTATCTTTCTAACTTCCTGATACTACAGTGACTATGTATTTAGAGATGGAGTCACAGTGTTCCATAGAATGTAAGAGATACTTTGCAAACCACACTACTGGGTGCCCAACTTTTTCATCTTTCGAAAACATACAAACAAGATGTCAGTGTGTCAGTCCATACACAATTGTTCCCCAGCAACTGATAGAACGCCATGACGTTCAACCTCTGAACCCTTGAGCACAATACGAAGTCTTCATGGTCAGTAATGATTAATAACCTTATTCTTCATAACTACCCCTACAATTTGTGCAATCAAATTCACAGTTGCAGTTTATTATTCCAGTTTTGTATTTTCCTACTTTTGGGCCTGGGCTCCACTCTACCATGTCCCAATAAATCCATCTAAAGTATGGATCATTCCATCAAACTTCCAAAAATGTAGAATACACTATTTCCCACTTGGGGAGGGGGAGGGTAGCATTCAGTTCTTGGTTCATAAAAATACAACAATGAAGGGTGTTTCCTGGGTCAACGCATTAAAGGTACAAGGCGATTGTGTATTACAGAATTCACTGTTGATGTTCTTCTATAATAATCATCTTTTTCCATTTCAGTGTAAAAAGGTCTGATGTTGTTGCCAACATAATCCTTCTCCATCAAATAATAAACACATTTGACTATCTTGACACAATGACCTACCGTCAGAATTCCAATCTGCAAATTTCAAGTTTCAAAACTTTTATTTCCCCTCCACCTCCCCCCACATAATTGTGCTATTAGTATGCAAATGATGAGTAAAGCTGTTAAGTTCAAGATGAAATTGTCTTCAACCACAGAGCAGTCATGTTTATTTCTTCAGAGCTATTGTTAGATTTTTCCCCTGACATGGTAGAAGAGTAGATTTAATCTTTTTAATAATGTCCGTTTTTATAAAAAAAAAAAAAAGAGAGAGACTATACTTCTTACTGTGTATACTCATGTTAATAAAAAATGTGAGGATGATTAGAACTGGTAGAAAGATGTTGAATCTACTTAATTAAATTTGTTCAAGGTAAAGCATCAAGTGAATAAAAGGCATAAGATTCTTTTGGCCAGATGTTTTTGTGGAATACAATCAAAACACAAAAGGACTAATGTCTCAGACACTCTTAGATCTGACCAAAATGTATATGTGGGATGAATTGTTTCTTGGCTATAAGTGGAAAGAAAATCAAAGAGCTGTTCCATTTACATTTGATGCTGTTTCTCTTGGAGAAGATACCATGTCTCTACATGCTTCAAGCTACTGAGCGAAGAGATGATTGACTTGTTCAATGAACTTCAACAAAAGTTCACACTGTAATTTGTAAGACTCTTAAACAGTAATTTGGAAAACTTTGTACCTTTCACTTTCAAAGCCATATATGCTTCATCTTCAAGAAGAAACCATGATATTGACCAGAATGAAGTTCATAAAAAAATGCCCTAACTAAAAACTTTGTCTGTAATTACAGTATTCTCCCTGTGTTGGTAGTAATAAAAATGGAAATTTCCATTAAAGATTGCCTCTTTGGGAGGGGGGGGGGGTTGCATATAGAGGAGAGAGGAGACAAACAGTTATGTTTGTCAACAACTACCATCTGAATGCAATCGGAAGGAAAAATATAAGGATAAGATCTTGCAACCATTGTTAGAAAGACATATCTCCTTTAACAGCTGATTTTGGATAGCTGTGGGATATTTGTTATATTCTTATAGTGCCTTCTCCATTAGCTGGCCACCCAAAGTTCTTCAAATGCTGAAATCTCTTATGATAATTCATCTTGTTCCAGTAACTCATCCTTGATGTGATTTTCATTGATCAAGATAGCATCATACTTTAGCAGGATTGTCTTCGCATATGACAATTGTGAAGATTAAGATCTCAAAGCAATTTCACTCGGGAAGCCAGAATCATACCTTGAGCTTGTTTGGAGGTTCTAGCAGGGGAGCGCAGCTATCGTATACCCTTGACCGAAGATCGGTACACTCCTTCTATCTGGGATGGTCGTCCTCTTCCACCGAGCACGCAGCTTCGGGAGGGAGGCACATGGAGTGGTGAGGGAGGAAGGGGACAGCCAGATCAGCCAGCCAGATCAGCCAAATCAACCCTGGCGATCAATGTGACAGATGTCACAGCCAGATCGCCCTCACATCCAGAATCATACCAATGATACAGTTATATTTCAGACTCCTGCTTTCTCTGGGACTCATCTGAATCTAGGTCAAGAAATTAAATGATCTGCTCCAAAAAAAGCAAAAAACCTTTATGTTTGAGGGTTGTGTGGATCGGCTCCAAGTCCTGTACATAAATTGCTCAGAAGTAAGAAATTAAACTATATAACATAGCAAGCGTTCTACTGTATAAACTTGGTATGTTAAGTTACACAGCAAAAAGAGAGCCATGTTGCAAAACAAATTTAAAAATATTCCTTTCTTGCAGATTAATTCCATGTTTCTTGGCTCTGCACTTAGCACACAATCGGAGTTGGAAATGAAGCATGTCCATCTGGTGCGGTTATGTTCCGCCTGCTATTTTCCACTTCATTTTGCTTTCAAAAGGTTGTGCATAATTTTGGCCAGAATCAAGTAGGATGTCAGGCCTGACATAGGAAATGTACAGGTTTTGACTGAGTGGCTGATACACAAATTAAAATATGTTGGTAAATAATTACAGGAGCATTTCATAACCTGATGTCCTGCTGATGGTAACATGTTGAAGGAGGCTATCCATAGGTTGATAATGATGATGGACAATAGCCACTATAAATAAGTAAGCCAACAAGAGATATTCACCAGCAGGAGTTTACCAAGACTGAATAGACTCATCTTCATTTTCATTTGTGTTTTAAGCAGATGCTTAAATATTAGAAGCTCTAATACTGCTATACATTTCCTTTAAAAGAATCTATATACCTATTGTATGTGAATGCTTAGAATGCTTAATGTATTATTAATCCTTACATTAATTTGGGGTTTTTTTGCTCATGTTCTGATGGGAAATTGTTCCCTAACCATAAACTGATTTCCTTGAAGAAACTTTATATTGAAAACTTTATACTGAAAACAATACTAGAATAGGAATCAGAAGACGGAAAAGGGTGTGTTTAATTTCTAAAAGATTTCTCCTAATTAAATGAAATAACTTATTTACATTTACACTATAATGAAATCTCTTTGAAAATTCTTAAAGCTGAAAATGACCAGCATCTATTCTAAGTAGAGCAAAAATCCAAAATGCCAAATGAAATAAACTTTTCTTATCATCTGTAACAGGAACAGAAAGATGCATCTTTGGGTAAATGGCCAGTTCCTCTATATTAGTGTAAGAGGGACACACAATTGGTATATTTCAAAATGTGTGAAGTATTTCCGCCAGGGCTAATTCTCATATTATGTTTGCCAGTGCTGAGGATTAAATCTCCCTCAAGAAAGTTCCTCATAGATACTAGAATGCATTAATATTAAGTGCTCCCAAGATTCAATTGTAAGTATCTTCAAATCATGACTATATAAACTGATGGGATAGCCATGCTTCCATATAAATGAAATTTCATTTATTAGATGCTTTCACGGTAGTGATCTCATGACTGCTCAAGGTTTTGTTAATAAGATGTGTTAGAAAGGATCTTTGCTAACTTTTCTGTGCTATCAATTTTACTGGTGACTAGAAACTAGAAACCATATATAAGTCATAACTCTTTAGTAGGCTCAGAGATCTTGAACAGAAAGCAGGCCCTGCGTAAAGGAACAGAAGTAGTAGTGTGGGATGGAAAAGCATTAGCCAATGGGTTTGGCAGTGTGACAGTCATTCATCGGGGTTCGTTTTACCTGTTTCCACTGAGGTATTGGGGCATGGCGGCCCTGCTCTCGCTGTCGATAGGCAGGATGGCTGAGAGCACGGTCTTGATAAGGCTGGGCAGATTGTTGCAAGCAGGTCGTAACATGCCCAGATGGTGGGCATTTCCACGAAAGGCAAAAAACGGAACTCACAAAGAAACCCACAAAGGGACGGGGTGGAAATTGAACAGGGTGATTCGAAGACAGACATCAAAAAGGGGTGGGGGAGGAAACGGAGTAAGGAAAAATTAGTTGGCAAAGCAAAAAAATAGAGAAATATTTTAAAATGGAGGAGGGGGGAAAGGGGGGAAGGAAGACAGAAAACTTAGCCACGAGGAGGCCATCTGTCTCCTATTATTTGGACAAGTTATTTGAATAGGTTTAGATTGGAAGTGAACTATCAGAGGGGGGGGGGGAAATTCCTAAAATAATCACAGCACAGATGTTTTAATCCGTTCTTCATGCCAACAGTATCTTTACCAGGGTATCATTTGAAATTCTGGCATTCCATTTGCAGCACATTTGCAAATTGGATACAATGCTCGCTGGGAGAAGATACGTCTCCCGTGGTGCTCAGTCAAGTTAAATAAAACTTATAGGATTCCTGGGTGAAGCCGGTTATTTGAACCACTTTCTCAAGCAGAGAAGCTGGTTATGTATTAATGATTCATTGCAACAGCTACTGAAAAACTGTCTTCTGTATGTTGAACAGATGGCAATTCATCAAAGATTATTTTACAAAGGAGTTCCCTGAAGGCTACGTTTAACACCGGGATGAGCACAGAATGGGGGCTGGTGGTGCTCTCAAGCAGTAGCTTTCATGACTTGGGAACCTGATCAGGCCTCTACCCCCCCCCCCCCCCTTCCAAATTGTTTCTAGACACTGAGCAACTTGCCAGCACGTCTCCATATTCCAGCACTGCTCTTTGACAGACTGGCATAAAACCCCAGCAGGATTTTAAAAAGAGCTTCTTTATTCCTAGAATGCAAGTGCAGCTTTTATAACTTATTTGGCTACAGAGGGAGGCTGCATGACCTCCACTCAAATTCAAATGCCCCTCCAAGGCAAGAAGATCCATCGTTTATTCACTAAAGCCCCAAATGCATCCAATACCGGGTCCCTTCTCACCTGTCTCCGGAGACCCGTGGACTGTACAGGAGCGTTCTCCTCAAATTTGGCTAGCAGCTGTGTTGCCATAGACTTCACTTTATTCTGGTTCCCGATGGCAGCATCAATTCTTCTTTCGGTCAGGGCACTTACAAGGGTGGGCCTGTCTTCACGACAGCTTCTGGAAGTGTCCTCCTACAAAATCAGTGTCAAGAACAGATTAAGAGGTTCCTTTCGGGTGCACTTGAAAATCCCTCTACCCAATTCCAGCTCTGAGCATCATTGTGAATCCTGAAGCATGTTCTCATTCTTGCCAGTTTAGCTTTGCTCACATCCAAGTTCAAAGTAGCCTAATCTTACCATCAAATTAAAAAAAAAAGAGTAGGCATAGGCCAGGGGTGTCAAACTTGATTTCATTGAGCGCCGCATCAGGGTTGACCTCAGGCAGCTGGAGTGGACATGGCCAGGGTGGATGTAGCCACCTTGACTTCATTCGTGTTGGATGCCAAAAAATTTTGCAACCCACCACTGTCCCAACTGTCCCAGTTTTGTCTTTTGGTATTTACCTAGCTGCATGAAGATAGTTATTTAAGTGCCAGAGCTGTGCCCAAAACAATAGAAATGTGATTTGTTTTCAACCGAAAATAGTTATATTGGCACTCGGGATGAGTGCTAATAGTTCTAGGTTGACAGAATCAAACCTGGACTATTCTAGCTCTTGATTTCCATTTATTGGCTATTTTGATTGTTGCGTTCAATTTACTTTGGCTTTTGCATTCATTTCATTTGAAGTACGCAGAAATTACTGATTTAAAAATGCTTTGCTGAGTTTCAGTTCCATGTAACTGTGCAAATATATGATTCCCGAGTGACTCCTCTAATTCAAATTAGCTAAGATTCTTAAATGAACAGGGATTTAAAAAATGAAAACCGTATCACTTACGTCTTCTGACTGGCTGGTTTTCCTCCTTTTTCCTGAGCCATCCAGATCTTTCTCCTTTTTATCCTAAGCAGAAGAGAGAGAATTCTGAGTCCCCATTGTCTCTATATCATGCTATATATATTTTGATAATGTGATTATTCCTGTTTTTCCCATCTGAGAACAACCGGAAGACCTTTTTCTGAAGTGAGCCGGTGTATCTGTAACATTTTAGTACAGCCTCTTGAATGATAATCTACAACCACAACCGCATGTGCAGAAGCATTTTTATCATACTGCACATGTGGGTGCGCACCAGCGAACTGGCAGTGGTGTCTGCTGGAACTCACCCCTGGTGGAGAGGGAGACAGTGTTTGTGTTTGGGGGGGGGGGGGGAGTCCATTGTAACTTTGAAGTACATGTAGTCCTAGACTTACAACTGTTCATTTAGTAACTGTTCAAAGTGACAATGGCACTGAAAAAAGTGACTTATGACAGTTTTTCACAGTTACGGCCTTTGCAGAATCCCCCTGATCATGTGATCAATATTCAGAATCTTGGCAACTGGTTCATATTTATGACTGTTGCAGTGTCCTAGGGTCACATGATCTTCTTTTGCAACCTTCTGACAAACAAAGTCTATCGGGAAGCCAGATTCACTTAACAACCAGTTATTAACTTATCAACTGCAGTGATTTGCTTAACAACTATGGCAAGAAAGGTTGTAAAATAGGGCAAGACTCACTTAACAAATGTCTTACTTAACAACAGAAATGTTGGGCTCAATTGGGGTGGTAAGTTGAAGACTACTTGCAGTCATCCAGACAACAACCTTTCAGAGTTAATGCCATACACATCTTGGGAACTGCATTGTCTCTGAAAAATATCCATGCCTATGGCACCAGATTAACTGTCTTTTGTTACTCTTACAGATTATTATATGTATAATAATATTATACATATCTACAAGTATCTATTATAGATCTGTCTGTAGTTCAGAGAACAGAATGTTTCCATTCAATAATACAATACAATAGCAGAGTTGGAAGGGACCTTGGAGGTCTTCTAGTCCAACCCCCTGCCCAGCCAGGAAACCCTATATCGTTTCAGACAAATGGCTATCCAACATCTTCTTAAAGACTTCCCGTGTTGGAGCATTCATAATTTCTGGAGGCAAGATGTTCCACTGATTAATTGTTCTAACTGTCAGGAAATTTCTCCTCAGTTCTAAGTTGCTTCTCTCCTTGATTAGTTTCCACCCATTGCTTCTTGTTCTACCCTCAGGTGCTTTGGAGAATAGCTTGACTCCCTCTTCTTTGTGGCAACCTCTGAGATATTGAAACACTGCTATCATGTCTCCCCTGGTCCTTCTTTTCATTAAACTAGACATACCCAGTTCCTGCAACCGTTCCTCGTAGCCTCCAGTCCCCTAATCATCTTTGTTGCTCTTCTCTGCTCTCTTTACCGACCAAACTTGTACTTTAGTTCAAACAAGGGTTACTAGGCACTGATTCTTTCCTCTACAAACTTTTAATACACATTTGCAAGGCTAATTTTTCTTCCGTTTCACATATTACTGATAAAGCACTATATGAAGCATATCTTTTACACTCATTCCAGTTGCTCTACGTTAGCAAAGTAACCAAGTAAATAATGAAAACCTTCCAGAGTGAAATAGATAAAATGAATTTTTACAGATGTGCAGACTCTTAAATAAGCCATCAGTCATCCTTCTAGGAGATAGGTCAGCACCAGTCGCTCCAAGCTTCTCTTCCAAACTACCCATTATGACACTCAAAAACCACACACCCTCGTATGTGTGATTTGTATCAAAACACAGCCCTAGGGTTGATATGGCCTATAGGCTAATTAATTAATTAATTATGATGATGATGATGAAGAACAACTTCAGTACAACTTGATTTGCTAGCTTCCATTCAGTTATGCACTGGACATTTTAGTTTAGACTTCAACTTCAAACTTTGAGCAAAATGTATTATTTCTGAAATATGAGTCCCATTTCTAAGTTGCCACCAACATTGAGAAAATTATGACCAATTTGTTCACTTGCATAATTACACAATGCAAATGATATAAATTTGGATTTAACTGATATTCCTTCAAGTGGGCTATTAAATCACAATCTTACTGATGTTTACCTTTATTTAAAAAACATTGTTATTACCTTTGGGGTCCGTTTCCGTGAAATAGTCTGTCCCAACTTGCTTAGGAAGGAAATTGGTGATTTAGTGTTAGTGATTAAAGCAGCTTTTTCTTCTGCATTCAGTTCCAGATTATCTATAAAAAGAAATAAAAAATTAATGGAGGCATAACAAAATAAAAAAATCTCCCA
Organism: Thamnophis elegans; assembly: GCF_009769535.1. Lineage (NCBI taxonomy): Eukaryota > Metazoa > Chordata > Lepidosauria > Squamata > Natricidae > Thamnophis > Thamnophis elegans. The sequence continues at coordinate 14,481,786 of NC_045547.1, read as the reverse complement.
AAGTTCACACTTTGATGTTGGCTCTTTGCAACACAAGTATAGCTATTTCCGCTGTCTACATTCAGTTTGTAAACTACAAAAGTTAATCCTCCATTTAATCTTTTTTCCATTCTAGGAATTGATTTTCACTGCAATCATTTAAGATCCATAACAAGACAATGTTTGCCACCCTCAAGTAGAGATGCTTAACAAGGAAGATATTATTTTTCTAACATATTTATGTATATTTTATCTCCAAAGACAAAATACAAGGTCTTATTTTTCTGGGATCAATTTATTTTCATATCCTTACTGCAAAACTACTTTAGCTTTGGCAACACAACTACATTTCCAGATATTATTGCTTCTAACCATTTGGTTAGATCATCTAAGGTACATATTTATCACTACAACCTGTTATTCACAGACTTGCTCTAACATAAAGTCTTCAACTTTCTTCCTTAGAAGTCCCTACTTTTTTTAAGGTCACATTTTCGCCTTTAATATTAAATTGTAAGAGAACCAGTTTGAACATTTTCTCATAACTCACCAGCAATGTAAAAATATCACAAAGATAAAGAGCTAATCTTGATGGAAAGACACTATGATAGTAGCAGACAGGTCAATCTTCTATCTCATCACTTCAGAAATAATTCAATCCAGAATGCTTCACAAAATAATGTCCCCATAAGAACAATTGGGATTACAGTTTACTATATTGCATTCATATAGACACAGAAAACATTCTCTTTCAGCATCGAAGTAAATGAATTGTTGAACAAGACCAGTCACTTCTATATTGCAACTTTCAAAGATTGTAGTAGAGGCATAAGATGTATCTTACCATTGGAAGGAAGAGAGTCCTTGAACATCTCATAAAATTGGGTGAGATACATGACCATAGACAACTTGTCTGGTTCACTAACTGACGCCATATCTCTGCCAGTCATGATGGGAGAAATTCCAAGCTCTTTCTCAGCAATGTCAAATGCTAGCTGATTATTCTTCTCGATGTTGTATTCATCTACAGAATCAAAATCTCTGGAAGAGAAAAATACATTTTCTAAATTAGAACAAAAACTCAATCTACTATAGCTTCTTCTTGTGCCATATCCGTCATCGGATGTTGGCGATCATGTCGGAAATCCTATTTTTGTCAACAGCTGCACGAAGAAGTGCTGCTGAGTTTGCCCAAACCAGTCCCTTAGGTTTTGAAGCCATGATCTTCTTCTTCTGCCTGGACCCCATTTGTCTTTCAATTTTTCCCAGGAGGATTAAGTGAAGGATGCCGTATTTTTCTGAGTGTCGCATCGAATGTCCAAAATATTCTAACTTTTGCTTTTTAATGGCTTTGGTGATTTCCCTTGGCTTTCCCAGACGGCTTATCACCTCCTCATTTGTGATTTTGTCAGCCCATCTTACATGTAACAGCTGTCTGTAAATCCATATTGCAAATGCTTCTAGTTTCTTCAAGTGGTTTTCTGGCAGAGACCAACTGTCTACTCCATAGAGCAGGATAGAAAAGATGACAAGCCTGATTTTCAGCCTTTAGTTTAGGAAAATATAAATACCCCCTCAATTGCCTGACTGAATTTCTTCAAATAGCCATTCACAAGCAAATGCTATTGCTTACATCAAGTCTGGACGAAATCGATGAATAATAGCACACAGTGCAAGGCCACTCTTCCATGACGTTGTAAGATCTGTTATGTTCACACCAGCATAGCCGTCTGTCTGCCTCTGACACCAGCCCAGAAGTTTGCTAGAACGGGCCACAGACTCTGAAATAAACATTGAGATACAGGATTTTAGTGTTCAATGTGATTATGAAAGTAGTATTCTCAATCATTCTGGTGGACAAAGGCCATTTGTAATATTTGGACAGAGAACTAAGAAATAGAAAGTAGCAATGCATGGGTGAGTTCCTACGGTGTTGGTACCTGTTCGCTTCGCATGCCAGCCGCACTTTGCTTGCGCATGCGCAGTACACTGGAAATTGCGCAAAGACCATTAAACCATTAAACACTAATAAAAAGCATGCTGGCAAAGGCAGCAGAGACCAGGAAACCGGTTTGGGGGAGTGGCCAGCCTGGGTCGCTGCCAGTACTGCGATCCAGGCCAAATTACCACTACCAGTTCACCTGAACCGGTGCAAACCGGTAGCAACCCACCTCTGTAGTTTTTGGCAATCGTCTTTCTTTATTCTTTTTTAACTATTTCCCTTTCCCATCTCAAAATGGCCCAAGAACTGTAGCATCAGTCTTTAACAATCATGCTTTGGAGGGGTAGCTTGGGCATTGAAAATGGAACTCAAGTCAACATGATGCCCTAGAGCTATGGGCTGCCCACCCCCATTATAAATCAATTTTATTCTGACTGGTGCTCTTCATCTATACTGAACTAGAGATTAAAGAATAGCAGTGTTCCCATATCTCAGGGGCTGCCAGAAAGAAGAGGGAGTCAAACCATTATCCAAAGCACCTGAGGGCAGGACTAGAAGCAATGGTAGAAATTAATCAAGGAGAGAAACAACTTAGAACTAAGGAGAAACTTCCTGACAGTTACAACAATTAATCAATGGAACAACTTGCCTCCAGAGGTTGTGAATGCTCCAACGCTGGACGTTTTTAAGAAGATGTTGGATATTCATTTGTCTGAAGTAGTGTAGGGTTTCCTGCCTAAGCAGGGGGTTTGGACTAGAAGATCTCCAAGGTCCCTCCCAACTGTTATTCTATTCTAATTTCATGCCAATATTGCATAACTAAATGACATATAGGCCTAAAGGGCATGTTGGACAATAGCTTTGAAGCATAACACAACAATTCTTCAAGAAGGCATCACATTGGGAAAGACTGTTCATAAACTGAGATTTACATCAGTCAGAAAATACTAATATCCTGGTTTTGACAGCACAACAAAACCCTGTCTCTCTGTTTTTAATGCACACAGAGCTCTAAGGAAAATGTTTTTATTCTCATTCCTGCCCATAAGAATCTAAGTGTACGTAAGTGAATGCTAAGTGTATTTATAAGAGCCTGAGGGTCAAAGAGATCACTAATGGCTACAGCACAACTTAAGTAAATATGCAGCCAATATTCTCTTAATGCACTATTTGAAAATGGCAACTGGCATTGGAATCCAATTTCAAATTTCCAGGAAGGGAAGGGGGAAAAAAGACACTAACAAAGAATACATGGAATGACTTACCATTCCGCGATAACTTTGGTGTCCTGGAATTCACTAAATTTTCTATCTCCAGATGAATATCCTTCAGATCTCCTGTGTCGTACAAGTGACGTACCTTCAGCAGTCCAAAAAGAGTGCATGTATCACATCAAATGTCAAGATAACAACAAAGAAATTGCCCACTGGCTAAAGAGTGGGCAAAGGATATTAAGTATCTGCAGAAAGCTCACTTCTAATGCAGCACAGGAAGATTAATGGCCAGTGACTCTTGCTTGTTTAATGCATTTGAACATTGCATATTAATGTCAAAAACCACCCCAAGCTGTTTCCACGTTTTGCCTTTACACCCTAGGATTCACTGAGATCTCACATCTAAATATTTAACAAGCCCAAAGATGTTCTTCCTCCAAGTTTAGATTATAGTAGCCAATGGCTATCACTTGTTTATACATTTCATGGAATAAAGATTAACCCCCCCCAAAAAAAATCTGACCAAATAATTCTGAAATTATTTCCCTTTCCAATACACTTTTTGTCTTATTATTATATAAACAAAAGTTTATTTTATTTAATATCCTTCTATGGACATATATGAACATAACTAAGGTAAAGGTAAAGGTTCCCCTCACACATACGTTCCTGACTCTAGGGGGCGGTGCTAATCTCCGTTTCAAAGCCAAAGAGCCAGCACTGTCCAAAGACATCTCCATGGTCATGTGGCTGCCTTGCGTAAATGCCAAAGAAACGCTGTTACCTTCCTACCAAAGGTGGTCCCTATTTTTCTACTTGCATTTTTACATGCTTTCGAACTGCTAGGTTGGCAGAAGCTGGGACAAGTCACGGGAGCTCATTCCGCTACACGGTGCTAGGGATTTGAACCGCCGAGCAGCTGACTTTTCTGATTGACAAACTCAGCCTCTTAGCCACTGAGCCACCATGTCCCTCACATAATTACTCAAAGCCAAAAGTGACCCAAAGACTTATTTTGTGCAAGTTTTGATTTATTCTGTTCTGTAGCTGCAACTGATACTGTATGTTATGCTGTAGTACTTCAGTGCTGTATTTATATTACTTCAATGCCATTTCTTCAACTGGTTGCATAAGGTGTCCATCATAAATCCTGGAACACCCCAGGATAGAGCCAATTACCTGGCTTGGCCTTAGGAAATTGATATTGATGTTGGGGTATCGAGTGACAGGATCAATGCTGTATTGGCTGAAGTTCTTGCTGACATTTTCTGGCGTAGTTTGAGGCAACAACCTATAGATGCTCTCTCTAGGAAAAAACAGGACAATGGTGCCAGCTTCAGTGATATAAAAGACATTGACAGACATGACTTTACTACTTATAGCAAAATGACTATCTTCTACTGGGTGGATGGCATGTACCATGTCAGTGATGGCTAACCTTTTCTGGACTGACTGTCCAAATGCATGTGCACACACCCAAACCCCACAAAAGCAATGCCCACATGACCCCCGTGCATATGCCCCATCCCTGCATGCATGCACCCCTGCCACGCCACGCCCCTGTGCATGCGCCCCCCCTCCACGCATGCGTGACAGAGACCCAACAACCAGGCAGGCAGTGGGAGGTGCGCACATATGTGCGGTGAAGCTAGAGTAGGGCAACAGCTTGCATGCCCACAGAGAGGGGTCTGTATGCTAACTGTGGTACGCGTGCCAAAGGTTCGCTATCACGGTACTATGGTGTCTCAACTGCAGGTAGTCCTCGACTTACAACCATTAATTTAGTGGTCATTCGAGGTTAAAAACGGCGCTGAAAAAAAGTGACTTAGGACCGCTTTTCACATTTAACGACCATTACAGCATCCCCAAAACCACATGATCCAAATTTGGATGCTTGGCAACTGGTTCATATTTATGATGGTTCCAGTGTGCCAAAGTCACCTTGTGCAACTTTCTCACAAGCAAAATCAATGGGGAAATACAGATTCACACAAGAGCTTTAACAACTGGAGTGGTTCATTTAACAACTGTGGTAAGAAAGTTCATTAAATGGGGCAAAACACACTTAGCAAATGTTCTTGCTTAGCAACAGAAATTTGAAGTTCAATTGTGGTCTTAAAGCAAGGACTACCTGTCTTTCTGTGAAATGGTTATACTTTTCTGCATCTAGAATAATTGCCTGATCCATACCCAAACAGCTTGACGCTAGCATTTATACCCATGATAGCGAACCTATGGCACGTGTGTCACAGGTGGCAAGCAGAGCCATTTCTGTGGACACGCAAGGCATTGCCCTGTCAGGTGCAGCGCACATGCGTGTGCTGGCCAGCTGATTTTTGGGCTTGATTTTCGGCCATTTTTTCAGGAGGCTTCCCTGATGCCTCCAGAGGGAGAAAAATGGCCCAACGGGTCATTCTTGAACTTCCGGTTTACGCATTGGGCTATTTTTCGCCTTCCGGAAGCTTCAGGGCAACCTGGAAGGCAGTTCCTGAACTTCCAGTTTGTGTGTTGGGCCGTTTTTCACCATCCCCAGGCTCCTAGAAAGCCTCTGGAGCCTGGGCAGGGCGAAAAACAGACCTACCGGGCCCAGTGGAAGTCGGAAAACAGGCCATTTCCATCCTCCGGAGGGCCTTGTGGGGAGGGGGAAGCTGTTTTCGCCCTCCCCAGGCTCCAGGAAAGCCATGTGCAGGGGAAACAGCACAGGGGGACATTAAATTATGGTGGTGGGCATGCAAGCATGTGTGATAGCACGCAAGTGTGCTTTTGGCAACTGAAGCGAAAAAGGTTCGCCATCACTGATTTATACTTTCAAATGAATGAAACAGGGCCCTTTCCGAGTCTTCCATATTGCAAGAAACAGCTGCTTGGTTGGGTAAGCAGAAGAAGAAACTTCTCTTCAGAAGCAGGAATAAATAGAGAAGAAGTCATTTTGATTATGGTCTTAATTTCCAGTTCTCTTGAGCTAGGCTTCACTGACTATCAGCGAAGTACATACCAACGGAATTTTCGCCTTGCAAAGATAAGCAAAGTGGCATCTGACAAACTGCATATTTCATGCAGTTTTCAAACCAGGACAATGCTTGGCCTGTTGAGAGGAGCCAAATGCAATGAGAAAACTCAGAAAGGTGAGTGAGGCTTAACTGGGATATTTAAAGGAGTTAAACAAGTGAAGAAGATTAATGAGCATTGTGTTGTTAATTCTTCCATGAGGCGAAAATTAAAGGGAGCAGGAAATAATGAATACTTAGCAACAGGACATCTATTTAATTTGTTCCAGGTTTTTGTACTGCCATCATTTTTACACATTTTACCATCTCCCCACAATGTACAAAAAGGGAAGCTAATAATGCTTTTGTTTAATGAAAGAAAAATGCATATTGGAAAAGAACAGTTTTTAACTACACTACTGCTTAGCACTTTTTAAGATAGTTAAGTATACTGTATAATAGCTCATTTTCAAATGATCAGTTCCTGTAATTCTAAAAGGATGGTGTATTCAATGCCATTCTAACAATGCCACTTAAATGCAGGTTTCACTTATTTCATTCCATCCTAACCCATATGAACTGCCTCCTTGATTATAATGTCATATAATTTTCTGGATCAATCTGCCTCGACAAATCTTCTACGTCCTTTTTACATATCTCACTCAGTTAAATAATTCACTAAAAATATTAAAAAGACACTTTTAAAAACCACCAAACAAAGGGAACTTACATTTGTATTGTATGCACACCAGACACAAAACTAAGCTAAAGAGGTTGAATAATTTGTGGTTCATATGTTGTAGTAACCCAAACTTTTTTTTGCAAATTGTGTGAAACAACTATGACATGAAACTTTATATTGGGTATTGGTATTGGTATTTTATTATTTGTATGCCGCCCTTCTCCGGGAGGACTCAGGGTGGCGAACAATTCAAAGGGGAAAAAAAGGGGGAACATAAAAGACAAAATACAAATAATAAAAGTCGACAACAATCACACAACCATACATGTCGAGAGGGGAGGGAACTCATCACCCCCAGGCCTGCTGGCAAAGCCAGGTTTTGACGGCTTTTCGGAAGGCCTGGAGAGAGGTGAGGGTCCGAATCCCTGCGGGGAGTTCATTCCAGAGGGCCGGAGCTGCCACAGAGAAGGCCCTCCCCCTGGTAATAGCCAGGTGGCATTGGCTGGTAGACGGAACCCGGAGGAGGCCAACCCTGTGAGATCTAATGGGTCTGTGGGAGGTAACTGGCAGCAGGCGGTCTCTCAAGTACCCAGATCCAATACCATGAAGGGCTTTATAAGTTACGACTAGCACCTTGAAGCGTATCCGGAGACTGATCGGTAACCAGTGCAGCTCGCGGAGGATAGGTGTAACGTGGGTGTACCGAGGTGCACCCACGATCGCTCGCGCGGCTGCGTTCTGGACGAGTTGAAGCCTCCGAATACTCTTCAAGGGCTGCCCCATGTAGAGCGCATTGCAGTAGTCCAGTCTTGAGGTCACAAGGGCTTAGTGTGTTATATGAAGGTAACAATTGTGGTTATTTAACCTGAATTTTGGGCTTAAGAATGTTGCCAATTAGAAGCATAATGAGGCAACTTTCTCTCTGTCCCCCTAATTATGTTCAGATACTTCAGTTTAAGCCATCTTTTACCCCATGCACGAAGAGAAAAGTGTGTTTCTTTCTTGCTATGCTACTGTAGCTGAACACAGAAAATGACAAATATCTCTGGATAACACATTGACTAGCATAGGGACAAATAGGCGGGCACAGAATGGACACACAGGAAGATGCTAATGAATGCACGCACACTGCATATTAATGAGCCTGAACTTGCATACTCTTAGACATACAGTAGATACATTTTAATAGTAGATAAATTTCCTGCTTATGACAGCATACACATGCACGTATAAATATGCATACAGAGAAACAAGCATTTCCTTACCTTTCTGCAAGGACCTCCAAAGGACCTGTTCCTAAGGACCAGCTTCGTACCATCCATGCAGAGTCCATGGCAGCAAGAAAGCCTCTGGCTATTCCAGTTCCCATTGGCCAAAATGGCTGGAAGCAACCATAAAAAGAGGTTGGGAGGAATAAGAGAAGGGCAGATACAGTATATTCCATGGGAAACCATGGCTGAGACGCTTCCTTTGTAAATACACTGCAAAACTACTTTAAAACTCCAAGGGAGCACCTGTAGGACAAGATCTGATGGGACTGCTAGAGATCATTCAAAGTCCTAGAACAGTGATGGCTAATCTTTTTGGTATTGCGTGCCAAAAGCGGGGGGAGAACACAGGGGTTGTCCGTGGGTGTGCCCATACCCATAATTCTATGTCTGCAAACCATCACCACCCTCGAGAGAGAGAAAAACGGCCCAACATTCCCGAACTTCTGGTTTACATATTGGGTTATTTTTCACCCTCCGGAGGCTTCAGGGAAACCTCCGAAGGGTGAAAAACGGCTGAAAATGAAGGCCAAAGTCAACTGGCCAGCGCGCGCATGTATGCTGGAACTGACAGGGCAACACCTTGCGTGCCCTAACAAATGACTCCGCGTGCCAACTGTGGCACACATACCATAGGTTCACCATCACAGTCCTAAAATAATTTCTTGAAGTCCAATATAACATTGTGAACAACCTTTTTTAATGCCAAATTAAAGACTCTATATAACCATGTTCTTCATACACCAATGGGATATCAAGTAGAGGACTACTTCTAATGGGGCCTTGTATCCTAATGGGCCCTGTGTTTAAAATGTCAGAAATTCATGTCACTTTTTCATGTCACTCCTTTTTACGTTGAAATCAGATTTACAACAAAACTCATTTATTCTGAAAACAACAATAATTCTAATCTCTACTGAAATTTTCATATTGCATTTCTGTTCATCTTCAGAGATATCTGTGACTCCAAAAAGTATAAATATGCCATCAATATATAACAATGAAATCACCTTAGATATGCACATGTGCTACTCATTTAATGTTTGAGGACCTTACCATTATTCACTAAACATACAATATACAAGTAGTTCTCAACTTATGACCTTTCATTAATTATGGTTTAAAGTTACAGTGGCCTTGTAAACATTGCTTCACAACCTGTACTTGAACTTAAAACTGTTGTACCACCCCAGTGGCACAGCTTAGTGTATTCACTGAGGGAAGCTGGATTTTAATAACCATATGATTCATTTAACAATCATAACAATTGTCATAAAATTGGGTCTGATCATGTCGTGACTTACCTTACAACCACACAAACTTACAAGTGAAATTCAGTCCCAATTCTGGTCACAAGTCAAAGACTACTTGTATTTCTTGGGCAAAGAAGATTTTAGAGAAGCAAAATGACTAAGCTAGACACACATAATTAAAATGATCTTTCTATTCATAAGTGAGTAGCTAGGCTGCTGGAATCTATCTCTACATTCACTTTCATTTCCCTTCCCCCCCTTAAAAACATTATTTTCCTTATTTTCTATATTTTTAAAATCCTAGACTGGACAACTTGAATGAAACTCAAGTTTGCTTCCATTTTTTAGTCCTTCAGCAAATGATCTACCCATTTCTCCTCAGATGAAAACACCCTATATCAGTGATGGTGAACCTTTTCGGCACCAAGTGCCAAAAAGGGAGTGTGCATGCACTCGTCTCGGCCGTAACAAGGAACCATGCGCGCCCAACAATCAGCTGGCCGGCATGCGGGTGCATGCCAAAAAACAGAAGACTTGCTCTTCCTCTTTCCGGCACTGCCACATGCATGAAGATCAGCTGATCATCGCACGCGCATGCACGCCAGAAACCCAGAAGAGAAAGGGAGACGCCACACGTGCCAAGCGACATGGCTCCATGTGCCACTTCTGGCATGCGTGCCTTAGATTCGCCATCACGGCCCTATATGATGGTACTTTGAAATGGTGTCCACCATTTTAGCCTACAGCAGGGTTGTCAAACTGGCAGCCTATGGGCCAGATGTGTTACATGCAGGCCACGCCCACCCCAGCTCTGCGATGGGGAAAAACATTGTGAAACATCACGTGACGGCAACGTGACGTGGCGAGTTTGACACCCGTGGCCCTTAAATATTAAAAGAAAATTAAAAAAGGAAATCGAACAAGAAGAAAGAAATGGTTCAAGGAAGACATAGAGAGAACAAACCTCTAACAAACTGTCCCCGACCAATGCCACCAGCAACGGGTGGCCATTCAATTCTCGGACCATGGCTGCATTCTCTGAGGCATACATGCACGTGAAGTCAAACATTGCCACATCGGGCTGTCCGTAGTGGTTGATGGCAAAGTTCAGCGATGGCAGCTGCTGATTTGTTGAGAAGTCAGCAGCTTCCCTGGCGTAGCTGAGCAGAGCCTCTTGGTCCACATTCTCCCGTGACAGTAACAGTTCTGTGTCTGCATAATCCTGCCAGGCAAAATAAAAACTACGTCAGGGTTCCAGGTAATACACCCATAGCGAACAAAACTCCGAGGCAGGTAAATTCCTCAAAGAACAGTTTTATTGGGTATATCAAATTGGCACAGTTCTGAGGGAAAACCGACTCGGAAGGTTCCCGTGGCTTTCATCTAATTAAAAGTAAAAGTTTATACCCCTCCCCAAACAGTCAGTCACATGGTCCAATCAGGGTGCAGCCTGGTTGCCTGGTGACATCACTCCTCCTTTCTCTGACCAGGTGTGAGAATGTCCTTGGTTCCCAAGAGAAAGTATTTTGTTTTGGCTACAACCGCCAACCCCCCCCCCCCCCGCTATCACTATCCTCCCATCCTCAGCTCCAGTGTGGCAACACTGACGCTCTCAATATGGCTTCAGTCAGGTCAGTTTCGGGGTTGACAAACGAACCACGAGCTATGTATTGAAGATACAGTATAGGTAAATTTCCTTCAGCAGAACAGAAAGGTAGATAATTGCCCATTATAATCTGTTCTGAAAGATTATAGGGCAATGAAAACTAATATTATGATCCCCTAACCTTTTTTTAAACAGGTCAATGGCCTCCTCACCCAGATATAACTGAGCTTCAATAAGCACACTTACGTGTAATATGACTCCTTTGTCCAGCAAGCTCTGTTTTTTGGCAGTCATGACAAAATAATGGGTATCATCTTTGTAGTAGACAATGTTCTCTAGATCAATGCCTAAAATGGAATCAAGAAAGATCAAGAGTCAAGGAACAGGCTTGTAAATGCTTGAGCCCAAATCAAAAAAATGAGTCAAACTCTGCCACCAATAGTAGAAATGCATATCAACTCAGCATGTTTGTCCACTCAGGTTCAAAAGATCACTTAGAACAGGGGTGTCAAACTCAAGGCCCACGGGCCGAATCCACCCCACAGGGTGCTTAAATCTGTCCTGCGGGGCCAATCTGGAAATAGCAAATGATTGGCCCGTGGTGCCTCTGCTAGCAAAAAGGGGGCGGAGGGGCATGCAGCCCCCCACCCACTGGTTTTGACTTTGACGGCCTCCTGCAGCACTTAGCACTTTGCTGCAGGAGGCCGTCAAGGTCAAAAACAGGGGGTGGGGGGGGGGAAGTGCTGCAGGAGGCTTCCGTCCCATCCCCGCCATCTCCGCCTGGCCCATGGAGGAGAACTACAATGCTGAAGAAATCCAGTTTGATACCCCTGAAGGTCAGATTTCTCTTTAAAATTCCTTCCACTGCGATATTGGAGGATTCATTATTTTGACACTGATTATTAGTTCTTGGCTGTCCTTCAAAAGAAGGGCTTCTGAAAGCACAAATTAGGAAGCACCTTCTTTTAAATGGTCAAAGCAGAACCATCTTCTTCCAGGCATGTCCAATTGTTTTGGACGTTGAGCCCAGAAAACTGCTTTGCATGCTGGGAAAACTGTTGTAATTTGCGAAGATCTGCTGCCACACAAAGAAAACACACTGTAGAAGCCGCAGGATGTACACCTTTCTTTTAGTTCATCCTCTCTGCATGCAAACTGTAAAAACTCACAGCATTCATAGGCTAGGACACGGATGTCAAACTGGTGGCCCGCAGGCCGGATGAATCACGTGCAGGCCAGGATGAATCACGTGCCCCCATTCGCCTGCGAATGGGGAAAATGTCACGAAACGTCACATGATGGCAACGTGACACAGTGAGTTTGACACCCATGGTGTCACAAGAGCATCTCTGGAACAAAGACAGAATGAGATAACATTGCTTATTTTCAGATCTCAATCACTTCTACAAACCAGTTGCTTCTCGAAGATCCTGGAAAAACTTCTGGTTGAAAATGAAAGCCACGCCACTGATCTCTTCAACCTTGGCCTCAGCTGTGGTATTCCGGTTGATAAAGTTTGCCGTAATGGCAATTGCCAGCTTCCCACGAAACTCTTTTCGCCGAAACCCTACAGAACAAATACGCAATGACAAAACAGGCCTCAATTTTGAAATCAACTGCCTGGGGCGGGGGGGGGGGGGTGTTTGATGAATACACAAGATGATTTTATCTATAGTAACCAACCATGCATTTAATTTTCTCCCTTGCAAATGAAACTGTACTAAGGTACATGTACAACGTAATGCGCAAAGAGCTATGGAAATTTTTGTTTTTTGGAAGCAGATAAACAAATACAACTCCACACTTAGTTAAGTCATCACTTCGTCTGGCTTTTCTCAACTCTGCCTGATAACAATTCAGCTAACAAATCTTAGTTGAAAATTCTTTTCCCAGATCCATTATCTAGGACAGGGGTCACCAAACCTGGCAACTTTCAAGACTTGTGGACTTCAACTCCCAGAATTCTGAGAGTTGAAGTCCACAAGTCTTAAAGTTGCCAAGTTTGAAGACCTGTGATCCAGGACATAAAACTGGAAAAGAACTTAAGAAGGAATCTCTTGTATAACTTGGTTGAACACACAGTCTACATATTTAATATAATTTATTCCCATTAAAATGTCTCGCTGGGTAAAGGGTCATGAGAAAAACAGCATAATGCAGTAATAAGCAGAGGCTGCAGAAGTCTGTGATGGATTTCCTTTCCCATCATCCTCAGCCAGTAGGGCTAACCTGGCACTAGTTGGGCTGCAGGCATGCCCTACACATCAGCATAAACATCAGCAACAGTTACCTTCCAAAGTATTTCGCCTTCCATCCCCTCCAATTATCACATCAAACTCGTACTCCGACACAGGATGTGTTTTTGGATAGACTTGTGCACGCCAACCTATCCCTGTGGATAAAGTATATATTAACGCATCATGTACAAACACGGATACAGACATGTACATGGATTGCACACTCAAGCAATATGTAACTGGGCCTTTCAGTACCAGTGTGGAAAGTTAACCATCTCATTATATCTGTAAAATGGAATAGCCACATACAGTCACTACTCATGATGTTCTGATTATACAAGAGGAGAGGTAAAGAAGTCCCTGTGGATTTTACTCCGCTAACCATTGCTGACGATAGGGGGCAGTGCTCATCTCCGTTTCAAGGATCTTTGAACCGGCACTGTCTGAAGACATTTTTGCCAGCATGATGTGGCCAGCATGATGTTACGGAGCACTGTTTCCTTCCCACTGAAGTGGTGTTTAGCCCGCCAGCGGACTGGCAGCAGATTCAGACAGTGAGGAATCTCAGTTGGGGGAAAACCTTGGCCAGTTCTGGAATCTGAGGAAGGCTCTGACGAGTGCTCTGCGTCAGAGGCAGAGATGGGGCCAGGGTCATCTGACAGTTATCAGCTACCTTCGAAGTCAGACAAATAGCTAGAGCCTGTTCCCAGTGTGCGCATGCGCAGAGTTGCCAGACGAAGGGAACAGCTAAGGTACAAGGGGTGACTTGGGAGTAAAGCCACAGGTGGACGATGAATGCCCCCCTCCCATAGGGAATAAAAGAGGAGCAAAAGGGGATGGGTGTTTGCAGGAGACAATTAGTTCATTCCTGCGTTCTTCCCAAGTATTGCAGTGTCTGAAAGATATGGGCCTGGCCACTCTCCAAGGCTAATAAAGGTCAGTAATTGTGAACTAATTTGAAAGACTGTGGGCTGGTACTTTGCTGGAGAGGAATTCACTGTAAATTAAATAAAAGGTGCTGCTGGAGAAGCCTGGGTCAAAACAAGTGGTACCTATTCATCTACTTGCATTTGCATGCTTTCAAACTGCTAGGTTGGCAGGAGTTAGGGAGCAAATGGGAGCTCACCCTGTTGAGTGACACTCCGTGCTCAACGTCTTAACCGCTGAGCCATCATGCTGCCTTATACAGGTAGTCCTCGATTTACAACATTTAGTGACCATTCAAAGTTACAATGGCACTGAAAAAAGTGACTTATGAACATTTTTCACACTTATGACTGTTGCAGCATTCTGATAATCATGCAATTAAAATTCAGACGCTTGGCAACTGACTCATATTTATCATGGTTGCAGAGTCCCAGGGTCACGGGATCCCCTTCTGCAACCGTCTTACAAGCAAAGTCAACGAGAAAGCCAGATTCACTTAACAACCATGTTTATAATTTAAACACTAAAATGATCCACTCAAACAAAAACATGGCAAGGGAAGGCGTAAAACGGAGCAAAATTCACTTAGCAAATTTCTCACTTAGCAACCTAAATTTTGGGCTCAATTGTGGTCATTAACTCGAGGACTACCTGTACAAAAGTAATTCCTTAGGCATTGTATATAGAGCAAGAATTTCGCCCCGAGTTTGCTATAAATGCCAACCCTACTTACTCTCATTCTCCTGGTCCTCAGGAGGGCAGAGAAGACCCTGAAATTCAACATTGACATGGATCTCAATACCAAGAATTAAGGAGACCTTCAAGAGTATCAGCTGAAGCTGACGAATACCTGAGGAACAGAAGCAGAGATAGTAATAAAGAAAACACATTCTTCACAATTTATTCAACAGTCATTTCAAAGATCTGTGGAAGAGCTTGTCATTTAAAATGTAATCTAGTCAACAAAATTATTAAAAGCACCTGGAAATGCTTTTTTTACTTTGGAAAGAACAAAGAAGAACTTTCCAAAGTAAGTTCCAAATGGAACTGGCCATAAATCAGGCAAAACAAAACTACTCCAAGTTCTGTTCCATTTAATCATGACAGTCGGGAGAAAATTATTGTGTGGATTTTCTTCTTGAACAACTAAGCTGCCTATTAGAGTTCTCTTTCAGATAGTAACAGCTCTCAAATCCATGGAGTGTTTTAAATTTTATTAACTTCTATCATATACAGATTATGGCTCCATTTCAGACTAAAAGCATCACACTGGATCTGTTATTAACAAGAGTTTGATGTGAATGTAATTTGCACTTAATTGTATATGCTAAAAATCCACATCTCTAAAAGTGATGGATGGCTCTTTGACACATACATGGACTAATCTGGAATCAGAGGGCCCACAATTTCCAAATGCTGGATATAGAAAGATTTGAATATTGATTTCCATTGTTCCCAGCAGCTTTTGACAAACACTTGGGATCTCCAAGAAGTTGAAGCTGAGAACTTTTTACTTCAGGAAAGCTGCTACTTGTGGTAAACAGATAAAACACAGAATTTGTGGCTTTCTGTTTTCTGCTCTGTACTAATCCTCATTTTCTTTGTCTCTGTAAACTTCCTGGACATGGGTATTTCTTTTCAACTCTCATTTATAATTCAGGTTATACTGATGAAGATATAACTTTTTTTAAAAAGAATCTTATGATCCTCAATTTTTGTGGCAGATTCCACCACCTGCTGGTCTGTTCAGAATACTGCATTATCTTCTGAAATAGTGAATTTCTCAATGAATTTGTAAGTTGCTGCATTAGTATGAACTGGGGTTTTCTGAATTTATCTTTCCCCATACTGAATGTCATCATTTGAATGCTTGCAAGAAAAAAAAAGATTTTTCATTTTACTTTATAAGAGCTTGATTTTCTTCATTTACTGTGAGATCAATCGAGATAAAGGTAAATGTTCTAGTCACCACATCTCTATGATATATAATCAGGTAGATATTATTTTGTCTTTGGTATTTTTACCTTTTAATCACCAACACAGGGTATAAAATCCTGCTCCACTCTTTCCCACTGGGTTTATGGATGCCAAGTGATATGTTCTCTCGATAATAGCAACAGGAAACACACAGCTGCTATCCCAGTGCAAAGCAGGGGGCTAGAGAATGAGGTCCCAAATGAGGTTTGGGATAGGAGGCCTAGAACCTCCTTCTACCCTGTGGATCCCAGCATCACTATTGGGATAAAAGTGTATTTCCGGTTTTTAAAGAAGATTTGATTAAAGCTGGTGGTATGTGGAGCCAAGGTGGCGCAGTGGTTAAATGCAGCACTGCAGGCCACTTCAGCTGACTGCAGTTCTGCAGTTCGGCTGTTCAAATCTCACTGGCTCAGGGTTGACTCAGCCTTCCATCCTTCCGAGGTGGGTAAAATGAGAACCCGGATTGTTGTTGGGGGCAATATGCTGACTCTGTAAACCGCTTAGAGAGAGCTGAAAGCCCTATGAAGCGGTATATAAGTCTAACTGCTATTGCTATTGCTATGTATAAAATATAAACTTCCAAATTTCAAATTACTCATGCTTTCTTCTCAACTTATGCCTTATGCCTAGTCCAGGGGGATGAAAAACACTCAAAGAGCCATTTGGACCTGTTTCTCACAGAAAAAAAGACACTGGGAGCCACAAAACCTGAGTGGGCGTGGCCAACTCAATATGACTCCCAGTCACATGGCACCCTCCCAGCCACGCGTACCAGATTTTGTGGCTCATGGGGGTTTTCGTGGGAAATGGGTCTCTCTCTCGCTCTCTCCCTCCCTCCCCCCCTCCCTTTCTTCCTCCCTCCCTGTACTCATTACATTGTAATGTGCTCCAGGAGGAGGAAGGGACGCCATCTCCCCCATTGGGAAGCGTGTTAAATTTAAGTGTGCTGTGCAAGGCCATGGAGGCGGCAAGAGCAGTAGCGTTAGCCACAGCCAGGCCAGCCGGGCCAGTGTCTCGGGGCAGAGAGAAAGTCACGCGTCTCCTTGAGCAACTGAGGTGCGCACAGCACTGGAAGAAGCGTCCACGAGATGAGAGGCAAGTACAGGGGTGCTTCCCTCCTGCTCTGGAATATGGAGTGAGTCTCCATACCTGCCGTCGCCCTTACCTTCTCAGGCCACGCAAGGAGTGCCTGGGAGGGGAGGGCGAGGTGAGCTAGCCAAGGAGGGAGCCACAGCAGAGCCGCATGCAGCTCCAGAGCCGTATGCGGCTCCGGAGCCGTGGGTTGCTGACACCTGGCCTAGCGTTTCACACTAGCGTCTCTTTCTTAAGTCTACCTCATGCATGAAAACCCTGATACAATCCATTGGTCTTTATTATGGTAACATCATATATTATCCATCCCTTCCACCTGTAAACAGTTCTTACTGATATGGTCGATGGCTCCTGCACAAAATTTGCCGTAGAACTTTTTGGCGCCGAGACCTCTCAAGTCATGAATGGTGAACGGCCACAGATGCAGAACATTGTTGCGGGAGAAGGCATCACGCTTTTCTATCACCACCACCTTTGCTCCTAAAAAGGAGAGATCAATGGCTGTCCGAAGGCCACAGGGTCCAGCCCCAATAATGAGACACTAGAAGAGAAGGGAAGAATCAGTATTATTACGCACGCACGAACAGACTTTCGATGCACCAGAAACTAGGAAGGTATAAAGGCAGATAGTGAAAAATATTTGAATCCTGAAATAAGCTTTCCAGACTTATTGTTGCAAAACAGTGTCATTGCTTTAGTGCACACACTTATTACAACAACAAAGCTAGTAGATTTAAAGGCTCCGATTACCTGGATGAAGAAATCTCAGGATTTCAGACCACAGCATGGTTTCACTACAGCATGGATTAGCTAAGTTTTTTTAAAAAAAATTACTGTATTTTTTGGAATATAAGATGCCCTGGAGTATAAGACGCCCCAAGGTTTTGAAGACGCAATTTTTTTTAAAAAGGGGTTTGTCCTCTGCAAACCTTGTGAAAACGGGCCCATTTTCCCCCCAAAAAAGGCATGAATAGCCTTTAGGGGGCTTGTAGAGTGCTCCTGGGGGTGCCCCCCCAAAACGAGCAAAAAACAACCCATTTTTCACAAAAATGGACCCATATTTCATCAAAATAATTGCATGCATAGCCTTTAGGAGGCTTATAGAGTACTCCTGGGGGCTGGGGGGGGGAATTGAGCAAAAAACAGCTCATTTTCACTCATTTCTGCCCTCCCCAGCCCCCAGGAGCTCTCTGAAAGCTTCCTACAGCCTCTGCACAGCCATTTTGGTGAAGGGGGCGGGGTTTCGGGAGACAAAAAATGCTGTATTGTATAAGATGCACCCAGATTTTCAGCCTCTTTTTTGAGGGAAAAAGGTGCATCTTATACTCCGAAAAATATGGTAATGCTACCTGAATGCATAAACTGCTTTGCAAAAATAATGCAGTCCTTACAACATGTAATCCATTTGGCACAGAAACAGATGGGATTCCAAATTAGCAGTCACTGGACTTCCAGACCTATTTAGGTATATTTAGGTTCTCCCAGGTATTTGGGGAGAAATATAACCCAATGGCAGAGGCCTAGAAACTGTTACACATTGCAAATGTCCAGGTAGATTATTGAATTGTACTTGTATCTTTGTTTACAATAATCCTACAGCTTCAAGCGAGACCCTCTATGAAATTTCAAGCAAATTCCAAGGCACCACAATTAAAACCAAACCAAGCCAGGGATGGCTGAATTTACAACAGCAGGAATCCTGTAGCTTGTGAGCTAAATGAAGCGGCCATTTGTGTCCCACAACATCTCAAAATTCAGCAAGACCACCAAATGCGCTTGCTTCTCAAAGGCACTCCTTCCCCCTTCCCTTCTAACTAAGCTAAAACATTTTAGCTCTGTTCTTTCCAGTGACAACATCTGGTAAGCCACCTGCAGCTGTCCAGAAGCTCCGATTACTTCCTCCAATAGGTCAAACAGGGGCATACAGCTGTGCAATGAGAAAGAGCAAAACATATAACTTGAGATGTCGCATAGCTCTGGAATGACTCCCCGTATCCAGATCAGCTTCTGAAAATATGGAGGGGGGGGGATTATGGAGAAAAGTTCTTCTAAATTCTCAATCTTACTTGTGCTAGTCCAGGGGTGTCAAACGTAAGACCTGTGGGCTGGATCTGGCCCACGGGGTGCTTAGATGTGGCCCGCAGGGCCGCCCTGGAATCAGCGAGGGATTGGCCCATGATGTCAAAGTTAATGTGGAAGCCAGATTCAGTTCACAATTATGTTGCTAACTTAACAACTTCAGTGATTCACTTAACAATGGCAACAAAGGTCACGAAATGGGGCAATAAACAGAAGTCTTGCTTAGCCATAGAAATCTGGAGTTCAAATATGGTCCTAAGTCGAGGACTATTTATAACCACAATTTATTCAATTATCTCAGAACCCTCTGCTGCATATGCAGATCACATTACAGACGTGAAGCTCAGAATTTCCCTTTTACTCTCTTATCCTCTTTTGCCTCTTAATGTTCCAGTGTTAGTTTATTCCAGTGTTACTGGAATAAAATGAAATTGGTGGGGGACATTTATCCAAGACAACAGATCTGACATATCACAGCAAATATCCATATAAGCAAATGTCTAGGGAGATTCTCAAGTCATCCAGGTCATGGTTGCCCCAAAAATGCTTTTTCAACTGGACTTACTTTGTTTTTCCTTGAAGACATTTCACTTTTCATCCAAGAGAGCTGAAGAAGCTTCTTGGATGAGAAGACAAACGTCTTCAAAGAAAAACAAGGAAAAGCACCTTTGGGACATATAAGCCAATGCAATGGGACCAACCATTGGTCAACGTTACAAAGGTAATATTGCATATATTCAAAAATAAAGATGGCCCTAAATTTAAGATGATCCCATAGGACAGTGATGGCTAACCTTTTTCCCACTACGTGCCAAAAGCGGGGGGAGCGCAGGGGGGTCGTGCACGGGCGTGCCCACACCCATAACTCTATGCACATGATCCCACCCGCTTCCCCCCCGTTTTTCACCCTCCTCAGGCTCCAGAGGCTTTCTAGGAGCCTGGGGAGGGCGAAAACAGCCTCCCTCGCCCTCCCCTGCAGGCTGAAAAACGGCCCTATGGGCAACCTGGAAGTTTGGTAACGGACATCCGGTTTGCCCGTAAGGCCGTTTTTAATCCTCCAAAGCATCCAGAGTGCGAAAATGGGCGAAAATGAAGGCCGAAGTCAGCTAGCCAGTGCACGCATCCACACTGGACCTGATCGGTCAATGCCTCGCATGCCCTAACAAATGGCTCCGCGTGCCACCTGTGGCATGCGTGCCATAGATTCACCATCACAGCCATAGAAGGAAGGTTAGATGGAGAAATCAGACTGAATTAAAAGCATGCAGAAAAGTCCTATGTTTTGCCTAGTTTCTACATCTTGGCAACCAACTTGGTCACTGATTTTAATCTGAGACCAGACCTGGGGATTTTTCCATCCACCTCCCAAATGTGTGTAAATATACATAGAGAACTTATGTTCTTTAAACAAACAAACAAGGACCACCTGGGATATGAAAGGAGAAGAAAAATGAACAATTACAATTAATGGTCAGTAAATCAAGACACCACATTTACAAAATAAACTGATCTCCATCTGCACAGACCATTCCTTCTTGCACACCCAAAATACTTTTAGAAATATATGACACTACACAAAAAAAACCTTCCCTCCATCATTTAGCACAGGAGGTCTTCAAAACTGGCCACTTTAAGACTTCTGGACTTCAAATCCCAGAATACCCCAGCCAGCTGGCTGAGGAACTTTGTGGCTTGAAATCCACAAAAGTCTTAAAAGTTTCCAACTTTGGAGACCACTAATTTAGTAAAAGAAAAAGAAAGAGAGGGGGTGGGGTGGGGTGGGAGAAGGTAGAGTAAGCCAACGTATTGTCCAGGACCAGAAGAGGAACATATCTGAATGCAAGGCAAATTGGATTAGAAGACCTCTAAGATCCCAGCTTTATAATTCTATTTTAAAAATGCCACAAGAGAAAAACAATAACATGGAACAGATAGGAAAAACCACAGGAAAACACCCCCTCCAGTTGATTTTCAGCCTAATCTTCAAAGGCACTGTGCTTCGTAACAGTCCTGATTGCAGTTCTTTTTATCTCTTGCCTGTCCCTTTGTTTTCAACAGCTATTTCTCTTATCTTTAAAATGTAAGAGAACTTCTTCATTCCTCTTTATCTGTATTTCTTGGAAGGGAACGTTTGTCTTCCTTATTGGGGGATCATGATCCTTGATTCGTTTCATTTAGAGAGACGTATTTGGATATGTCTCATTAAGCTACCAGGCAGCCAGAACAAAAAACCATAAGGCTAAAGGTTGGATACTAAGAAATGATGCGCAGATGGTCTCCAAAGCACACAGTGAACTGTACATAGCTTAGGAACTTGTCGTAAATGCGCATAAGGAATAGAAGCAAACACAGCTGCTGATCATTTCTCTACTCATCGCTGGTCCCTGGCAGGCTACACGCTCAAGTGAATCATTGTTTAAATGTGACTCTGTTTGACAGAACCCTGAAAAAGTTACTGGAAGATTTGCTGACAAAAGTTGGAGTTGAGATCAAGACAGGCATTTAAGTTTAATTGACGCTTTCAAAGAATAACTTAACTTTATACTATTTTGTATATAATACAATGCAATAGCAGAGTTGGGAGGGACCTTAGAGGTCTTCTAGTCCAACCCCCTGCCTAGGCAGGAAACGCTATACTGTTTCAGACAAATGGCTATCCAACATCTTCTTAAAGACTTCCAATGTTGGGGCATTCACAACTTCTGGAGGCAAGCTGTTCCACTGATTAATTGTTCTTAATTGTCAGGAAATTTCTCCTCAGTTCTAAGTTGCTTCTCTCCTTGATTAGTTTCCACCCATTGCTTCTTGTCCTGCCCTCAGGTTCCTTGGAGAATAGTTTGACTCCCTCTTCTTTGTTGGATATTGAGATATTGGAAGACTGCTATCATGTCTCCCCTAGTCCTTCTTTTCATTAAACTAGACATTCCCAGTTCCTGCAACTGTTCTTCATATGTTTTAATCTCCAGCCCCCTAATCACCTTTGTTGCTCTTCTCTACGCTCTTTCTAGAGTCTCCACATCTTTTCTACACCGTGGCGACCAAAACTGAATGTATAAAACTGGTTGTTGGGTTATTCAAGAGAGCCTTGTTAAGATCAAAATCCAACTAGAAAATTAAAAATAAAGTAAACAGTTTCTTGTCTAATATATTGCTAGGCCTAATACCCAAATGTTTTTTTCCCCCTCTAAAAACATAAACACCTTTTTCACTGTTTTACTAGAATGAAGTAAAAAATAATTATTAATGAACTTTGATTTTGGGTTTTACCAATTAGACTGATGGATCCTTAGATAAATTGCTCATTTATATTATTATGAAAAAACAAAAAAGTTGTGATTTCATTTTTAATGCCTTATTTTACTGCAACAGAGAAAATCGGAAGTCAATGCTTCTTTTTCCTTTTTTTAATTCTTCCTCACTCTTCTTGCCCATGCTTTGGAAAACTACAAGTTTGTTGCTTCGGTTCATCCACACTTAATTAACTACCGTATTTTTCGGACTATAAGATGCACCGATGTATAAGATACACCAAGATTTTGAAGAGGTAAGTAAGAAAAAGGGTTTTGTCCTCCCCAGCCCCCTGGAGCACTCTGCAGGTTTCAGCAAGGCTGGGGGAAAGCAAAAACACCCCTGTTTTGGGGGGAAAATGGGCAAAAAACTGAGGCATTTTTACCTTCCCCCAGCCCTGCTGAAGCCTGCAGAGTGCTGCTCGGGGAAGGCAAAAATGCTTCCGTTTTTGTGAAAAACAGCCTGTTTTTCGCAAAAATGTGGTGCAGGGGCAGGACTTCAGGAGGCCAAAAATGGCTGTATTCAGTGTATAAGATGCACCAACATTTCCATGCTCTATTGGGGGGGGGGGAGAGGTACGTCTTATACTCCAAAAATACGGTATATAGCGTACGGAGGCCATTCTCATAAGTAGGAATCAAAGAAATGTAAGCCGCTTTTCCATGCTCACCTTCGTGTTGGCGCATACTTTCCCCTTCTTATAGTCTTTGTGGCAGCCCCTCTTATCCAACTTGGCCCAAAGAGCTTTAGCTTTCCAATAACTCAACTTGGATTTGAGCTTGTGGTAGAAAGTACGGTAATCCTTGGGCTTCAGCTCCAAATAATCACAGAGCTCTTGAAAGGCTTTCAGAGTCCCTTTGCAAGTGGAAGCTTGGACAAATCGGTCAAATAGGATATGGGCCTGGTTCATCTTTCCATTAATCCCCTCCTCCATGCTTCCAGTTCGGCCAGGGGTTTCCCCGGCAGCTGATGCGTTCCAGTCTGCCTGTCTTCTGGCCCACTATTTTGCTCATCAATAACTGCTCCTTTTATTCCATAAGCATAATTAATCTAGAGAAAGGAAAGGAGGAAAAAAAGATTACTAGATAGGCACAGATGAATTTATATCTACATTCACATCCTGTCATGAGCATTAAAAAAAGCCCACTCGGCTTATATCTGCTAAACAGAGAGAAGGGCACAGAAAGGTACATTCTGAATAATATGGTCTGCCTTCTATCACATCCTTAATTGCATTTAGCAGAGATTCCATGTTTCTGGCAAAATAAAGATTAGGAATTCTGTTTTTAAGGAAGACTTTTAAACCTATGCTTTGAGAGCTCTATCAATGTCTATATCATTCGTCCACCGTTAGAAAATCCACAATGCATTATCTAGCAGTTTTCTTTCTGCGGAGGAATGAAGCCTGTCTACTTCTTCTTTCCTAGATGGCCTAGGTGGCGCCACCGTCTTGTTTTTTGCTTCTGCACATGTGCAGAACAATTTTTATTGTACTGCGCATGTGCGTGTGGCGCACCCACGAGAAACCAACAGTAGTGGGTCCCGGAACCAACCCCTGCCCCTAGTCCCTCTTTTCATTAAGCTAGATGTTATGAACCCTATCCAGCAGCACTCATATAATAAACCACCAGCAAAACCTTCTTAGGAATGTACAAGCAAAGAAGGTGTTTCCATAAGTGTGGTTTAATTCAAATATGCTGCTTAATTTTGGTCAGTGCAATTACGATTTACAAATCAACTTCAAATTATGGTTTTATATGGGTTACGACCGATCTTTGGAGTCAGTATATCCTCAGGCATAATGCTTAACCATAGCTACAGAACTGTTAGAATATATACCTACATATAGCCGCTAACATCACGAGGCATCTGGTTTTTTTAATACCATATTTAAGGAATATATTAAAATAGCAGAGGATGTATTGGGCCTCCCAGGCAGAGAAACTTCCACAAATGATGGGGGTTGTTATTTGTTCTGGACCAAATTCCCTTTTGACTTGCAATATGTGCCAGATGAAAAACCAAAGATTATATACATTACAGAGCCAGCAATCCAATTCTACCCACTTAATATGCTTTGAAAATGAGTTACCCATGCTGAATATATCCCACCCACTTCCTGAAACAAATCCTAGACTAATTACATGACAGATTAGCTATTGTCCATTGCCCAGACATAAAAGGGCAGCTGTGTTGAATAAATTCCTCAAGCACTACCTTTTCCTCTTTAAAGGCATCAAGGTATTGAGGCAGATACACATACGCAGGCATGCATACGCACACACACAAAACGAAGGGACCTTATGAAGTAGAAGTAAGCCTTGATGCTTTATACACACCATAATGCACCTTGGGTTTCCTTTCAGTGGTGGGTTCCGGCCGGTACGCCCTGGTTCGGGTGTACCGGTGCCTGCTGAGAGCAGTAGGCACTGTTCCGATACAGTGCTTCGGAGGGCCCACCCTCCCGCCTGCGTTCCTTACCCGTATTTGACCCAACCGGGCCATTTGCGCATGTGCACAGAGCGTACGGTGCCTGTGCGACGCACCACCAAGCAGTTGGAGTGTCGCAGGCGATGGGTGCACATGCGCGCATAGCGCGTGTGCACGTGGTGGATGCCCGGCCCCGTCGCAGTGTACCGGTTGCGACAAGATCCAGAACCCACCACTGTTTCCTTTAGTATGAAGCACAAACTGGCTTTTGCAGCAAAGGTGGGAAATCTGTAACAAGAGGACTGCTTGAGCCTGGGATGTGGGAAGGGGTCAAAAAAGTCAAGATGCCTGCAACAGCGCCAAATCTGACCCCTTTGGTGTGCGTGTCATATATTCACATACAAAAAAGAGTGAGGCTTCAACTGCTTGGGTACCATCATAACTTTCTGGATGACTCTAGCTCAGGAGTGTCAAATTCGTGTTGTCCCATCATCGTCATATTACATACCATATTTTTCCTCTTTGCTCTAAAATAGGGGGTGGGGGTGGCCAATGCGTGACGCATCTGGCCCATGGATGTCCTAATTTGAGGAGTATAGTGCCATCCCTGACAAGCACTGCAAATCTGTGGTTTTCTAGCATTCTGAGTCATGAAACATGTGAAAACCATAATATAGGTCTTAAAATAGTTTCGGACAAACTTTAGAAAGCTCTAACTACTCCCCCCCAATCTCTGGAAGATAAAAACAAAAATCATTTAAGCTAGCCAGCTGCATAAAAATCCCACCCACTGTAGGTCTCAGACTTCTCTGAAATATGTGGCCTGTAGCTACCAAACAGTTGCCCACCCTTGCTCTAGGTTTTAACATTACACTATTTGTAAGCCAAAATTACTATGGTTGATAGGGTTGACTAGGCCTTAAAAATTCTGGTTCAGTGTTTAAACAAAGGCAGCACTATGTTCCTTTATCAGAGCGCCGCTGGCAACGGGCATTTTTCCCCCTCCAAAGTTACTCAGTAAAACCTAATATATACAAAAATAAAAGCCTAAAAGTTTTGCAAAGCATTCAAAAGGGCTCTTTCAAAAGGCACCTCTTTTTGAAGTATTAAAGCGCCCGCGTCCTTTTAAAGCTTCCTTGATGGTTTAAGGACGTGGTGGCTCAGTGGCTAAGAAGGTTGGCAGTTCAGCGGTTTGAATCCCTAGCGCCGTCTAACGGAGTGAGCTTCTGTTACTTGTCTCAGCTTCTGCCAACCTAGCAATTCAAAAGCATGTAAAAATGCAAGTAGAAAAATAGGAACCACCTTTGGTGGGAAGGTAATAGCATGCGCCTTCGGCATTTACTCATGCCGGCCACATGACCACGGAGAAGTCGTCGGACAGCGCTGGCTCTTCAGCTTTGAAACGGAGATGAGTACCGCCCCCTAGAGTCAGGAATGACTAGCACATGTGTGAGGGGAACCTTTATCTTTACTTTTTCATGATGGTTTAGCAGCTTTTACCTGGTTATCTCCACATCTGTGTCCCAGGTGCAAATAACTCCTCCACTGGGGCTCCCAGGCAAGTAAAGTGCTGTGTTTTCCCGAAAATAAGACAGGGTCTTATTTTCTTTTGACCCCCGGAATAAGCACTTGGCTTTATTTTTGAGGAACCATTATTATTGTTGAGGTTCAGAAGGCGGCGAGCATGGTCACCTCATGGCTGCTGCTGTGTTACAATATTTTTGAGCTTATTATCCGGGGAGGTCTTATTTGGGGGGAAACAGGATAGTTGTGCATGTCCATGCATATATAAGAAAAAGCAACCAGAGACAACTTTTGAGGCAGCTGTACAAGCTGTGTAAAGATGCAGCTGTGTTAATGCTGTGAATAAAACTGCTCAATTGCATTGCCATGCTGTATAAAGCTTGTTTTTCAATTGCCCTGTAAGGCACAAATTGTTATCACTATAAACTCACTAACATGTGAGCTTTCTGTTTCTTCTCTTCTAGCAATTGCTTCTAATCTAAGATTTTAAAAAATCCTTTGAATTCTGTGGTGTGTGTGTGTGTGTGTTTGTGTATTTAAAGTCACAACCCCTGGTATGCCCAAATATGGGAGGAAGGTCACACTTCCATTCTCTGTCCTTCGGCTCCTCACAAGAGACCATCCAGACAGAAACCCAATATTTTTTACTGTTGCCTTTTTGTTACATTTACATATTTGGCCATACCAGGGGTTGTGAATATATACCTTTCACCCTGGCCTGGCTGATAAGGAGTCGAGCCCTGTAGCTCAATGGTTAACACATCTGCCTAAGAGGCAATAGAGCACAGGTTCGATTCCCAGCAAGGGTATGGCTAGCTGATGAGAGCTAAATAGCTTGAAATAGATCTATACTAGTCTCCCTTTATTTATTTATCAGCATAAATATAACATACATACATACATACATACATACATACATACATACATACATATGTATAATGTACACACACACACACACACAAACAAACCAATAATTATTATTGTTTAAATGAGTTTGCCCTGTTTCAAAAGATTCTGGGCAACAACAACAATAATGAACAACTCTGGGTAAGTATTCTACATCTTCTGATCCATATTAAAGATTGTGTCTTCCCAGCAACCCTATCTGGCATGTACTTCCAAACCTCTTTAGTGTGTCAAGTTACACTTACGCCCTTCCACTACAGATAAAACACTTTATGTATTAATAAGGACCATAAAACAAAGAACACTCAGCAATTAAGTACCAAGAGAAATCTACAGACCAAAGTTGAAGCTAAATTTAGCACATCTATATCCCCTGCTACATCTTGTTCTGGGAGAAGGGGAAAAGACACTTAGCCTAACCTGCATGCTATAATAATGTGCATGTAAAACAATTTCAGGGGACGCGGTGGCTCAGTGGCTAAGACACAGAACTTGTCGATCAGAAAGGTCAGCAGTTCGTGGTTCGAATCCCTAGCACTGCATAGTGGAATGAGCTCCCGTTACTTGTCCCGGCTTCCACCAACCTAGCAGTTTGAAAGCAAGTAAAAACAGGGAGCACTTTGGTGGGAAGGTTAACAGCGTTCCGTGCGCCTTCGGCATTTAGTCATGCTGGCCACATGACCACGGAGACGTCTTCAGACAGCGCTGGCTCTTCAGCTTTCAAACAGAGATGAGCACCGCCCCCTAGAGTTGGGAAACAACATATGTTTGAGGGGAACAATTTCAAAGGAGGTTAAAAGAGAAAGGCCTGGAATTCTATCATCTCAGAAAGCCGAGTCTTCAATAAAATCTCCCCCAGTGTATTCAGCCCATTCGTTACGTTTGTGACCCATCAATCAACTGAGACTAACCCTTCAGACATCTGTGGAAATGAATTCTAATCTACTCTAGAAAAAAAAAAACTCTGCCAAAAGAAATCTGATTATCTTTACGGACAACACTGGCTCCCTTGGCTAAACACAGAGATGAGCACGGCTCCCTAAAGTCAGACATGACTACACAGGGGAAATATGCCCCCTTTTTTGATGGTGTAGTACTCAAAAGCTTTGCATGGTGCAAACGTCCAGAAAAAGATTAGAAATTCGGTTAGTGGGAAAACTAACTGTAATATACAACCTATCTACCATAATTTGAGACTCTAGAAAAAGTGCAGAGAAGAGCAACCAGGGTAGTTAGAGGACTGGAAACTAAAACGTATGAAGAACAGTTACAGGAACTGGGCATGGCTAGTCTAGTGAAGAAAAGAAGACATGATAGCGGTTTTCCAATATTTGAGGGGCTGCCACAGAGAGGAGGAAAGGTTAAGCTATTTTCCAAAGCATCTGAAGGCTGGATAAGAAATAATGGATGGAAACTGACCAAGGAGAGATTCAACCTAGAAATAAGGAGGAACTTTCTGACAGTGAGAACAATCAACCAAGTTGCCTTCGGAAGTTGTGGGGGCTTCATCACTTGAGACTTTCAAGAAGAGATTGGACGGCCATTTGTCAGAAATGGTGTAGAGTCTCCTGCTTGAGGTGGGGGTTGGACTAGATGACCTATAAGGTCCCTTCCAACGCTGTTAATCTGTTAAGAATTTCCATCCTCCTCCCAAGAGGGGGCACCCTCTTTCCTCCCCTTTGAATCCCAAGGGCAGGAAGTGAGATGGGAGGGAGACACATCTGCCCAGTTTCCAATGCCCAATTATGCATGTCTGAGCTGGATGTTACTATGAGCTTGCAACACCTTGTATACTTTGTCCTAGCACTGACTCAGAGCCTATTCCTTGGTCTATGCATTGGAGAGGAGGAAGAAAGGAAAGGAAGGGAACAGATGGATTTTTAATCCAGGAGGAAAGATGCAGGAAGAACCCTTTTCCTCTGTACAGCTGCTGGTAAGTACTTGTCCTTGACTGCGTGTCTCAGGTTCCAAAACAAAAGAAGGCAACAAAAGACTATGTAATACATGAGGACAGACAGCAAAAAGTCCCTAAAATATTACTGCCAACCAGGTGTTGGGTGTTCTTCCCAGGAAAAACAACTGTGTTTTGCAGCATTGCTTGACAAACTTAAGGGAAATGCGGAATATTAACTTTTCTCTACATGAATCTAATCCGCAGGCAGCATATTGAGAATCACTGCTGTATAATGCAGCCAACCAGGTTAAAAAGCAAAAGGATCAATAGATAGTCTTAGAAGCCTGCTGGACAGTTTCTAAGAGGTTGGCTCAGAGGCCCATAGCATTCTAGTGAGATCATTCGTAGTAGAGTAGCAGGGTTCAAAGAATCGTCACTTTCCATCCACTCCACAACAAGATAAAAAGCATCCAAAGTGCTCCTTTCCTTTTGTTTCAGATAGCTGGTGAAACACCTTTTTAATCCTTTGGCGTGCTGACATCAAAAGATTTCAAGTTGCAAAGGTCAAGGCCACCAGGCAGACCAAGAAAAACAGCCTAATTCTTTCCAGTTCTCTATGATAGCCTTGGGAATTATAAATATCAGTATGGCAGACGTGCTGCCTATAATCACTAGAGGGGGGGAAAGAAAAAAGGAATGTATTGTAAACCTATCCATAATTATCAGGCAGAATGTTGCAGTCTGGCAGAAGTAATGTATTTGTTTTAACATTTTATATAAACAAACACAGAGCCAATTCAAGAGGCTCAAAATGATGAGGACATCCACGCTTTGAAAGCTGAGCTATGTAAATCACGGTTCAGGCCTGCCCAGATGTTATGTTGCCTACAAGGATGTACAGAAAGATGTACATCTTAGTTGAGTTCTATATCAAACACAAGAGGGAATAATGGCAAGAAGAAAATTATATGGAGACCTTGATGCTCTCCAAGCTTGGTTGTTTTCTTGCAGATGTTTCATCACCCAACTAGGTAACACACTCAGTGCTAGCAGAGAATGGGGTTTCTCCCTGTTTATATACAGTAGCTTGCCCTGTCATGTTGAAATGTTGTTTTCTTCTTGGTAGTTTCTTGATTAGTGTCTTTTACTATTACCCGATTTGTCAGTTTGTTGATTGAGGTATTGTCTATTGATTACTTGTTGGTCTGGTATTAATCCTGGTATTAATTCTAAACTAGAATTAAATTCTAGTTTAATTCTAATTTAAACTAGAATTAACACCCATTATCTGGGTGTTGATGATGAATCCATACTAGATCCATATTTTTGGTTAAACGCATGGGAGTACTATAATTTCTAGACACTGCACTATAGTCTGACTTTGAATTCTGAGAGTGGTAATCTCACGGATATTCCTCTGATTTGTTGGTATATTTATCTATTATAAAAAGGAAACAAAAAAATGTCTGGTATCCTTCTCACCAGCAATCAATACCCAGATGCAGTACATTAAATAGTAAACAACAGTCTTATCAAAGAACTATTAAAAAAAAAAAACCCACTCCTAGCAACACTGACAGGGCAACCCACTGCATATAAACTGAGAGCAAACCCCATTCCCTTCTAACATTGAAGATGTTATCTAGGTGGGTAATGAAACATCTGCAAGAAAACAATCAAGTTAACCAAGATCTCCACAATTTAACCCTGAGCTACCAATCTGATAGAAATTACAAGCAAGCTAACCCAACTGTTCAGGTAAAATTAATTAAAATGGCCAATGTTTATCAAATATTATCATCATGAATCCTACTAACAATACAGTACAGCACAACCACAGTACAGCAACCTCAACAAGTTTAATGCTAACGTTTACCTTTAACTTGCAAGGTTTAACTTTGTTTTCCATTACATTTTAACTGTGCTTTAAACATGTTTTTATATTATTTTATTATGTTGTCTGTACCCCTCCCAATGTCACTTTAGGTAAGATGGCTGGTGTAGAAATTTGATCTATAAACTAAAATAAATGTAAAAATGCCACACAGTTCTATATCATTTTTGATACTGGAAAAGACAAGCCAACAGATGAGTTAGATAAAAGGTTCGGTCTTACATTTTATTTAAATTTACACTATGGAACCACTTATCGTAAGATCAAGAGTTGTTAACTATAACAAATAAAACAGAAATGTGATTTTAAAGCAACAAAAACACCCAATACATTAGAGAGGTTAGAAGATTTTGCTCAAGTCAACCCCAGAACATGATTTGGGATCTGTCACTTTTTCATGGAGGACTGCTATGCTATCGGGATAAAATAGAACAACTATGTATGATAGCTGTCTTAGAAGAAAGTGAAAGAAAAATATAACCAAATAAATAATCCAACCTCATAAAAAGCAAATTAAAAGCAATCAGTAATAAGTTGCTTCAGGAAAGAATGTCAAAACATTGGCATCCCAACTGAAAAAGCCCTGCATATCAAATTAATAAATAACAAATGCTTCCTATGGCAGGATTACACAACACCTAACATATTCAATGTTCATCCTTAGGACCAGGGGTAGTCAACCTTTTTATACCTACCGCCCACTTTTGCATCTCTGTTAGTAGTAAA